>NC_143576.1:206155031-206465031 GCF_048544385.1 Mastigoproctus giganteus | reverse complement strand
TCTGGAGGTCACTGCCATAAAACAAAAACAATTTGCACTTTCCAGTTTATTGGGCTTTTCTGTTAGTGCAATTCATTTGCGTTTGCGATAATACCAATAGCTGGAATTCTGTGGATTTTCACGTTATTGTAGTGAAATGTGTCCCCCCTTCACTGAAATCTTCAGTCATATAAAAAAGATATAAAAAACTCAACATAAGTCGGGGACTTATTGTATCAAAAAATGTTCAGCAACCTACGTAAAAAGTATGGCGATAGATTAAAAAAAAAAAAAAAAAAAAAAAAACTTACCACATACTACTGGCATGTCCAATCTGATGCTTCCCTTTTATTTTTTAAAATGTTGCATATGGTTTGGTCACCAACTGTTTGTTTGGTTTTTAGGTGGATTAGCAACTAAGGCCATATTGCTCCGGGATATGCAGTGGTCATTCCCTGACCTCTCCGTATTTGGTGGTGACGGTCACCAACATGATAGCTGGAGTCTTTGATATTGAAATGATGCTGAGGATACAATGCTTTAAATGAATTGTAAACTTATAAAAGGGAAACAAGCTGTCCAGATTTTTTGGGTCTGTTCATGTATAGTCAGGAGAAATTTTTCATGTTAGCCTGGCAGAAATACATGGGAAGGTGATACAAAGTACATCTCAGTACATACAGAGAAACAGAAGACTTCTAACATCAAGCAATGCTTGCCAAGTCCAGTTCAGAGTACCAGGCAACTTTGAACACAGAAAATATTGTGGAAGCAACATTTAAAACACACACACACACACACACACACACACACACACACACACACACACACACACACACACACACACACACACACACACACACACACTTCATTCACCTAAACCTTCTTTAAATTATTCAACCTATTCCTTTCCACAACATTAGGAACATGTCCGTATTATAGGTAAAATCCTTAGATGGATTACAGAATGGCTGCTGGACAGGAGGCAAGGAGTTGTGATTAATGATTATCCTCCATCAGGCTAGTGTTAGAAGTGAGATTGCACAGGGATTAGTGCTGTGATTGTTGTTTCTAATTTTCTTAAATGACATTTGGTGAAAAGACAGGGTATGTTGTCAAAAAACCTGCAGATGATGAGATCTGGAAGGTGGTAAATCACCAGCACCAGGCTGCAATTCATCAGGATAGCTTGAATAGACTTAGAGATGGTTGGATAAGTAGCAGCTTTGTTTAATTCTGCAAAGGTTTTGCACTTGGGATAAAATAAACCCAAAATAAGTTATATAGTAGGAAGGGTGAAATACAAACAGCAGAGGAGAGTGTTCTAGGAGTTATGATTCAAGCAGACATGATATTTATTGTGCATTAGAGATAGGTCGCAAGAGAAAGCGCATGGTTTCTTATTGATCATTTATAAAACATTTGCTTGTAGAAAGAGGAGATTATAAGATCACTGTATACAACAATTTTGGCACCAATTGTTGAATATTTTCAACAATTGGTGCCAAATGTTTCCATACTACCTGTGCACAATTTTAGAATATTGTGCACAGGTAGTATGGAAACCACACTTAAAAAAAAAAAAAAAAAAGACATTAAGCTTTCTGTAATGTCCCAGAGATGTGTGACATGGCTGGTAAGATTGGCAAAAGGACACCTCTCATGAGGAATGACTTTGAATATGTGGACTACAGAGCTTGGAAACCTTAGAAGGGATCTGTAAAATGAAGGTAAAATTTTCACAAGTTACAAATGACATTAGTACTAGGATAGTAAGGTTGGACTTCATAGGAAGGTTTTTTTTTTTTTTAGTCAGGAAAAGTTAATTTAATTTTTTAAAAAGTTAAAAATTAAAAAGTTAATTATTTTTTTTCAGTCAGGAAAAGTTAATTATTAGAATAAGTTGCCTCCATGAATAGTTAAGGCTGACAGCTTGGAGAAATTCAAAGGTCAGCTGGAGCAGTACCTATGTGAGGAGTGAAACACTTGTTTATTTTGGTTGGTTCAGCAAAAGCCAGAGACCTCTTTCCGCAGCATGGCTAATGATCTCAGAAAACTGCTCAGGTAATGCTTCAATATGATTGGTAACAATGTTCACATTCTTTCTGGGGAGACATTCCAAAATGCAAGTTTTCAGGTTTTAATGTTGTACATAACCAAAATTTTCTATTATTTTGAACAAAGTAACTTTTTCCTTTATAAGAAATGCATTATTGTAAATTAATATCTATTAACTGAATACTTTCTCCTCTTTCAGTGTTTTGATTATCCAAACTACTTCCGGATTGTTTTAACAGTACCTGAAGAAATGATGACTGAAGCCTGTGAGAGAATCAAAGCATTTTGTCTGAGCCATTATACTTTGCCCAAATCACCAATAAGTAACAACATGGATATGATTCTAAATAACATGGTAGCTATGCCAGTATAAAACTTAAAGTTTCTTTCCTTCAGATGATGACAACTTGCTAAAGAATCTGACTCTTCTGGTCAAATGAAATGTGGACTGCTTGGTGATATTTTAGAGACTAAAAGGAAACCCTTAAAGGAAACTGTTCACTTTCGCTATTTATGGTGATACAAATTACAAGAACTGTGTATTTACTAAAGCATGCACTGTATATATCTGTTCATTGTACACTTAAATAGGAAATATTTTTCAGATCTGTACACTTTCTGTTCTCAATTAATACCTTCCAAAAATAACATTAAGCTTACAGAAGAGTCCACACCAAAATCACTGATTTGAAGTTATTCTTAAGAATGAAACAGTTAATTAAAAAAAAAAAAAGCCTCTCATTTTAACATCAATACTAACTTAACATTACTAATGCATAATATGAATGCTTATTAACTTTATTGTTATAAACTCTTATAATAGTATAAATAATGATGAAATGAACAATGTAAAGATGTTTTCCTTTATAAAGAAGAATAGCTCAAGATAAACTTATATTATTATTATAGTTTTTGGGTATGTTCCCCAAATACAAAATATTGACTATTGTGCAGAGATATAAATTTGACATACCTCAAACTTCTCTTAATAACCTAAAAAATTATTTTTTTTTTAGTATTCTGGAATAAGATTATTATTATTTTATTTATTTTCTTTTCTTTTATCTTCTCTCTTAATATACAGTCAATATACACTCAAAGATGAAGCTTGAATGATCAAATTCAAAATAACCCACGTCAAATTTTTTGATAGGTATTTGTCTGCTCATACAACAATAATTTAACCTAAGCTTATTGTTGATTGTATTTCATTCCCAAGATAAATATGATTTGGGAAAGAAATATTCCACAAAGATAATGCATTTTCTGAAAAACAGTGAAAATTAACAAGCCATTAGTATTATGTGTTCAACAGAAACCATAATAAAACTCTGTCTCTCTCTCTCTCTACACACACACAAAGTTCCTGGAATGGTGCTGTTGCAGTCGTGTTTGATCTCCAAGTTCAAACTCCAAACTTCCTTTAAGTTCAAACTTCTTCCAACAGATGTGATACTGAGATTGTTCAAAAAGCTGGCAGGTTGCAAGTAACAACCAGTTTCCTCAGCAGCATTAACATTCAGTATTAATGATTCGTCAAGTTTTTTATGAAGATTTATGGGAATGGAAGGTGTGTGTAAAATTTGTGACACACAGACACAAAGATGGGCAGAATAGTGTCATCACGCAAAGATTTCACCCAGACTTGTCAAGACAACTAATTTCTTTGACTTCGGGAAAATGTGTTGAGTTTTTCAGGTACAACATAGAGATGAAGCATCACAGCATGCAGTGGACTTCAAAATTATCACCAAGGCCCAAAAAAGTTTTATGTACAGAAGTCTAGAATCAATATAATGCTGACCACGTTTTTTGACAAACAGGACATGATTCACAAGGAATTTGGTCCTTGAGGTTGTCACAGACATTCTCTCAGATATGCCAGACAAGCTGTACTTGCTACCTGGGAGTATAAAACGCTGATGGAACTGATATTTGGGTGACACTCAAGTCAAGTGGACCCAATTTCGGAGAAGTCCGGACGGTCTGTGATAGCCAAATCCTCTGCTTGCACCTTCACGATGGTGGGACTGTTAGTAATCCTGGGTATAACCTCCATGCACAAGTATATGGTGGTGACCATCCAGGTGTGAACCAATGTAAGCAGGGGTCGAGGTGTGGCGCCCACACCATATGGAGGAACGCCGCCCCTCTATGTTACCAGGCAGTACTAGGTGGTAGATAACTCTCATCAACCGGTGCAATATCACCACTTTGCTTATTGGAGGCTTGAAGTGGTGGAACCCATGTTTAGTCTCTAGAGCTAAGTTCCAGTCAACCCTTCCCTATCTCTTCCATCATGCAGTATGATTGATGACTTTTGAGGTTATGATGAACATCGTGGCGAGATCCAATATTCCTTACATTTCGAGGGTACTCTAAAATGGTGTTCGCAGGCCGGCCACTAGTTAGTACACCGGACCGAACCTATTGGTAACTCTCTAGGAGTCTTCCAGATCAGCTAGTGTATAATCTTGCTACCTCTACTCTGCCAGACAGTGACTGGAGGGAGTCCGAGTAGTGTGTATGCGGGGAGCATTGTCGAGGCCACGTTATGTCAAGGATCTGGGTATATTCTTACCATATGTACGCCATATAAAAAAATTCCATTACTTCATACAGCATGTCCCACCCACTTTTTCTCACTATTGAATACACCATGAATTGTCAAACTAATAGAGCAAGCTTATCAGCGAAAAGATCTAAACCTCCCAAGCACTTCCTAATTCATTTCACAAATATACGTGGTCTCAATTCTAATCTCAACGATGTCCATTTCCACTTGCAGTCTGCCAAACTCCATGTGCTTTTTCTGACAGAATCTCAGTTATCGGTTGATTCAACTACTGCTCATCTCAGATGCCCAAATTATTCGCTGTATGATTCCTTTCGCCTCAACGGTGGTACTTGTGCATATGTCCATTCTGATATTCCCTGTCAGAGACTTGGCAATTTGGAATCTTCTCTGGCTTAAAATCTCTCTACCTCATTGTTTCAAATTTATCTGTTGTCTCTACCGTTCTCCCAATTCCACTAATCACTTGGAAGTCTTTGACTTCCTCTCTTTGCAACTTGACTTTCTCCAGTCCAACTTTCCTAACAGTGAGGAAATTTTCCTTGGTGATTTTAATGTTCACAACTCCAACTGGCTTCCGTTTTCTAGTCACACCGACCCAGCTGGTCGAGATGCTGAGGCTTTTGCAATTACTAATGACCTTGCACAGATTGTTCATTTACCTACAAGAATACTGGACAATCCTAATCATACAGCCAATACGCTTGATCTTTTTCTCACAAACAATTCTTCTAAGTACACGGTCGAAGTGAGAGGTCCTTTAGGCACTTCAGATCACAACTTGGTGATTAAAGGCTCCAATGGAACCTTTATCTCATGGCTATTCCCAACCTCGTGTTGTTTGGCATTACAAGAATACGAAATGAGATGACCTGCGAAACTTCTTTTCCTTGGTCAAATTACTGTTTCAAAACTTCTGATGTCAACGTTTGCTCAGATCGTGTCAGTGAAATTATTCTTGCAGGAATGGAATCCTTTATCCCACACTCCACTTTAAAATCTCGTCCTTTATCGAAACCTTGGTTTTCCAATAAATGTGCTAAGGCTGTTCAAGAGAAGAATGTTGCATATCGTAATTGGCCTGTTTCTAATTCTTCAGTTTCATTTTCTGCCTACACCAAAGCTCGCAACAATTGTAAAGCAGTTATTAATCAGTCCAAACTAGAGTTTGAACAGGCTAAGAGTAGAAAACTTGCTTCTTGCCCTAATGGTAGCCGAGCATTCTGGTCTCTTGCCAAAGCTATTGGCCGCAACTTTTGCCCACCTCTGTCCAAACCAGATGGTTCTGTTGTCACTTCAGCCAAGGATAAAGCTGACCTGCTAGCATCCCATTTTTCTTCCAACTCATGTATTAATGATCTTGGTAAAACACCTACCATTCCCAACATGCTCCGTTCAATGACTCCCATGGTCTTCCGTCAAAAGGATGTCAGAAGGATTTTGACGAATCTTGATGCTAAGAAAGCTCCAGGTCCCGATGGTATTTCTCCACTTGTTCTCAAAACCTGTGCTCCTGAACTTACTCCTATTCTTTGCTGCCTTTTTTCACTTTCTTATTCCAAAGGTGTTTTTCCTTCTGCTTGGAAATTTGCTCATATCCGGCCAGTTCCTAAAAAGGGTGACAAATCCCTCCCATCCAATTATCGTCCCATTGCAATTACTTCTACTCTTTCTAAAGTAATGGCTAAATCAATTAACCGCCAACTCTTAAACCACCTAGAAACCTTCCATCTGATCAACAATCGCCAGTATGGATTCCGTCAGTGTCGATCCACTGGTGATATTCTGGCTTATGTTACCCATTTATGGACTAATTCAATGGAAAGGTTCGGTGAAACACAAGTAGTTGCTCTTGACATATCAAAGGCTTTCGATCGTGTTTTGCATAAAGGTCTTCTAAACAAGCTTCCATCTTATGGTTTGCCAACTGTTTTTAGTAATTGGTTATCCAGTTTTCTTTTTGATCGCTCACTGAGGGTGATGGTAGATGGCTCTCTGTCTTCTAACTTCTCCACTAATGCCGGTGTTCCCCAAGGTTCAGTTCTTTCCCCCACTCTTTTCCTCTTGTATATTAATGACCTTCTTCCATTGACTGGAAATCCTATCCATAGTTTTGCCGATGATGGCACATTGCATTCCACTTTCCATTTTAAGAAACCTTGTCCTGCTCAATCAGCTTCAATTTCTTGAAAATATTCTACCAATTCCTTAAATGCAGATCTTCAGGTAATTCTCCAGTGGGGCAAAGACAACTTAGTTGATTTCAACCCTTCTAAAACTCAGTCTTGTCTTATATCTCGCAAAAAGGATTCTTCTGCTCCTATGCTTATCTTTAGTGACACTCCGATTTCTAGGCAAAATGATATATCTCTTTTGGGAATTACCCTGACTTCTAATCTCTCTCTTGGCACAAGCACATTACAAATATTGCTTCCTCTGCATCTAAAAAACTTGGTTTTCTTTCGCTCTCAGCATTACTTTTCTTCTAAACAGCTGCTCTCTGTATAAATCACAAATCCACCCTGCCATGGAATACTGTTCCCACATCTGGGGTGGTGCCCCCAAAACCTCTCTCAGGCTTCTTGATTCCATTCAGAAGAGGGCAGTTAGGTTAATTAATGATTCATCTCTAACAGAGTCACTCCACTCGCTGTCTCAGAGACTTACTGTTTCTGCTGCATGCCTCTTCTACAGATACTTCCATGGGCACTGTTCTTCTGAATTGGCTTCTATAATTCCCACTCTCTTTCAAAACAGTCTGAACACATGCCGCCACCAGCCAACATCCATTTACTGTCCAACTTCAAACTCACAGAACCAACTTTTCATCTTCCTCGTTTATTCATTCAATTGCCGTTTTCTGGAACAACCTTCCTTCATATGTATTTCCTGAAAATTACAGTCTACAAAAGTTCAAGTCCAATGTCAACAAATATCTTCTTTCGTCTTCTCAACCTCCACCCAAGCACGGTACTAAGTACTATAGGTTCTAATACCTCTCGTGTTTGGGGTTCACATAAAAAAAAAAAAAAATGTTCCTGAAGGGAGGAGAGCCAATACTGCATTCTACATACAGGTGCTTCAAAGACTACTGAAGTGCATTTCCCTGGTGAGGCTGCAATTTTGAGAGAAAAGCTGCATCACAATGCCCCTGTCC
Organism: Mastigoproctus giganteus; assembly: GCF_048544385.1. Lineage (NCBI taxonomy): Eukaryota > Metazoa > Arthropoda > Arachnida > Uropygi > Thelyphonidae > Mastigoproctus > Mastigoproctus giganteus. The sequence goes on along the minus strand of NC_143576.1, from coordinate 206,457,262 downwards.
ATTCCACTATTGTTGTGAAGACATTTCTGATGAAACATGTCGTACATATCAACAATCCGCCCCACTCTTCTGAACTAGTACCAGCAGGCTTCTTCCTCTTTCCCAATATGAAAACTGCTCTCAAAGAAAAGAGATTTCAGGACATGTTGTTGTTGTTATTTGGTTTTTAGGAGCATTGGCAACTAAGGCCATATTGCTCCGGGGATATGCGGTGGTCATTCCCTGACCTTTCCGCATCCTCCGTATTTGGTGGGCACGGGCTCGAACCCTGGTCTAATCAAGAAGCGTGAGTTGCGCACTGCTGCTCCTGCCCACCTGGCTACGGAGGCACCGTTTCAGGACATAAAGAAAAATAACCACTGAACTGAACATCATCTCTTTGTATGCCTTCGCTGACTCTTTTCAGAAACTTTTAGAACAGTGTAATATGTGCATTCAATCAGGTGGTGATTACTTTGAATCAAAAATAAAACCATTTTTGAGTTCCTTCACTTTGCAATCTTTTTATTGCGCCAGTCCAGGAACTTTATTCACACGACTCAACTGTGCAGTTGCTATGTGATGCAGCTGGGTTTGGTCTTAAATTCCACAGCTCAGCTTGAAATAGCAAGCAGTACAGTTGTTCATGAAAAATTATGATCATTCTTTATTGAACAGCCCTTGTAATTTTAAACTCATGCAACGAATATCACTTATACCAGCAGAGTAGCCAATGTGTTGCATACTCTGAAGATTATTCACATGGAAGTATACAATGGCATACTTCTAAACCTAAGAAAGAACTGCTCATGAAATCATTCTAGAACAGTACACTGCTATTTGTAATGTGAAACATTATGTTTTTCTTTCTAAAGCAACAAGCATGATCTCGGCTTGGAGAACTTGTGTGGAGGCTATTTGAAATAAACATGAAAAATATTGTTACAAATTGTGAGAAATACCAGATCTATTAATTTAATTCAATTCCTTTTGAGACTTCAAAAGGAATTCATACTAGTTTGCTTCAAATAACTTACATGAAATATCATCTTATATAAAGACTGCCTGTATCAAGAACTGATATATGTCCATTAGCAACATACCACACAGTCTTTCAGTGAAGAGACATGTTCTTAAAGTCCAAGAATTTTGCTTGAAGTAAAGACATACCATACTCTACTGCCACTTATTGCAAAGAAATGTTTTTGTGCACCTTGTGGGTGGGTTTGACTCTCCCCAGACATTGCCATTTCAATTTTAAAACCTCCAGCTAAGTGCACTTAACACTGAAGTTGTTAAGTGCACTTAGCTGTTATCTTTATCATAAACAATCACTTAACACTAAAGGTGCTAAGTGATTGTTTATGATAAAGATAAAAGATTGTTTGCAATATGGATGCAATAATGACTGCAACAAATATGCCAGTTAACTTTATTGTCGTCTCATGAAGAGATCAGTACACTACTGGTGTAGCAAATTTCATAATTGCTCTGCAAATAGAGGTCACCCTACAGATGGCCAGATACAGTTACAACCAGTTGTTTCAAATGTGTACGACTTAATCAAATCATTCAGCAACATATAAAATATGATCTGTGGTGTTGCATCCATATTGAAAACAATCTTTTATTTTCGTCATACTGTATTCCTATCCATGCTGACATGGCCCAATCATGAGGATGTTACTGAAAGAAAGTCATGCAATTTTTTAACTCTCCAAAACAGTTAGTTGCAGAAATATACAGATGTAACTCTCTCCCCCAGAAGACACTTTCTTTAGGTGCATGCAGCTGTATCTCAAATAACGAAGAATAAAAATAATTATATTAATTTTTATTTACAGATGCATTCCACAGTATAATTTTAATATAAAGATTATTGCAATTACCTCATCCACTTCATTTACACCCATCTTTCAATAAATATTACAATGTATAAGTAAATAAGAATTCCACATCTATGACATATACAAATTGATTGGTTTAAGATATATTACATCTTTAGTTCAAAAAATTTTAAATAAGCAACTCAGTTGCATTGATTTATACGTAGAAATTCAAAGCATTCAGTGAAATTCAATTCCTCCTCCAGCAAACTCCATTCTCTGGAAAACAATAAATTCATAAAGAAGTTTTAAAAATAGTAAAATTATTTATTGAATCTTTAAATACAGCATATATGTACAATTACAATGAAAATCACAAATTCATTTGAATTCTGTGTCGAAAGGCTGAAGTCAGGCATTTCGTACAGACTTCAAAAACATTGCAGTTTTAAAAATATAAGGGTCAGTTAACAAGCAAGGTGAATTTTAATTTTTATAGACATTGGCACTCACTATATAATCATTATTACATGTCAAGATATACCTTTATTGTTACATACCTTAACATATAGTTTCTGTGATATAAGTAGTTTACCAACAAGTAGTTTAGCAACAGTAGTTTACCTGGGACTCTGTTGTGTGTGTATACATGTGCACTCAGATGCAAATGATGAATGTGGACAACTCAAAGCCTTTTCTACCTCATGGACTGCTATTCACTGTATACTATCTAACGTGGCAGCTTGGTCAGCATGATACATTGCCATCTGCCACTTGTTTAGAGATGCCCAAGTTCAATTCCCATCAATGGATAGAGAATCTCTAAAGACCTCTTCCATATAGGGTGTAGTTAGCCAATCTCAGATGGAGGGAAAAGGATCTCTTCCCAATTAGCCCACGAACCCATGCTTCTACAGACAAAACACACTACATGGATATGAGCAACAAGCTCTGTGGTGTTAAAATAATAATCCAAAATTGGAAATCTGTTCACTGCACAGAGTGTACATAGTGTTCACTGCACACTCTACACCCAGAGGATATGTCCCTGGTCAGTAATGTTGGTGGAGATAGTTAATTTTTCAAAAAGGCAATCTCTCTTTCAGTTTGCACAACTGTTGAACAGTAAAGCATCTTATTTTTATTATCATAAAGCATTAAATGAAGTTAAATTTATCATAGTGCATGCTTGGTATGAAGATAGTTGTTTATCATAAAAAATGTGTGTACAAGTGGTGAACACATCTCTCAAACGTTGTTACAGCAATGACACCATGAAGGAGATGAACTTTTGAAGTGTACATCCATTGCAAATGAAACAAGGTACTTCATATTGTTGAGGAGAAGAGATTAACATGTTCCAAGCTCAAACATCTACTGATAAAATAATGATGGCTATGGGAAGGAGCTGGTATGATCCTATAGTGGTGAACAGGAAAAGCCTGTTACACAAGAACAGTGGAGTTGTGTCCTACTGTGAGGTCAGCAATTCAGTTAAAAAGGTTTAATCCCTTAACAACAGGAGTTAAAGCAATATAATGCTCACTACTATGTTGCCTGACCAAAGATGGAATGCACCAAGGAGATGAAATAATACCCTTTCACACATGTTTGATCTATTTAAGGTTATTCTTTGTGAGTGCAAGTTCAGGAATGGTGCAGAAATTCAAAAATGGTGGTGGGGGGGGAGAGGAGTATAACTAGTTTTAATCTATCAAACACCTTCATCTCTGGTGAAATAAAATGCTTGCCAATAACTAGAATAATTGTGGAAAGATAGGAGGCAGTTACAATGAAAAGTACCAATTTGATAGTGATAGTGTACACCAGAGTCATGATGCTCAATACGTTCTAGTGCTTTTCAATATTTGTAGAAGAATAAGAGGAAGGAAAGTCGTTTTTCAAAATTTACATTAAACTTTTTTAAAATTGTTTTTTAATTGTGTTCAATTAATTTTTTAATCAATTTTGCATTAATCATTTTGCATTAATGTTATATTCATTTTAATTTCTGGAGATTAAAATGATACTCTCCAGAAATGAAGTGTTCTCGTATCATATTGAGGTAAATTTCTCTTATTCCTCTACAAATAATGAAAAGTACCACACACTCACTTTTCTTGAATCATCCTCAGAGGTCTGTCATAAAATTAAGTGTAGCTCTATGACTAAATTTGAAGGAGCAGTATTTCCTTTTCATAAATTCATTTTCTTTTGAAAGCTAATAAAAGCCTGATAAAATATTTCTGTAAATAGCAGCATAAGAACAGTGATGGGCTGCAAATACTGATAAGTAATTTTATATATACAACTGATGATCAAGTATAACAATCTTAAATAATGATCTCCAAGATATATAGTGCAGTGGGATTATATCTTATGTACGCATCATCTGAAAGTATACATTATTTGCTGATGTAATGACATATTTCACAATGAGACAGTGGAAAGATATTACTGATACCATAATAGAAAAAACAGCACATAAGTATGAAATTAAGATTTTTTCCCCCAATTATTTTTTAATTTTTAAAATATACTATTACTCAAGATGTCTAGATGATTCTAGGGATATTTTTAGATTTTATCCTTCTAACACTGGCTTTCTGTGAAACTAAAATGCCTTATATTAAAGCAAGTTAAGGCTTTGAATGTGTGTGTGTGTGTGTGTGAGAGAGAGAGAGAGAGAGAGATGCACTTAGTTTAAAATTTAATGTTTGCTATTTTACTTTTATAATAATAATTCTATACTTTGTATATTATAAGGTGTAAACATACCTGTTGTGGCTCAACAAAATCTAGCCAATCAGATGCATGTGTTGGTAATAATCCCATCGACGAACACTTATACAAAGCTAAAGCTAAACACACAACATTACCAAATAAAAACACTATCTTTTGAAACAATGCCTGTCCACCCTCTATCATCTTGAAAGCTGAAAGATTATAAGAGATCATAATTTTATTTAAAATAATAAATAAATGATATAAACATACATGAAGAACAACTCTTAATTATACAATTAATATTAAGTTACAATTAAAAAAATATAATTGAATGAAAGGTAAAAAGTAAATTTCCCTCATGAAAAAAAAAAAAAAAGGAATATTCTGTTGACTAATCAAAGGATAGGTTTTGTTATTTAGCATGAGCAGTCATATAAGTAACTTTTTATCTCATATTTAAATGCATATAGCATGATGCTTATAAGTATTTTTCTTGTTGTCAGTAATACATATAAAATGTACAACTGTTGCACAACTTTTTTAATAATTGATACCATATTCATAATGGTATCAATTATTAAAATAAAAAACAAACTTTTTTTAAAAAACTTAACCTAAGTGGTCACAAAACCTAAGCTGTAACCATTAACCAAGATCTCTCATTGAAACTGCTTTGTTTCTGGTGCACTTTGCTGATGACCAGTTCACATGGTTATGCTACTTCATATGGTCTTTTATTATATATTGTTTGTACAAATGTGTACTCAAAAGCCAATACACATGTTGGACAGGCTGAAAATGCTGTAATAACTCACAGAGAAATAAAATTCCCTTTGCCTTGGTTTGGCTAACTATAGCCCTGAATGAAAAAACTTTTAATTAAAGCTCCTCTGATCTTTGTTGGAATTTTAACCCAGACCCTCCTATATACAAGTATATTGCAAAAATAAAATATTTGTAATGATGATAGTTATGTTTTTGAGCAAATATTGTAATTTCACTGCCTGATTTTGAGAAATGTTTAGAAGCTCATAATGCAACAACAATTACATATTTTCCTTCAAATCTAAACCCTGCCCCAAGTCAACAATATTACATACACTATAAAAATATATTTATGACAGTAGATTATTAAAAAAAAAATTTTATAACAAGTCACCACAGAGGCTACTTTTAATCCTGATTTTTACAACAGTCTCTCTTTTTTCTTTTTATTCTTTTATCAATAATGCTATGCTTTATAAAAACAATTATGGCATATTTTTTTATATGCCATGGGTCATGAACTAAGTTGAGATGGCTGCAAAAAAGCATTAAGATTACATTAAAGTACAGGAACTCCCTAATTTATGTAATACTCGACTTATGGAAATTCGACTTTACGTACATTTTTGCCAGCTGGTGCAAACTTAAAAAAATCGTAGAAACGTATTTTGCATCCTGTAGGAATAAATGGAGGTATCATGAAAATATCATAACATGAACCCAATAACATTGTTTTTTTTTTGTTTTTGTTTTTTTGTAATTCATTCCAAGTCCTTGGAAGTTGAAAATTTCGATATATTACTAAGCTATTTATCTCCCTAAAAGGACATATTTATAATGGAAATTGCACTACCCTTTCATCGTTATCATATGTTCCCGTTATAAGAATCAATTTTGAATGCCTTTGTGATATTTTTCTAAAGCACGTTTCTGGAGGTCACGATCATGGAACAATAAAAACAATTTGCACTTTCTGGTTTATTGGGCTTTTTCTGTTAGTGCATCTAATTATAAACGGGTAATAAACTTGATCTTATTGCATTTGCGATAATACCGATAACTGCAATTGTGTGGGTTTTTACACTATTATGGTGAAATGTGTTCCCCTTCACTGAAATCTTCAATCATATAAAAAACAAATTTTCAGAAACTTCTCTTCATTTCATTCCTATTTACGTATTACAATGATGAAGGGAAAGTGACCAATGGAAAGTAGAAGTGGTAGGAGTGCCAGGAAACAAAACAAAACTGATTTAGAAATGAAGATGAAAATGATTAAAAAGTATGAAGCAGGACAAAGTTTGTCGTCTATTGCAAGGAAATTAAGTTTCGCTGCTTCAACAGTGAATACTATTTCAAAGGACAGTGCGCATATAAAAGAACATGTCAAAGGATCAACGCACTTAAGATCAACAGTGATCAAAAACAGCATTCAGGTGCTATATCAAAGATAGAACAGTTGTTAATAATATGGATGGAAAATCAGATTCAGAAGAGAGTGCCCCTGAGTCTAATGACTATTCAAGCAAAAGCAACAGTATTTATAAAGATATTAAGGATAAGTACGGCAAACCCCAACCCAAGTTCGTGGCAAGCAATGGGTGGTTTAATAGGTTCAAGCATTGTGCTGGTTTCGACAATGTTAAAGTATGCAGTGAAGTCGCCAGTGCTGATTCTGCAGCTGCAGAAAAATTTTGTAATGTGTTGGAAAAAATTATTGATGAAGGCGGCTATTCAACGCAGCAAATTTTTAACGTTGACGAGATTGTTCTGTATTGGAAAAAAATGCTGGATCGAATATACATTGCCAAAGAGAAAAATACAATGCCAGGTTTCAGGGCATCAAAAGACAGGGCCATGCTCTTGCTTGGGGCTTGGAGCTAATAGTTTTGGGCTCTATAACCAAACATAAAAGTCTGACCCAAAAGAAGTAATTTCCCACCATGACCCTACTTCCATTAAACTTCATTGTGGGTGCAGTATACTGTGCTACAATTGTTACCAATGTAACATTTTCCATGGATGTTGCTTGGTTCAATTGCAGTCACTTTCTTCAGGGATTAACAATTCCTATTGTCAGTTTTGTGACCTACCTGTCTGTTGAACAACATCTACATCACTTTCATTTTTACATTACATTTGCTATGGTGTACTTTGAAAGGTTCAATTGCTGATATGGCATTAACAAGGTTAAAAATTGCTGATAAACAGCATCAAACCCTTAAGCTCTCAAAAAGTCCATCAGCAGCATACTACTATGACTAATTTTACTTGTTTGTGCTAACTGTGCTATTGTCTACATACTTTTAAACCTGGTCCTACTTTGAACATACAATCACATTGGATGCAACGTTGGGAAGAGGTCTGAATACCATTCGCAAGGCAGTGTATATTTTTTATTTCATTTCTTCAGGTTTTCATTTTTTTCATTTCTTTAATCACAGATATGTGATTTATAGGTGGCAAGCATTTAAGTTTCAGTGGGCCGTGTTATTAAAAAGGTCGAGAGTCTGAATTAGGAAATAACTGTGCAGCAAAATCACAAATAAAACAAGAAAATTGTTGATCCACAAATGACACCATAGAGACTTTAGTGAAGATAAACTTTCACTTCACTGAAGGAAAAAATAATAGAAGTGAAATTTATGAAAACAAAAGGATTTTAATAAGGAATAAAAGAAAGTGAACAAAAACAGCCACATGGATATCACAAAGTGGTGTATGATCTACTACTCCTCCTAGACAAATGTTTTGCACTTCTGTGGTACTGAAATGCTTAGGTTATCCAAACAATCCTCCAAGATTCCTTACCCCCCCCCAAGTAAAGGCAGCATTCGCCAGTTGCTGAAGCATTACAGGAAATGTGGGTAAAATAGTAGATTTTCACTCTGTGTATTCTCACATTTTCAATTTGATTAAGGTCAGGACAGCAATGCAGTTGGTCATTCGATACTTTCCCCATTCAGTATGCTGTGAAGTAGCCAATCATGCCCTATGGGGGCAGATGATTATCATCTATGAAAATAAATATTTCTCCAGTTGTTGAGGCATATGGATCATTTAAGAATCTCATCTGTCTTTTATCTGTCAGCGATCTGCTTTTGATAATGTCTAGTGAAGAGGGGGAGAGCTATAGGCATTTGAAGGACTGGAATGATTATCATTCCTAGGTGATTACTCAAGCAATATGATGGAGCTCAACTGCTGACAGATTAACACTATTCTGTGATCACACAGACGTACAAACTTTCTAACTTAGCAAAATTGAAAGGAATGAGAACCTCACTTTCAAGTCTACAATTATACATTTCATTGCATATGTATTATTAGGCTCCCACAGTAGGCTGGGAATAATCTGTTAGAAAGAAGTATAATCATTTCTCAATTTATACAATAGATGCAATCTGAAAAGTGTCATGTAAATTTAAAGCTAAATTTCAAACAAAAAATAAAAGAAATGTTGGGAGGGAATTGCACACAAAAGCAAGCCAATTCATGGGAGGGATTTGACTCCCAAATGATAAAATAATTACAGAAGTATATTCATATAAAGTATGTATCAAGTGGTACTAAAAATTACTTTTATACACTAAGTTTTACTGTATAAAAATGTTGCATGATGGCAGCCGCAAGTTCTCATTTCATGCTTTTATATTTCTTTCTGTTTTTAATTTGTTATTGGATTTTATAGTTTAGGTTTTTATTCCATAATATCTTTCACTGCTTTTTATTTCATGTTTACTTTTCAACTTTTTTTTTTGTTTGTTAAACCTATGGCAAAACTAAGTCAATAAAGCAGTTTTATATAAATTGTTACAATATAGCAAAATATAGTTAGAATTTAATATTAAGAAAAAAAGAATTTTAATACAACAGAAAATTAATTAAAATTAGTATTATAGAATTAACATTAAGTTACAATTAAAAATAATATAATTTAGAATACAAAATATTAATATTAGTTATAATAAAACAAATTTTCTTTAATATGCAAATAATTAATTAATTAAACTGCATACATAGTTTAATTTTATGGGTTAACTATGGTGTACCTACACCGATATTAAATAGCAAATAATTAATATACAATTCAATTAATACATAATTTCATAAAATATCTTTGAAAGAGTCTGCAATTGATCTACATCCAGTATGAAGTAGCCTGACAATGAATGTTAAGCTGTGTTAAATCAAAAAAGCAAAAATGAAAAGCAGTATGTAACTTGAGAAATGATTACATGACTTAGGACTATATATTGCATTGACGTAGATCCCTTCACGAACACAACAAAAAGAGTGAGGAATAAATATATATTTTTAAAGAAGAGAAATAGTCTTGTACTTACTGGATTGGATGGTTAACAATGCTTTCACAGGACGAAGGAATAGCATACCAACCATCATAATGGGAAAGATCGAAATTGAGTTTCCAGCCATATACATGATAAACAAATTCATTGGAACCTGTTTCAGTGGAGCTAGTGCTATATCCCAAGATTTCTACAAAATAAAATGAAAGCTTTAGTATAGAAGAGGATCTCCAATATCAATATTCTAAATCTTTATTAGGGAATGTGACAACTAAATTTAGTCATGTTTCTGGCATTTCAATTTGGATTAACTAGATAAAATGGTAACCGAATTCAAAAGGAATTAATAAGGAGTAATCATTCATTACCCTTGATGGGTTTCCTTTTATGCTTATGCTATAGTTATTTTACTAATGCATTACAATCCCTACATAAAGCTTAATGCAAATGTACATAATTTGAAAATGTCCCCTCCCCACCAGTAAATGGTAGGGAGGGGACATTAGGGGACATTAAATGTCATTTGTACATGCATATTTACTTTTTCATATAATGCTTTTGTATAATTTATACATGTATGAGTATGTATACACAGGCTATTTTGAAATTACACCAACAAAATTATAGTAATAGATCTATATTCCAAAAGAAGTAAAAATGTTCACATATACAACTCTGAACATCTGTGAAGCTATGACTGTTTGAATTTAAAAAATCACTATGGAGTTTTGAATGGTAAAACATAATAAATAATAATAAGCAGACACGTATCTAGATGAATAAACATTTCACAAGGTTATAATCTAATTATTTTTGTCTCCAAGGTTACTAGTCCATATATTGATACACTAGTGAAATTGAAACTGCCATGCAAATTTACCTAATTCACCTAATAATGCAATGCATACTGTGGCAGTTCCAAATGCCTTCCAGTGTAAAATATGCTTCATCAATCTGCAGCATGCACTTGCAAAGCTGTTTGTTGATGGCCTGATCAACACAGTAGATCACATGACATTGACAATCTGCATGCAAGAGTTCTTGAGCACAGCAAAAGTAATATGGGATGCAAAACCATTTCCTCTCACAATGCTGTAAATGGTGGTAAGGTTCACTCCATACCACCATTTATTTGTCTAGTTAGCACACATGCTAGTTGCTAGATCAATACCATTCTTCTAGAATCACTTCTTGCACACTGCGTATATGCAGTGAGCTTGGCCTACCCATGTCTACAGCAATCATTGGCATAATGATGCCACCACTTAGGTGCTCACCAAGTTGACTGACAATACTTGTGTCAGAATGCCATTGTTTTATAAGTTGCAGTATTCAGTAGTTATTAAATTCATCTTGTCAGAGTCAACCCTTCTATCGTTCACACATCCATTTTCTTCACAAGCTTGTGTGGCTTCTTTTTAAATTCTTAACAGCTGTGAAGGATACAGTTTGCACATTGTAATATATTTGTACATGAGCAACTGCCTTTTTCAATGTACACTGTTCAGGCCAGAAGTGAAGTCATTAATCTTTAAATGTGAATACAGTAAGTCCCCGACATAAGAGATATGTTCCAGGATTTCTTACATAAGTCAAGTTTTACGTAATTCGGGAATGACTAATAAAATATTGCTACTATATCCCCGATATGCCAAAATTACAAACACCACAAATAATATCCTCAGAAGAATGAAGAAAAATAGTTATATATTTTTAATTAGTTCAATTAAAAACTATCTAGGGACAGTAGTGAATAAGAAAGTGACACATAAGAAAAGAAAACATAAAAGGAAGAAAAAAATGCATGTTATTGTACTGTAAAAACTGATATGTATTTCAGAGCCTTGGTTATTACAGTTGACTTATTGGTGCCGATCCACTCACTCAGGAGCATTCCCAGGGAATGTGGCACCCGGGTGCCAATCACAATTTGGTGCCTCCTTTAAAATTTTCTTCACATGTGTATGTAAGTTTCAGGTTTTCAGGTGCCCCTTGAACATTGGTGCCTGAGTGCAGTGCATCCCTTGCGCTCTCGGGATGGCTCACCCCTGCCTTCACTGCTTCTTGTAATCTGTCTTTGTTCTTTATTATAATTCTGCGTGATACTTGTTAATGTTTGACCATTTTCATACATCCTTATTATTTTAATTTTCTGATCCAAATTGATCGCTTTCCTTTTCTTTGCAGATTTACTAGTACTGCCGTCATTTATTCTCTTAGGCACCACTATGATAACAGTCAAAATGAAATTTTCTGTAAAGAACTTCACAGGGTTAAGGCGGAAACACACTATTATTATTTCACGCGAGCTCACATTTTATTAAAGCACATTTCTGGAGGTCACTACATAAAACAATAAAGACAATTTGCAGTTTCTGGTTTATTGGGCTTTTCTGTTAGTGCAATCTATTATAAACGGGTAGTAAACTCAATCATATTGCATTTGAGATAATACCGATAACTGCAATTGTGTGGGTTTTTACACTATTATGGTGAAATGTGTTCCCTTCACTGAAATCTTCAATCATATAAAAAACATAAATTTTCAGAATTTTCTCTTCATTCCTATTTTTTAAGCTTCGTAAACTTGTTATTCCGTATCTCAATTGTGAGCGCTGTGTTCGTCATTATTGATTTGTTTATTTTATTTTTAACTGTTTTAAATTTTACAATCCTAAAAAAAAAAACCGGAGTGAAAAAAAATTTATGTAAGTCCAAATTTACATAACTTGAACTTATGTAAGTCGGGGACTTACTGTATCTCATTAAATAAGCATTAGGTTTAAAATCTGTTCAGAACAGTTGTTTTATTTTTAGGCAAGGGACCATTTCCCCTGCTGATTATGTAGAATTTATAATACACTTTGTGTATAAAAAGAAAACTCTGTACACTGATGTTTTATAATACAAGGGTGGTTGACTGGAACATTTCATTTTTTTTTATAAAAAATATATACATAGCAGAACACCCAAACTTATTCTTTTTCTTAAGATATTGTCCCTCTGCACCAGTGATTCTCAATTGGGGAGGGGTCTTAAAAGGAAGTGGCCAGATAACAAAAAACTATTCAAACTAATGGAAATTACCATACAGGTGTACGGCCAATATAGTGCTTCTTGAAGGGTGCTTCAAATGACGAGTTTGAAACTCACTCCTCTATACTGAGACTTTTTGCCATCACCATGGTAAGGAACAGATATAGGCAGCACAGAAAGAAGTACTACATGGACAATTCAAGATGATGCTTGAATTCCTGCCCTCCTAGGTGCTCGATGTAGAACAAAAACTGGAATCAAAATTCAAATTACAGATGCGAAAGATTGTGGGGGGAAATACATTTTGCAGTATGTGGAATGATTCACTTTGACATTTTTAAGGTATATTTTTCCACTCTTTCCTGTGAACACTGTATGTGCATCACTGAGAAGAAAGCAGAAAGCTGCTGTAATGCTGGGCATAAATTGTCGCACGAAGTGGCAGGAAACTGACAAGAATCAACCTTTCTTAAACCCAAATGACACTTGAGATGATCTTGCTAGCTGAAAGCAGTCTTGAATTTTTTGTTTGTTGTTTGTTATTTGGTTTTTAGGAGCATTAGCAACTAAGGCCATATTGCTCCGTGAATTTTTTGTTAACAGAGATCCTCTGTGGCACTATTTTATGCCCAGCATTACAGCAGCTTTCTGTGTCTAGAGTGAAGTAGTGTACCCACATCTCATCCCAAGTCACTATTCACTGAATAAAATGCATTTCCCTCCAGCTCAGTTGTTCAGCAAAAAATGTAACACTTTGTGCTTTCTAGTTTCAGACTTGGCTATGAAGACCATTTCTAAAACTGCACCAGAAAGAGATCTGAATTCAGTTTTATTTTTTGCCTAGCTGAATATTCTCTGACACTCAGCATTGCTATAAGGAATTATTAAAATGTCAAAAATGACCTGGGATATTTTATTATATTTCATGCTTCCTTGTTCACTTTTTGAGTTCCCCGAACAAGGACCACCTTTACATCAGTTCTTTCTTCTTTCATAATAGCATCTGCTAGGTTCTCACACTGAAACTGACAGTAGACAGAACTTATCTGCAAAATATTTATTTTTTTTACCTTCAATGATATTGACAAGTACTGGATTTATTTATTTTCAATTTTTATTTTTTTTGCAAAAATCAATTAATTTCAATTTGGTTAAAAAAATTGAACTCCAAATATAATTATATTTAAGTTAAAGTTAAATGATATTTAACTTAATACTTCCAATAACTCAGATGGGCAACTTGTTATCTATGAATTTTGTTTGGAACTAGCAACTTTCAACTGCCTTAAGCAAACACACATTGGTTAAGGAAGTCTTTAAGAATTCACAACAGAAAGTCAACTGACGGCCAAACTAGTCAGCAAGGTATCAAATTTATTAAAAATCATACAGCTTTAACCATGAGTGTATTAAGCGTTTGAAGTTATAATATTTCATTGGATTGTATCATCACACAAATCACCTTGTACAACATATAAAGTTTAAGCAATGCTTTATTATTATTATTATTATTTTATTTTAACTGTATGTAAAAATTGCCTTACGTTCTTGTCAACTTTTGACATTCACAATGCATTATCTCTGTACTTGTCTTTCATTGGTTTTTGAAACAATGGAGAAACAGTATTTTTGCAAAAAAGTCTGGGAAGCTCTAAAGTAGGACAGTGACATGGAGAAGTAGTAAAATTGAGTCAAAAGATGGATTCCCAATTATAAATCTGGAGAGCTGACACCCATGTAATTCACTGCAATGAACATACTACTGTCAATCCACTAAATAGTATCATTCAATGTCATCAAAGACAAACTGCAGTATATTTGTTTGCAGGGTCCTTAATTTTGTTTTCTTGTTTGTTGCCATTGATCACAAATTTTATTACATTGTGCTAACAGCATTGCTGATCATGGTCAGCCTCTACACAAATTTCCGGGCCATTTGAATGATATACCTTTGCTGTTCTTAGTTAGCTTCCACAGAAGTTTCTGGAGTGTTCATCCAATATCATTTTTGTCATTCATAATCAGCTATCTTCTTTTTTGTTCAGCATTCATTTGTACCACAAATGATAAGCTGGGAAACCAGGAAAAAAAAAAAAAAAAAAAAAAAAAAAAAAAAAAAATGGAAAATCACAAAAAATTCTAAATAGTCAATGGTAACTGATGATTGCTTACCTCTTTTTCACAAGCAGTCACAGAATTGTTAAAAAAAAAAAAAAGAAGGGGGGGGGGAGATAAAAACCTCTAAACAGCATATCTAAAAGTTACTAATAATTCCTCATCTCTCTTTCACAAGCAAAGACCATCACATAAAACTGATACACTACTAGTGCATTCTTTTAAAGTGACAGTTCCAAGTAAGTTAATTTGTTGCCAATCCTAGGGTGCTCCTATTGGTCACTTGATTTAGAAATATCCTGGACATTAGTGACAGTTGCATTGCTGTGGTTCCTGAATAGCTGTCAGCTATTATTAGTGTGTGTCACTAAAACCACTCTTACCTCAGCATTAATTAGTTACAAAAGTGTTATGAAAATTATATCTCAGATAGGTGCATATATTTTACACCAACTTCCCTACCACATGAAGGAAATATGCAACTCAGATTCTTCCCACTGCAACTTAAGGGGAAGACATTACTTCTCCCTTCCAGTGATACATGAGGAACTTGAGGATTTCCTTATTTTATAGCTAGAGTAGAACTTATGTTTTGTCTAACAATGATTTAAAATTACTATTACGAATAAAATTTATTTAAATTTAATAAGTTTATTTATATTTACATTATTTAATCTAGAACCAGGTACATAAGGTTTTGTGACCCCCTGCACAAGAAATTTACTGTGATTACACTGATTTTTATTTAATGTTTAAAAATTGGGATCTATGAGATCTGGCGCACCAGGCAGAACAGTAAATGTCATGCAATTGTTGATGTGCTCAATAATTCAATAAAATAAGTAAATATGTTAAATATTCAAGTAAAAATTGTACGCATGAACTCCACACTACAGAGATTTAATAAAAGCTTGAAAAAACATTTGGGCATCCTTCTCCCTATTTTGCAAGTAGTGAAAAGGATGTTATTATTCCTCATTAATCACCGATAGTATACGATGGTAAACTTCATATTCGATTGTATCATTAACTTTTTGTATTGAACAACAACTTATATATCATCCTGTATTCCCTTTCACTATTAGCAGCATCAGCCAAAAAAAAAAAAAAAAAAAAAAACACTCCCATTTCACCCCTCCATTTGTCTCCAAATGCCTGTCCAGATAAGCCTTAAATTTATTTAGGCTATCAAATTCCACAACAAAAGATGGAAGTCTGTTCCACCAATCAACTACCCACTGGCTAAAGGCAAATTTCCGCACATCTATTCTACAACTGTCTTTCCTCAATTTCAATCTATGCCCCCTCAGGTTTGTAATCTGAGCAAGAGGAAGAATCTCATCAGCATTGAACCTGCTCAATCCATTCAAGGCCTTATACTCCTCAATCAGATCCCCTCACAGGTGCCTACTCTCCAGGTGCTCTCAATTTGCAGAACATAAGCCTTTTTTGGTAAAAGCACACCTTTGTTTCCTTCACCAATCTTGTTGCCCTTCTTTGTACTCGTTCTAGCAACTCTAAATAATTCGTAAATGAGGCCTCCAGACCTGTACACAGTACTCTAGGTGTGGCCTGACCATTGCCTTATACAATGGGATAATCACCTCCCTGTCCCTGCTAGCAAAATTCCTATATAGCATTGACAACACTCCATGACCTGCCCTGGCAGCCTGTCTGCACTGCTCAGCAAACTTCATATTTGACTGCACAATTACCCCAGGTCTTTTTCACTTTCCACTTCCCTAGTGTAGTACCACACAGTTGGTACATTTCTTTTGGGTTATTGCTACCTATATGCAGTACTTTGCATTTGTCAATGTTAAACTTCAGTTGCCACTTCTCAGCCCATTTGCCCAACTTGTCTAGATCCAGTTGGATGTTGTTGTTATTGTTGTTATTTGGTTTTTAGGAGCATTAGCAACTAAAGCCATATTGCTCTGAGAATATGCAGTGGTCATTCCCTGACCTTTCCGCATTCTCCATATTTGGTGGTGATGGACTCGAATCCCGGTCTAATCAAGAAGTGTGTGCTACGCGCTGCTGCTCCTTCCCACCTGGCTACGGAGGCGCCTATAGATCCAGTTGGAGTAGCATACTGTCTTTACTGTCATTAACAACCCTGACAACCTTTGTATCATATGCAAACTTGGACATTAATCCTGATATACAGTAAAAGTCCGAAAATCCAGATGCCAGAAATCTGGACCACCCGAGAATCCGGACTTTTTGAAAACTCGAACTTTCTAAATTTAGCGGAGTTTTGTGTGTGTGCGTGCATGCATGGGTGCCACAGATGCCCAGTGACAACAAGCGAGCTCGCGCTTGCCATTTTGAAATGAGCAATCAAACTGTGGCAACGCTATAATTTTTGTCCTACTCTTTCCATTTACCATATATAGCATACGTATTTACAAGCCCATAATAATGGCTCCTAAAAATAGATAAACTTCATGGTGTGAAGAGAAAGAAAAACACATTGGAAGTGAGCGACAAACTTGAAATAATTAAGAAACTAGAAAGTGGTGTGAGCAATACTGTTTTAATGTAAACATACAATATCGGAAAGTCTACAATTTATGATATAAAAAAGGCAAAGAATAAAATTGTAGAATTCACAGCCTCGTCTGAGCCTTATAATAAAATTGCAGAGAAAAAAATGTTTACATCGGCCAATAGAGAATCTCGAATAAGTGTTGTACGAATTGTTTTTAAAACAATCGGAAGGTATGGCAATTTCTGGGCTGATGTTTATTGCCAAAGCAAGGTCTTTTAAGGAGCAAATGAACATTGAATCAGAGTGCACATTTAGTGATGGATGACTTAGGAATTTCAAGACTTGTCATGGTATTAGACAGCTAGATATTGCAGGAGAAAGACAGTCGGCTGATACATAAGCAGCAACAGAATATAGTGCAACATTTGAAAAAATTGTATCTGACTACAACCTTACAGCTGATCAAATTTATAATGCTGATGAAAAAGTGGTTTACCGGAAATGTTTGCCCACAAAAACTTTGGCTAGAAACCAAGAACGAAATGCAACAGAGTTTAAGCTTAATAAGGAAAGAGTAACCATTCTTATGTGTGCTAATGCATCAGGTCAGCATAAAATTAAGCTTTCGGTGATTGGAAAATTTCAGTGCCCACAGGCCTTTAAAGGAATTATACACTTACCTGTGACCTATAAAGCCCAAAAGAATGCTTGGATGGACAAAGATATATTTCAATTGGTTAATTCATGATTTTGTTCCATCAGTTTGTCAGAATTTGAGAAAATTGAGTAAGCTTGCAAATACAAAATGCCTGCTACTTCTCAACAACCGTGGGGCCAACCCGCATGAATCAAAATTAGTGTCTGATTGCGGAAATATTTTTGCATGTTACTTGCCACCAAACATAACACCATTAATTCAACCCATGGATCAAGAAGTCATTAGGAACTTTAAATGTCACTATAAAAATGATTTTATGACGAAAATGATACATAAGAATGTCGACCCTTCAGAATTTCAATACAGTTTTACAATCAAAGATGTAACATTTTCACTCATGACTGCATGGAATGCAGTCAAGCCTGTAACTCTTTTAAGAGCATGGCAAAAATTATGGCCGAATGTGGTGTTTGCAGATCTACAATCTGATTGAAACGAAGATTTTGAAGGATTTCACATAAAGCTGAAGGCATCTGAAGTGAAAGAACTGATGGAAATTGTTAAATTATGTGCGGAAGACAACCCTCTACTCAAAACATAATGCTGATGACATAGAAGAGTGGATACGCATTGATGATGATGTTGAAGTTGCAGCGACTTTCACTGATCAAGAAATTATTCAAAACATTATAACTCCTGATAAGATATAAGAGAATTATTCAGAAGAATCTTGTGAAGAAAACGACAAAGTTGAAGAAGAAAAGATATTTTGGGCTACTGCAGAAAAGTCCATTGAAACAGCTATTAAATTTATGGAGCAGAACCATAGCTTCAGTCTTCAGGATGTTATGCATGCGCATATGGTGCATAATAATTTTATCACAAAGAAATTACAAAGTCGTAAACAAGATGATATACGAAAGTATTTAAAGAAAGCAATAGAAGTGTCAAGCAGTGCAGCAGATAGAGTAGAAACTGCAAGTATTCCATCCACAAGCAGTGCAATAGGTGCAACAGAAATCGCAGAAAAGAATGAATAAATATTTGTTTGTTTTTCGAACTTGGTATTTTATATGAAAATGTTTCGTTAATAAACTAAAACAAATAATTAATTTATATAAAATATGTATCTTCTGCTTTCATTTATATACTGTATTTTTCTTTTACATTGTCCATTTTTAAACACAATTTCAATTATTACACGCTTTTTTTTTTTTGTGGTGAAAATTTTTATGTTTACATCTTTGTCAGGTGTTGACTTTATTTTTCTTTAAAACTGCTCATTTCGATAAATGAAGCATGCTTTATTTGCTAATGAATAAACTGTCAAAATTTACCTGGTCATCTCTTCTTTATTCCATCTTAAATTTGAATTTTAAAAGTTTTTTTTTTTTTTTTTTTTTATGTAAACCCCAAACACGAGAGGTAAAAAAAAAAAAAAAAAGTAAAGTGCAGCCATTATCAACCCACTGCAGGATGGAAGCCTCCTCAACAATTCATGCTGAGGGAAATGGACCATAATCTACCACGCTGGTCCAGTGCGGGTTGGCAGATCGACCGTATTCAGCAGTCAGGGGCTTGAACCCCGGTCTACTCAAAGAGCGTGTGCTACTGCACTCCCGCTCCTGCCCACTCGGCTACGGAGGCCGGTACACGAGAGGTATTAGAACCTATAGTACTTAGTACCGTGCGTGGGTTGGAGATTGAGAAGACGAAAGAAGATATTTGTTGACATTGGACTTGAACTTCTGTAGACTGTAATTTTCAGGAAATACGTATGAAGGAAGGTTGTTCCAGAAAACGGCAGTTGAATGAATAAACGAGGAAGATGAAAAGTTGGTTCTGTGAGTTTGAAGTTAGACAGTAAATGGATGTTGGCTGGTGGCAGCACATGTTCGGACTGTTTTGAAAGAGAGAGCGGGAATTATAGAAGCCAATTCAGAAGAACAGTGCCCATGGAAGTATCTGTAGAAAAGGCATGCAGCAGAAACAGTAAGTCTATCAGACAGCGAGTGGAGAGACTTTGTTAAAGATGAATCATTAATTAACCTAACTGCCCTCTTCTGAATGGAATCAAGAAGCCTGAGAGAGGTTTTGGGGGCACCACCCCAGATGTGGGAACAATATTCCATTGCAGGGCGGATTTGCGATTTATACAGAGTGAGCAGCTGTTTGGAAGAAAAGTAACGCCGAGAGCGAAAGAGAAAACCAAGTTTTTTAGATGCAGAGGAAGCAATATTTGTAATGTGCTTGTGCGAAGAGAGATTAGAAGTCAGGGTAATCCTCCAAAAGAGTATATCATTTTGCCCAGAAATCGGAGTGTCACTAATGATAAGCATAGGAGCAGAAGAATCCTTTTTGCGAGATATAAGACAAGACTGAGTTTCAGAAGGGTTGAAATCAACTAAGTTGTCTTTGCCCCACGGGAGAATTACCCGAAGACTGGCATTTAAGGAATTGGTAGCAGATTTTCAAGAAGTTGAAGCTGATTGAGCAGGGAAGGTTTCTCAAAATGGAAAGTGGAATGCAATGTGCTATCATCGGCAAAACTATGGATAGGATTTCCAGTCAATGGAAGAAGGTCACTAATATACAAGAGGAAAAGAGTGGGGGAAAGAACTGAACCTTGGGGGACACCGGCATTACTGGAGAAGTTAGAAGATAGAGAGCCATCTACCATCACCCTCAGTGAGCAATCAGAGAGAAAACTGGATAACCAATTACTAAAAACAGTTGGCAAACCATAAGATGGAAGCTAGTTTAGAAGACCTTTATGCCAAACACGATCAAAAGCCTTTGAGATGTCAAGAGCAACTACTTGTGTTTCACCGAACCTTTCCATTGAATTAGTCCATAAATGGGTAACATAAGCCAGAATATCACCAGTGGATCGACACTGACAGAATCCATACTGGCGATTGATGATTAGATGGAAGGTTTCTGGTGGTTTAAGAGTTGGCGGTTAATTGCTTTCTCCATTACTTTAGAAAGAGTAGAAGTAATTGCAATGGGACGATAATTGGATGGGAGGGATTTGTCACCCTTTTTAGGAACTGGCCGGATATGAGCAAATTTCCAAGCAGAAGGAAAAACACCTTTGGAATAAGAAAGTGAAAAAAGGCGGCAAAGAATAGGAGTAAGTTCAGGAGCACAGGTTTTGAGAACAAGTGGAGAAATACCATCAGGACCTGGAGCTTTCTTAGCATCAAGATTCGTCAAAATCCTTCTGACATCCTTTTGACGGAAGACCACAGGGGGCATTGAATGGAGCGTGTTGGGAATGGTGGGAGGTGTTTTACCAAGATCATTAATACATGAGTTGAAAGAAAAATGGGATGCTAGCAGGTCAGCTTTATCCTTGGCTGAAGTGACAACAGAACCATCTAGTTTGGACAGAGGTGGGAGCAGAGATGGGCAAAAGTTGCGGCCAATAGCTTTGGCAAGAGACCAGAATGCCTGGCTACCATTAGGAGAAGAAGCAAGTTTTCTACTCTTAGCCTGTTCAAACTCTAGTTTGGACTGATTAATAACTGCTTTACAATTGTTGCGAGCTTTGGTGTACGAAGAAAATGAAAATTAAGAATTAGAAACAAGCAAATTACGATACGCAAATATTCTTCTCTTGAACAGCCTTAGCACATTTATTGAAAACCAAGGTTTAGATAAAGAATGAGATTTTAAAGTGGAGTGTGGGATTAAGGATTCCATTCCTGCAAGAATAATTTCACTGACACGATCTGAGCAAATGTTGACATTGAAACAGTAATCCGAACAAGGAAAAGAAGTCTCACAGGTCATCCCATTTTGCATTCTTGTAATGCCAAACAACACGAGGTTGGGAATAGCCATGAGATAAAGGTTCCACTGGAGAAAAGACAATCACCAAGTTGTGATCTGAAGTGCCAAAAGGACCTCTCACTTCAACCGTGTACTTAGAATGGTTGTTTGTGAGAAAAAGATCAAGCGTATTGGCTGTATGATCAGGATTGTCTGGTATTCTTGTAGGTAAACGAACAATCTGTGCAAGGTCATTAGTAATTGCAAAAGCCTCAGCATCTCGACCAGCTGGGTCGGTGTGACTAGAAAACGAAGGCAGCTGGAGTTGCGAACATTAAAATCACCAAGGAAAATTACCTCACTGTTAGAAAACTTGGACTGGAGAAAATCAAGTTGCAAAGAGAGGAAATCAAAGAGCTCCAAGTGATTAGTGGAACTGGGAGAACAGTAGAGACAACAGATGAATTTGACACAATGAGGTAGAGAGATTTTAAGCCAGAGAAGATCAAAGAGAGGAGATTCCAAATTGCCAAGTCTCTGACAGGGAATATCAGAATGGACATATGCAAAAGTACCACCTTTGAGGTGAAAGGAATCATAAAGCGAATAATTTGGGCATCTGAGATGAGCAGTAGTTGAATCAACCGATAACTGAGATTCTGTCAGAAAAAGTACATGGGGTTTGGCAGACTGCAAGTGGAAATGGACATCGTTGAGATTAGAATTGAGACCACGTATATTTGTGAAATGAATTAGGAAGTGCTTGGGAGGTTTAGATCTTTTTGCAGATAAGCTTGCTCTATTAGTTTGACAATTCATGGTGTATTCAATAGTAAGAAAAAGTGGGTGGGACATGCTGTATGAAGTAATGAAATTTTTGGCGTACACACGGTAAGAATATACCCAGATCCTTGACATAACGTGGCCTCGACAATGCTCCCCGCATACACACTACTCGGACTGCCTCCAGTCACTATCTGGCAGAGTAGAGGTAGCAAGATTATACACTAGCTGATCCGGAAGCCTCCTAGAGAGTTACCAATAGGTTCGGTCCGGTGTACTAACTAGTGGCCGGCCTGCAAACACCGTTTTAGAGCTGTACCCTTGAAATGTAAGGAATATTGGATCTTGCCACGATGTTCGTCATAACCTCAAAAGTCATCAATCATACTGCATGATGGAAGAGATAGGGAAGGGTTGACTGGAACTTAGCTCTAGAGACTAAACATGGGTTCCACCACTTCAAGCCTCCAATAAGCAAAGTGGTGGTATTGCACCGGTTGATGAGAGTCATCTACCACCTAGTACTGCCTGGTAACATAGAGGGGCGGTGTTTCTCCATGTGGTGTGGGCGCCACACCTCGACCCCTGCTTACATTGGTTCACACCTGGGTGGTCATCCACCATGTACTTGTGAATGGAGGTTATACCTAGGATTACTAACAGTCCCACCATCGTGAAGGTGCAAGCAGAGGATTTGGCGGTCACAGACCATCGGAACTTTGCCAAAATTGGGTCCACTTGACTTGAGTGTCACCCGAATATGAGTTCCATCAGCGTTTTAGACTCCCAGGTAGCAAGTACAGCTTGTCTGGCATATCTGAGAGAATGTCTGTGACAATCTCAAGTACCTCCTGAGAATCAAAAATCGACCCAGCCCCTGAGCTGTCCGGATTTTTGGACTTTTACTGTACCTTCATCAATGTCATTGATGAATACACAAAACAACAATGGGCCCAGGACCGAACCCCAGGGAACTCCACTAATAACATTTGTCCATGAAGAGCAGTGTCCCTTAATTACCCCTCTCTGTCGTCTCCCACTCAACCATTGTCCATTGTAGCAACTTACTCTTAATGCCATACCTCTCCAATTTGTACAACAATTTTCCATGTGCAACAGTATCAAAAGCTTTCCTGAAATCCAAGTATATGATATCCAAATTATTTTTGACATTCAGTTCCTTTGTGACCACATCAGTATGCAATCAAATTGGTCAGACAAGACTTCCCTTCAACACACCCATGCTGTGTCTTAACTATTACTTCAGTCTTGTCTAGCTGATCCTGCAATGCATCTTTAACCAGTGACTCCATTATTTTCCCCGGAACACAAGTTAAACTAACAGGTCTGTAGTTACTTGTGTCACCTTTTGAACTCCCTTTGTGAATTGGTGATACATTTGCACACCTCCAGTTCATGGGGACCTCCCCTGAGTCCAAGGAAGCTCTCATAATTATGGCTAAGGGTTTGCTTACTTCCTTTGCAGCCTCCTTTAATATAACTCGATAGATCCATCCACCCCAGGTGCCTTCCTTATGTTTAACTTCAACAATTTCTCTTCCACTTTGCTCTCAGTTATTACAAAATCACTTAGCTCCCTGTTAGAGTTTGATAAACTTCTGGCACTCCCCTCATTGAATAACTCCTCATGTGTGAATGTAGATGCAAAATACTCATTCAGTTTATCAGCTACCTGAGCATGATCATCAATAGTCACCCCATCTATGTTAAGTGGTATAATCTGATTCATCCCTTTCCTTCTAGAGTTTACATAAGTAAAGAACTCTTGGCTGTTTTTCTTTGCATCCTTTGCCAAAGATTTCTGGTAGCCTGCATTCACCTGCCTAACCTCCTTTGTGACTTGATTACAGACTAGCTTATATCTGTTATAGGCTTCTGTGTCACCTGATAATTTATATGCATCTCACATCCCATGCATTTTTTTTTCTCTGCCACATCACGTTACCTGATGATGTTACCTTCTCTGGTAATGTCATCAGTTGATTCCACTCTACAAAATTTAAAAACTGTCTGAGACCCCTGAAAGCTAAAGCCCTTCAATTTAGCCTTGATGGTAGTTACATCTTTAAGTAATTCCCATATCAGTATATTGTGATCACTGTCACCCAGTGGTTCCTTTATCTGAAAATTCTTAATGCAAGAATAATCACTGCTGATAATCAGATCATGAGTATTACTCCCTCTGGTTGCCTCTCAAACATGCTGCTGTAGAAAACAGTCATCCAATAAAGTCTTTCTAGTGTGTGAGTGACCAACCCACAAGTTCCAGTCAATATCTAGAAAGTTAAAATCCCCCATTATAAGACATTCTGATTTACTGGCCCATTATTTCTTGGCACAATTGATCATTATACTCATCAGATTAATTAGGCCTATAACACACACCTACTCTCATTTTTCCTTTCCCAGTGCTTATGTCACACCAAACAGACTCAACATTGCATTGTTCATCAACATCAATTGGATGCACTTTCTTAGATTTTGTGTTTCTTAACCTAACAGCATAACCCCTCCTCCCTTCCAGTCCTGTCTATCCTTTCTGTACACATTGTACTCCCCAAATTCCAATCCTGCACTGCTTATAACTGTGTGACACCACGTCTCTGATATCCCAACAATATCTGCCTTTGATGTCTTGACTAGCACTTCAAGCTCATCAAATTTATTAACTATACTCCTAGCACTGGTGTACATGCAAGTATACATGCACCCTAACACAGCCAATGTATTTATTTGTTCAGCTATGACTCCTGGAAATCTCCATTGTCTTGCTTTCCATGCTGCTACTCATTCCAATAGAAGCAGTGCAAGAATCACTTTTGCCTCTGCCTGTGGCCACTGTTAACCTTTTAGTCTGTGTATCCCCTCAAGCTAGCAGTTTTCCGACCCACCTAACACTGCCTCAATAGCATCAGCAAATACTCTTGCATCCTTTCTATTTAAGTGTACCCCATCCCTGTAGAAGTAGTCTGTCCTGTCAACAAGCACAGACCAGGCTGAAAAAAATTCTACCCCTTGAGCCTTGCACAATCTCTCCAGGGCCGAATTGATTGACAAGGTTCTCCTCATGTACTCTCTCCTATCATGTCTGGGCAGAATTGCAGACGCTTTCACATTCAACCCTAACTCGTGACTTTTTTTCAACAATTACCTGTACTTGAGTAAATCTGCAGATCTCTTACTCTTAATGTCATTAGTTCCAACGTGTACAACAATACCACCTTTTGTGCCCTGAAAAGATGATATCTGCTGTACAACGTCATCAACTTTTGCCCCTGGTAGACATACCCTGATTCTGTTCCAACTATCCTTCTTGCACAGTATATTCCCCATCTCCCTGACAATAGAGTCACAAACAATAACTAGTTCCTTTCAGACCAGCACATTCTGCCTTGGAGATTGTGCTTTGTGTTTCCTGATGCACAGGAGTCAGCTCAGCCGTTGAGCTGGGCAGCTGAGAGCTTGATGGGGCCCTCATTAATTTCTTCGAGAGCATTTACGCTACACCTTCAGCTCTCATAGATGCCCATCAGAATGCCGAGTTTGCACCTAATTTTTTGACACTCTTAGGCATTTAGCACACACAAAGACATCCTCCTTGGCTAGATAATGTCCTGTTTTATAAAGTTCAGCAGACATTTCACATTTCGCACATTTTTTGAGACTGATGCGTTGGAGAATTGCCTCCATTTCTCCTCCGAGTCATAGCACTCTTGCTAGTCTGTGATCTTTGCTTTGCAGCTCTAGTCTGGGTCACGATTTCCATTTAAATACAGTTTAATTAACAATGGAATTTAATAAGATTAATAAATATTTTTGATTAATTGATAATACTATACTAAGCTAACAAATTCCTAATACAGTGCTTTGTATTACATTATCTAGTTTTACGTTATACATATTAAATAATAAAATTTACGTTATACCTATAATCTATTAAATTACATTGTACATGCCCATACACACCTTGCCAAAATCTCCTGTTATTGAAAGCACGTTGGTGTACGTTCAATAGCAGGAGAGAAGACAAGAGAAACAAGGGGACAAATATAGTGTTAAGAAACAACAGAGGGCAGATCTTGTGAAGATCCACCCTCCTGCACAAGGTAGCTAAAGGGCTATTCCTATAATAGTAAATTGATCCTTTAGCTCAACCTAAAATCTGATATTCATTAATCAGAAAAAATACCTTGACAATTAAATTTGCATCTGTCTCTCTACTTGCTTCTGCATGAACTTGACCAAGTGAGGAACTGTAACCTGGAGGTGCAGGAAGCTCTATTTGTCTATCTGTTTTTGTCCTAAAGGTGAAAAAAAAAATAATAATAATAAAATAATGGAGAGTCAGTCGTCAATCTAAATTATTAAAATATATATTTTATAAAACTACAGAAACAGATGGATTTTTTTTAATACTAACCCTGAATGGGAAAACCTGCTATTTATCCAAATATTAATATTCTTGTTCTCAATTTTTTGTTTACACTTAGACAAAGGAAATATTTAAATTATTAAATATTTTTATTTAATACTTAAGTAAAAATATCTAATAATAACTATTATTATTCTTTATGGCAAACAAATGCTTATGTTTTCTAAAGAAAATTAATCAAAAAAAAAAGCTAACGAATGTCTTCTTTACATGCTATAGGGTAAAACATTAGACCAAATATATGTTATATACTGTTTGGCATAGTCATATCTTACATAGTATGAGCCAGAGCTCTAATGCTCAATATGTTCTACGTTGATGTTAATATTTGTAAAAGAATAAGAGAAGTTTATCTCAATATGATATGTAGAACCCATCTGTATGATACTCTCCAGAAATTAAAATGAAAACAATTAAAAAATTGAAAAACTTATATAACAGTCAAAAATAATTAGAAATCAATTGAACACAATTAAAAATCAATTTAAACACAATTAAAAATTAAGTAAATAAATAATTTAACAAAAAAAAATTGCAAAACGATTTTCCTTCCTGTATTGAAATTTTTTTTCGTTAAATTATTTATTTACTTGATATTTAATTTTTAATTGCATTTAAATTGATTTCTAATTGATAAAATTCTGGCATCCCCTTCCCTAAAGAATTCCTCATGTGCGAATGTAGATGCAAAATACTAATTCAGTTTGTCATCAACCTGAGCAGAATCATCAACAGTCGAATCATTAATATCAACTGGACTTATTTCATTCATCCTCTTCTTTCTCGAGTTTACATAAATAAAGACACCCTTGCTGTTTTTCTTTGCATCCTTTGCCAAAGGTTTCTCGTAATCTGGGTTTGCTTGTCTGACCTCCTTTGTGACTTGATTACAGATTAGCTTATATCTATCATAGGTTTCTGTGTCACCCGATAATTTAAATGCATCACATGTACTTTTCTTCTCTGCCAGGGGTTTCATCAGTTCATCCATTTAGGTCTATACCTTGAAGAGTATTTCTCAGTTCGTATTAAAAGTCTAGTAGTTTCTATGATTAATTTCTTGAATGAGTCCCATTATGAATTTGCTAATGGTGACATCATCAGTTGGTCCCACTGTATAGAATTTAACTGTCTGAGACCACTGTAGTCATCTTTACAAAAGAAAAAACCCCTCCCTTTACCCTTGATTGTAGTAGCATTTTTAAGAAAATCCCAAATCAATACACTGTGTTCACTTCCACCTAGCAGTTCTTTTATCTGCAGATTCTTAATGCATGAATAATCACTGCTGATAATCAGATCAAGAGTATTACTCCCTTTGTTGCCTCTAACAAGTTGCTGTAGAAAACAGTCATCCAATAAATCCACAAAAGTCTTGTTAGCATGTGAGTGACCAACCCACAAGTTCCAGTCGATATCCCCTTTATAAGCATTCTGATTTACTGGCCCACTATTTCTCTGTACAGCTGTTGGTTGTACTCATCAGAGTCATTATGCCTGTAACACACACTCCTACTCTCATTTTTGTTTTCCCAGTGCCTATGTCACACCAAACTGACTCAATATTGCACTGGCCACCCATGTCAACTGGATGCAAAGCCTTAGATTTTATTTGCTTCTTAACTAAGAGCAAAATTTCCCCCTCCTATCCTATCCTGTCTGTATATATTTTACTCTCCATATTCGAATTCTGCATTCTTTATATCTGAGTGACACCATGTCCCTGAAATACCAACAATGTCTGCATTTGACGTCTTGATCAGCACTTCAAATTCATCAAATTTATTTACTGTACCCCTATCATTAGTGTACATGCAAGTATACATGCATTTGTTCTTACTCTTAGTTACCCTAACAAAGCCCACACATTTACTTGTTTCATGGTGACTCTCAGCAGTTCATGAAATCCCCAGAACCTTGCTTTTAAGGCTGCTGCTCATTCCATTAGAAGCAGTGCAAGAATCACTTTCACCTCTGCCTGTGGCTATTGTTAATCTATTAGTCTACGTACCTCCAAATATTCTTGCACCTTTTCTATTTAAGTGTATCCCATCCCCGTAGAAGCAGTATCTCCTGTTAACAATCACAGGCCATGCAGAAAAAAATTCTGCCCCATGAGCCTTGCACAATCTCTCCAGGGCCGAATTGACTGATAATGAAAATTAATTGTTGTAATAACCACTTTTCTACCATGTGAGATTAATAATATAGTTTATTAAGCTTATAGTCGAAACCACTATACATTTAAGTGGTGACTCAGGCAACTGACCACTGCCTATCATCAGACCATACATTGGCTGTCAAGGGGAGAAAATATAGTTACAACTTAGAAACATTTGTAATTAATTATTAATTGTGAATTTTAGGGAATCCAAGCTAAGGATTTTTGTAATTAAAATTACATTAGGATTATACAAGGTTGTACTACAAATTATGGTAAATACATACAGAAACACAAACATAAAAATTACATTCTTACCTGGTGTCAGACTCCTGCTTTAAAGTATGGTCTGATGATAGGCAGTGGTAAGTTGCCTGAAACATCACCTTTAAATGTATAGTGGTTTGGGCTATAAGCAACGGTGGATCCAGAAAAAAAAAATGACAAGAGGGGCACCATTTTATGCCTTGTGTGTGCACAAACAAGGCACAAAATAATGCACAGAACAAAACAAATATGACACTCAAACGTAATGTGACTGGCAGACATAGACACACAGCTTAACTCTGAATTACTTTGAAGAAAATATTACACATGACCCAAACTAGAATGGTGATCACATCAGCACTGCCAACTGTAGTCATTTGAAAATAACTGAGCCACAATGCAAAAATAGATAAAATCCTATCTTAACAACAACAAAAAAAAAAAATTGTAGCTAAAGGGAATTTAAATGATTGGTGTATATTCTCCGAAAAATGGGGGATGGGGGTGGAATGTGCCCCTACCCTGAATCCGCCTATGGCTATAAATTATATTATTAATCTCACATGGTAGAAGAGTGGTTATTACAACAATTAATTTTCATGGAAAACAACCATGTAACGTCCTTCCCTAACTATATAAGGCTCTCATCATCTACTCCTCCTATTGTGTCTAGGCGAAATTGCAGACACTTTCAAATTTAACCCTAACTTGGAACTTTTTTCAACACTGCCCTGTACTTGGTAAGTATGTCTGCAGATCTCTTAATGTCATTAGTGCCAACGTGTACAACAGTATCACCTTTTGTGCCCTTAAAAGATATCTGTTCTACAACACCATCAACTTTTTCCCCCTGGCAGATATATTCTAGTCCTATTCCACCTATCCTTTTTGTACGATATATTTCCTGCTTCCCTGACAATAGAGTCACCAACAACTATCTCCTGTGGGACCAGTACATTCTGCCTTGGGGGTTGCTGCTGTGTCCCTTGTTACATAAAATACCCAAACTAAAAAAAAATAAAACCATCTTTCCAGAACAATATCACAAAAGCACATATATACTATTAGATCAAACCTAATGAAACAAAAAAAAAAACCTACTGCTTTTTATGGTTTCAACTCAGTCTTTCCTTCTTTTTATGGTTTCAACTCAGTCCACCTACAAGGGTTAGCATGGTATCAGCACAGAGAGTGGGGGAACATCTGGATTGGGTGCACTCCCTAACTACACATGTGTTTGTGGGGGGGGCCCTATCAGCAAGACAAGTCCATAACACACTTCAGTCACACACTTATCATTATACGAGTACACAGGATGTTCTAAAGTTTTTTTTTTTTTTTTTTTAATAATGTATATTCAAGGGTGTAACAAGGAAGACAAAGCACAGCTTCTACTCTCACATTTACCCTGTTTCACTCAACAATACAACCTGCACACTGAAATGTTCACAGCAACCTAAATACAGAGTAAACAATTTTTTTTTTTTTACAGGTCACAACCACTCATTTGGCCATTTTACACACATGGCCAGAAACATTCATAACACAATTACACATCTTAACCTGCAAGGGAGTATTTAAAATTTTGTTTTATTATTTTATTTATTTTTATCATTTATTTATATATATATATATATTTTATTATTATTTATTTATTTTTTTTTTGCTTTTTTTGGGGCTCATATATTCAGAGTGCAACATTCAACAGATAATTAGGACATTCTCACTTAAACAACACACAATCTCATTTCAGCATCCTCATTTGTGCAAAGCCTCAACTCACATCCTTCACCCCCCCTCCCCCGTGGTCGCTTACCCTGTAAATTATATTTGGCTAGTTCCAAGCACAAGACTGGGATCCGGGAACAAAAAGAGCTGGGGTGGGAGGGGGGGTAGGTTTGGGGCTATTACTAGGTGCAGGGTATTGCTAGAATAGTAAGGGCTAAGAAATATTGCTGTCTAATGATTTAGAAGCTATTCCAGGTTCTCCCCCCACATCACGACAGACTGGGTAGGTGGGTGGGTTCCCCCCATCTAGCATAACCACAGATTACTATGTAACTGGATGTGATCACAGAAAGTCGGGGAGAGGAAGGCTGGGGGTTTGATTTTGTTGTTACCGTATTGTTCTGGTACTGCAATTTGTCCTCCCCTGTAGTTATATCTCGTATTTTGAATAATTCTCTCATTACATACTGGGTTCGGGTGTAGTTGTGCAATTGATGCAAGGAATCAAGGTCGTAGGGGGATTTTTAAAAAGTAAAGTTTTATAACTTTTAATATTTATGTACACTAGAACCCCAGGCTATCAAAATTCGGCATTGATCGAGAATCTTTTCAAATACCTCTCAGATATGCATTAAGCTCACAGTTTATACAGAGTACACGACACATCCATAGCAGATTGATTAACCAAACAATTAAACTCTTTACAAATATTTTTGTGATAACTTTTTCATATAAAGTAACTCCGGAATATTGCTAACTTGTTCGATATTAAATTATTTCTGTTGATCTTAGTTTGCGCAGTTATTACCACTAATAACAATTGATATTCAGGTCACGGCAGCTTTGAATGCATGCTATTATCAGCTGTTATATCAACATAAAAAGAAGTTACTCAAAATTTGGGCAAAATTTTCTGCTATTAATTTACCGAACTATGAGCGTGATGCCAGATTTCTCTATATGTCAAAATAATTAATATTCTAGACGGAAAACATACCTTTGGGCAAAGGAAAATGACCACTTATGTCGCCGAGCCAAGCTTCTATTACTACTGGACGACGCCATATTGATACGGAAGGAAACCAACTATGTTCAGATACCCGTTCACCACAGCATCGGAGTGGTTAGTTAAAGTTATGGTACTATACAGTATATGTTGAAGTAATATGGAAAACATTTAATGGCGTGTGTTATAGGGAAAGGACATTACCAACGATATATTTTACACGCCTTTACAGTTCATGCTTGGAAAAAAAAAAAAAAAAAATGCTATGCGCATGGACTCTACAGTAGACCCAACGCAACTAATAGAAGTTCAGAATTTTCGCTAAGGCTGGAACAGGTGGATTATTAATAATTTACAAAAAAAATTATATTAAATATATTTATTGTTAATATTTTATCCAGCACATTTAACAATAATTACACCACTATTCATCTGTGTGAAATTCGGATTCAACATTAATCACTAGTAACAGATTTCTTGGATGTGTTAGAACTTGTAATTGGCAACGGCCATCTTAACAATTTCGAAACTTTTATGGAAGCAAGTGGAACGCTTTTAATTATTTTTTTTTTAAAAGATAAGCTTCATCCACAGGCGCAACCCTGTCTGTTCAGCACCTCTTGCAGTTGCTGGTCTGAGGCTGGTATGTTCTTGTTTATACTCCAGCACGACCACCAGGTCAGTGGAGTGGGCAGCACATCCAAACTGGATGTGCTGCCCACTTGATTTATTGATTGATTTATTTATTGATTGATTTATTGGCAGCACATCCAAACTGGATGTGCTGCCAATAAATCAATCAATACAAATTGTTAATCGTATTTAGTAGTCACGGGCTTGAACCCCGGTCCACTCAAAGAGCGTGTAATGCTGCACTCGTTGTCCTGACTACTCGGCTCCGTATGGTACTTTTGCCATTGGCTTCATTTAAAAATAAGCTTTAAAAGTAGTTAACTGGGACGTCATTGGGGCTAGGATTAGAAATAGGACATTTCACGAAACAGAACACTCGTTAATAAAATATTTTAATTTTGATAATCAAGTAACGGCCATTCATATAGGCCAACTAGAAACGATTACGTAGGGTGCCAGAAAATTTCATTGCGCAATTTTCCTTAGATTTTGCGAGTCGTTGGCAGCTAGTTTAGGCTCGCTTTTGATATAATATTACCGATGTGTATGACGAAGATGGTATTTCTATACCGAAACTTTATCACCGTTTTTTGTTTTGTTTTTTTTTTTCCACAGCAAGGAAATGTACAATACCTGGAAAAGTAAAAATAAAAATAAAAATAAAAATAAATAAACAAAAACAGTGGTAGCACAGTGGTATCGTCACCGTCCTCCCCACACCGGGTGGAAAAGGCCTGGGTTCGAATCCCGTCGATGACGCGAGGAACTTTAATGGGCTTTTTTCACACCGTGGCTGAGTTAGTTGGTCTCAGGCGTAGATAGCAAGGTTTTTCTCCCCAGTAACTGGGGTTTTTTCGTCCAGCAAAACAGGCAAATCAACCATAGAACATGCGCAATTTACAGACAGAAATAAGGGTTAATGTATTTAATTACGGGCAACCCTAAAATAATAATTTGATTTTTCGCTTTGAATGTATCCCATCGCTGTAGAAGCAGTCTCTCATGTTAACAAGCACATACCAGACTGAAAAAAATTCTACCTCTTGAGCCTTGCACAATCTTTCCAGGGCCGAATTGATCGACAAGGTTCTCATCATATATTGCCTCCAATCGTGTCTGGGCAGAATTGGAGACACTTTCAAATTCAACCCTAATTCACGGCTTTTTTTCAACAGTGACCTGTACTTGTTAAGTAATTCCGCCAGTCTCCTATTCTTAATATCATTAGTGCCAACGTGTACAACAATATCGTTTTGTGCCCTTAAAAGATGATATCTGCTCTACGACGTCATCAACCTTTGTACCTGGAAGACAAATTTTATTTTAAATTGGGAAAAAGTGCTACGGAAACTTTTGACGATATAAGAAAAGTTTATGCTGATGAATGTTTGTCTCGACCAAGAGTGTTTGAATGGTTTTCTCGTTTTTGTAAAGGACGTGAATCGTAAGAGGATGATCTCCGACCTGGCCGACCGAGATCTGTTCGAACACCGGAGATGGTCACAAAGGTTGGAAAAATTGTGACTGAAGACAGATCAGTTTCAAGCTGAGATGATCAGTAGCAATAAGGAATCTGTACGAGAAATTCTAAAAGAAGATCTGGGTAAGAGAAAAATTTGTTCCCGTTTTGTATCGCATTCATTGAGTTTCGAGCAACGAGAAAAGAGAATCGAGTGTTGCATCGATTTGATGGCGTGTTTTGACAAAGACCCAACATTTTTAGTAGAATTATTACCGGTGATGAGAGTTGGGTGTCTCAGAATCAAAACAGCCATGAAAGGAACGCAATACGGGACGATAGAGGACATCCAGGCTGCAGTGACCGAACAGCTGAAAGCGGGACCACAAGAGCAGTTCCAGAAGTGTTTTCAAAATTCCTTACTTTACCGTTAGTGTTATTCTTTTTTTCGTTTTCTTTTTTTTTTTTTTTTTTGTAGTAACGTCAGTCTCGTTATTTAATTGGCACCCTGTGTATTAGGCGGTTCCTGCTAAAGTTTGGCATCGCCGTTGTCAATTTAACAGATGATTCAGATAACTGTAATGTACTCCCTTTCCTGTTTTGCCCAATTGCAAGGTGGTAACACTCTTAAAATGACACATCAAAGCAACACAAAAATAGATACATATAGAAAACAGTTCGAAGTCCAGGTTAAAGTGTCCATGTTCGGAATTTAAATAATCGTTTCCACAGCGTCATCAATTAAGATAGCTAAGGCAAACCATACCGAACCACAAATGAAATAGTGGTGAATAAAGAAATCCTCATGACGTTAAGGAGTTCCTCAAGAATCTATATTCCAGAGTCGCAGGAAGCAGGTACTCTGCTGAGAAAATTCTATACAATGTGTAGGATTTTCTCTGCGGTGTAGGTTCATTGTGTAGGTTCTATCCTCCACAATGAACTGCGTGGGATAGAACTCCCAGCAAGGAGTTGGAGCTCTGTAGTATAAAAAACCAGCACAAGGAGCTGTCCGCGACAATCACAAAAATGCTGACAGCACCATGAACTGTCAGAGGATGTCAAGAGGAAACCGAAGAGGTCTAATATGTGGATGCGGAAGTGAGAATAGACACCCACCTACACTCTTAAACATAATGCAATATTCTTGCCCACTCCTACTGAAATGAATTTATTCATTCTGTTCTTCCGCACAAAAAAAAAGCAAACAAAACAAATTATGATATTAGGGTCCCCTGTAAATGATTACATCTACCCATATTTATTTTATCTGTAAATTGCGTGTATTCTCTCGTCGATTTGCCTGTTTGCTGGACGAAAAAACCCGAGGTCTGGGGGAAAAACCTTGCTATCTACGCCTGAGATCGACTAACTCAGCCACGGAGTGAAAAAAAGCCTACTAAGATCGAATCCCGTCATCGACGGGATTCGAACCCTGGCATTTTCCATCCATTGTGGGGCGAACGGTGACGATACCACTGTGTCACGCGCACAGACTGTTCTGACGCACAAAAAAAACCCCAAAACAAAACAAATTATGATATTAGGGTCCCTGTAAATGATTACATCTACCCATATTTATTTTATCTGTAAATTGCGTGTGTTTTCTCGTCGATTTGCCTGTTTGCTGGACGAAAAAACCCCTAGGTGTGGGGGAAAAATCTTGCTATCTACGCCTGAGACCGACTAACTTAGCCACAGAGAGAAAAAACCCACTAAAGTTCTTTGCGTCATTATATCTTTATTGCAGGCAGTGATTGGTTACATGATTGCCTGATGCAATAATACCCACAACAGCGACAATGCTAGCGGTCATCAACGGTATTCGAATCCGGGCCTTTTCCACCCGGTGTGGAGAGGACGGTGTGTTCCGTTGCACAGTCCAATCCTTTATACGAAAAGAGTGAACTGTGTTAAGCCAGCTTTCTAATCATAATTCTGCACACAGCTTCCGTACATGCATTCGCAGATGAATTCCAAAACATTTCAAGGTCCGCACATCCAGATCACAATAGCCTGATCTACTCCACCACGAACGACCACTAATTTTTCCAATTAGTATTCCTGTTCCACATTATCAAGAGTGTAGCGAGAATTCGCCATTTCCGGATTATTATTTCATCGTGGATAGCGCTGTGGATGGAGAAAAGTGGTGGATGAATGTGGCTGTCGACGTCTGTGTCGCATTGTTTAAGCGGACCCGAGAGCCACAGTGGCAAAAATCACCGCCAATTTCAACGAGGGAGGTGCCAGAAAAGTCTTTACCAAGACCATCAAGCAATCATTAGCGGCAATAGGTTATGGGAGCCGCCAACCCACCTGACAATCCCATTGCTAACAGCACGACTCAGGACTCTACACCTCAACTGGGTGAAAGAACATTGGCACTGGACCTTGGATCATTGGAGACGGAGATGATTGGAGACGAAATAACTGGAAATGGGAGTCCAATGACTCCCATATTCAGTTATTTCAAGCGGACGGATGAGTGCGTGTCTGGCAGAAACCGCACGAAACTCTGCAACCGTCATGTCAACAAGGAACTGTTCAGGCAGGTGGATGGTCGGTAATGGTCTGGGGCGTGTTCATCTGGCATGTTGGGACCTCTGGTACGTCTAGATGCATCTCTGAACGGTCCGGGTTATGTGTCCCTCCTTGCAGGCTATTTAGCATTAACATTAGCATTAGTAGAGGCATATGATGCAAGAAAGCAAGCTTATTCAGCATCAGCCAAAAAAAAAAAAAAAAAACACACCACTCCCATTTCACCCCTCCGTTCGTTCGAAATACCTGTCCATTTGAGCCTTAAATTTGTTTAGGCTATCAACTTCAACAACAAGTGACGGAAGTCGGTTCCACCAACCAACCACCCGCTGGCCAAAGGCAAATTTCCGCACATCTATCCGACATCCGTCCTTCCTCAATTTGAATTTATGCTCTCTGAGGTGATTATTTTGAGCAAGATGAAGAATCCCATTGGCATTGAGCATGCTCAAACCATTCAGAGCCTTATACACCTCTATCAGATCACCTCGCCGGTGCCTAGTCTCCAGACTCTGTAATTTGCAAAACTTAAGCCTTTCTTCATAAGAGCAACCCTTTGTTCCATTCACTAATCTTGTTGCCCTTCTCTGTACCCGTTCCAGCAGCTCTACATCCTTCTTGAAATGAGGCCTCCAGACCTGTATACAGTACTCAAGATGTGGCCTAACCATTGCCTTATACAAGGGAATAATCACCTCCTTATCCCTGCTACAAAAATTCCTGTATATCATTGACAAGACACCGTGAGCTACTCTTGCAGCTCGTCTGCACTGCTCAGAGAACTTCATATCTGCCTGCACAATTACCCCCAGGTCCTTTTCATTCTCCACCACTATCAGTGTAGTACCGCAGAGTTGATATGTTGCTCTGGGGTTACTGTTTCCCACATGTAGTACTTTACATTTGTCAATGTTAAACTTCATTTGCCACCTTTCAGCCCATCCGTTCAACCTTTCCAGATCCTGTTGCAGCAGCATAGCGTCAGTAGTGTCCTTAACAACCCTGCCAACCTTTGTATCGTTTTCTGCAAACTTGGACATTAAACTTGATATCTCATCATCAATATCATTCATAAACACCGAAAACAACAACGGACCCAACACTGAACCCTGAGGAACTCCACTAATAACATTAGTCCTCGTTGAGCAGTGTCCATTGATTACCACTCTCTGTCTTCTGCCACTCAACCATCCCCTTATTCATAGCAGCAATTTGCCTCCAATGCCACACTGCTCCAATTTGTGCAGCAGTCTTCCATGTGCAACAGTATCAAAAGCCTTTCTAAGATCCAAATATATAATATCAAAGTTATTTCCTGCATCCAGTTCTTTTGTGACTACATCATAGTATCCAATCAAATTGGTCAGGCAAGACCTGCCCTTAACAAAACCATGCTGCGTCTGAGCTATAACTGAATTCTTGTCTAGATGATCCTGCAGTGCTTCTTTAACCAGTGCCTCCATTAATTTACCTGGAACAGAAGTTAAACTAACAGGTCTATAATTACTTGGGTCAGCCTTTGATCCTCCTTTGGGAATTGGGGTTACATTTGCACATCTCCAGTCTATGGGTACCTCCCCTGAGTCCAAAGAAGCTCTCATAATTATGGCTAGGGGTTTGCTTCCTTCCTTTGCTGCCTCCTTTAATATAACTGGATAGATCCCATCCACCCCAGGTGCCTTTTTTATGTTTATCCTCAACGATCTCTCCTCCACTTTCCTCTCAGTTATTATAAAATCATCCAGCTCACTGCCAATGTTTACTTTACCTACATCATTCTCCTTCCTGAATAACTCCTCATGCGTGAATGTAGATGCAAAATACTCGTTTAGATTGTTAGCCACCTGAGCAGGATCCTCAACTGTTGAACCATCAATATCCAGTGGACCAATCTGATTTATCCCTTTCCTTCTTGAGTTTAAATAGGTAAAGAACTCTTTTCTGTTTTTCTTTGCATCCTTTGCCAAGGATTTTTCGTAGTCTGCCTTTGCCTGCCTAATCTCCTTTGTGACTTGGTTACAGACCAACTTATATCTATCATAGACTTCCATGTCACCCATTAATTTGTATGTATCCCATGCATTTTTCTTCTCTGCCACATGTCTCATTAGTTCATCTGACAACCATTTAGGCCTAAACCTTGAACAATATTTCTTAGTTGTAAAGCCTGGTAGCCTCCAAGATTAGTTCCTTGAATGCTTCCCATTTTGAGTTTGCTGTTGGTAACATCATCAGTTGGTCCCACTGTATAGAATTTAAATACTGTCTCAGACCATCATAGTCGCCTTTACGAAAACAAAAACCCTTCCCTTTACCTCTGATGGTAGTTACCTCCTTGAGTAAATCCCACTTCAACACACTGTGATCACTGCCACCTAGTGGTTCATTTATCTGCAGATTCTTAATGCATGAAGAATCACTACTGATAATCAGATCAAGAGTATTGCTCCCTCTTGTTGCCTCACGAACATGCTAATGTAGAAAACAATCATCCAATAAATCCACAAAAGCCTTGCTATTTGCATCCCTTCATGACACAGGGTAATGGACTTTTCCAGCTGGACAATGCGCCTGCCTACAGAACAGTGGTGACTAGAACATGGTTCGGAGAGCATTCCACAGATTTTACGACAATGGAATGGCCTTCCCGTTCACTGGACATCAACCCAGTGGAGCATCTTTGTGATTCTGGGGAAAGGTCCATTCGAGCTTTGGATCCTGCACCCAGGAATGTGGTGGAATTATGGACAGGCTGCAGGAAGCATAGATAGAAATACTTGCTGGTTTCTTGTACTAGTCGATTCAATGCCTCGCCATGTGACTGCCCTTATTTGGGCGAAAGGTGGGCCTACTGGTTGCTAGGTAGGTATCTCTTGATTTCTGTTCACTCAGTGTAGTCTGTGTATTCTCCCCAAAACTAGTAGCTTTCTGATCCATTTATCGCTGCCTTGATTGCATCAGGAGAGCTTCTAGATAACTTCTATTTAAGTGTATCCCGTCCCTGTAAAAACAGTGTACTGTTAATAAGCACAGACAATGCTTCGAAAAATTCTACCCCATGAGCCTTGCACATTCCATTCCTATTTTGTCAGATCCGAATCCTAACTCGCGACTTTTTCCCATGATGGCTCTGTACTTTTTAAGTAAGTCTTCAGATCTCCTTCTCTTAATCAGTGGCGTAGCTAGGGGGGGCGAATGCTCCCCCTGTCATATCCAAATCAAACTATTATTTTTAGGCCACCCGAATAATCAAATTCATCTGCCGTGCAATGTGTCTTATGTCTGTTAATTCCATAAACTATAAAAAAAATTACATTGAAACAGACAATTGGCGCCTATTTTATTCCTTTGCTCCCCCCACTTCAAAACCTGGCTGCGTCACTGCTCTTAATATCATTAGTGCCAACGTGAAAAGGCCCTTAAAAATTCCTACCGTTGTCGACGGTACTCGAATTCGGGTCTGTTCCACCCGCTGTGGAGAGGAAATGACTTAAGATTATTCTATACCAATTGTATAGTTGATACAGGGCAATCTGTAAGATAATGCCAACTGTGCAACAAAGTTAGATAATGCACATAATTCGTTCTATTTTTTGGTTTTTATTTTTTATAAAATTTAATATTTATTGATAGAGGGCGTGAGCTTCTTTTAGAAGACAGAAAATGGATGATACGGTGAGTTCTTTTATCGTTATCGAAGTTTTTGCCGTTCTTATTTATTTAGCTGTCGAATGCTTCTTATAGAATTCTAACAGTTAGAAAAATAGAAAACACTTGCAGATCTGTAAGATATTTGATATTATAAGATGAAATATTCATAGGTACTGTAAAATAATGCATGCAAGTAAAGTAGCGAAACAGCTGACTGCTCTTTGAGCAGTCAGCTGTTTCGCTACTTTACTGACTGCTCTGAGCAGCTGACTGCTCTTTGAGCAGTCAGCTGCTCAAATAAATCTTTGACCGCAAAGATTTAATTTTT
Source organism: Mastigoproctus giganteus (assembly GCF_048544385.1). NCBI lineage: Eukaryota > Metazoa > Arthropoda > Arachnida > Uropygi > Thelyphonidae > Mastigoproctus > Mastigoproctus giganteus. The sequence continues at coordinate 206,416,562 of NC_143576.1, read as the reverse complement.
GGTAAAGTTTCGTTTTTACATCCATTGGTATTTCAACTTGTTTCCTCTGTGGTTTAATATTTTGTGTTTATGTTATGAATTAATCAATCTGGAGATTCTTATGAGCGAAACTTTTTTTTTAATCAGTCATTAGGATAATGGAAATACCAGAAATCAACAGATGGTAGTAGTAGTAGTAGTGGCACATGATGCAAGAAAGCAAGTGTAGGAGCTTATGCAGCATCAGCCAAAAAAAAAAAAAAAAATCACACCATTCCCTCCAAATGCCTGTCCAGTTCCTCCTTAAATTTATTTAACCTATCAACTTCCACAACGACAGATGGAAGTTTGTTCCAGCAATTAACCACCCGCTGGCTAAAGGCAAATTTCCGCACATCTATTCTACATCTGTCCTTTCTTAATTTGAACTTATGTCCCCGTAGGTTCGTAATCTGAACAAGTGGAAGGATCCCATCAGAATTCAGCGTGCTCAACCCATTCAAGGCCTTATAGACCTCAATCAGATCACCGCGCAGGTGCCTAGTCTCCAGCCACTGCAATTTGCAGAACTTAAGCCTCTCTTGGTAAGAGAATCCCTTCATTCCCCTCACCAATCGTGTTGCTCTTCTCTGTACACGCTCAAGCAAATATACATCCTTCCTAAAATGAGGCCTCCAGACCTGTACGCAGTACTCAAGGCGTGGCCTGACCATTGCCTTATACAGAGGGACAATCACCTCCTTCTCCCTGCTAGCAAAATTCCTATATATCATTGACAAAACCCCATGACCTGCCCTAGCAGCCTGTCTGCATTGCTCAGAAAACTTCATATCTGACTGCACAATTACTCCCAGGTCTTTTTCATTTTCTACCACCTTAAGTGTAGTACCACACAGTTGGTACGTTTCTCTGGGGTTACTTCTACCCATATGCAGTACTTTGCATTTGTCAAGGTTAAACTTCAGTTGCCACTTCTTAGCCCATCTGCCCAAATTATCTAGATCCTGTTGCAGTAGCACACTGCCATTACTGTCATTAACAACCCTGCCAACCTTTGTGTCATCTGCAAACTTCGACATTAAGCCTGATATACCTTCATCAATATCATTGATAAATACACAAAACAACAGTGGACCCAACACCGAACCCTGTGGGACTCCACTAATAACATTAGTCCACGAAGAGCAGCACCCATTGATTACCACCCTCTGTCTTCTCCCACTTAACCATCCTTTTATCCATTGTAGAAACTTACCCTTAATACCATTCTGCTCCAATTTGTACAGTAGTCTTCCATGCGCAACAGTGTCAAAAGCTTTCCTGAAATCCAAGTATATGATATCAAAATTATTTTTTGCATCCAGTTCCTTTGTGACCACATCATGGTGCTGGGCTACCGTTTGCTATCAGTATAGTAGTAGTAGTAGTGGCATGTGATGCAAGAAAGCAAATGTATGAGCTTATGCAGCATCAGCCAAAAAAAAAAAAAAATCACACCATTCCCTCCAAATGCCTGTCCAGTTCCTCCTTAAATTTATTCAACCTATCAACTTCCACAACGACAGATGGAAGTTTGTTCCAGCAATTAACCACCCGCTGGCTAAAGGCAAATTTCCGCACATCTATTCTACATCTATCCTTTCTTAATTTGAATTTATGCCCCCTTAGGTTCGTAATCTGAACAAGTGGAAGGATCCCATCAGAATTCAGCGTGCTGAACCCATTCAAGGCCTTATACACCTCAATCAGATCACCGCGCAGGTGCCTAGTCTCCAGCCACTGCAATTTGCAGAACTTAAGCCTCTCTTGATAAGAGGATCCCTTCATTCCCCTCACCAATCTTGTTGCCCTTCTCTGTACACGCTCAAGTAAATCTACATCCTTCCTAAAATGAGGCCTCCAGACCTGTATGCAGTACTCAAGGCGTGGCCTGACCATTGCCTTATACAGAGGGACAATCACCTTCTTTTCCTTGCTAGCAAAATTCCTATATATCATTGACAAAACCCCATGACCTGCCCTGGCAGCCTGTCTGCATTGCTCAGAAAACTTCATATCTGACTGCACAATTACTCCCAGGTCTTTTTCATTTTCTACCACCTTAAGTGTAGTACCACACAGTTGGTACGTTTCTCTGGGGTTTCTTCTACCCATATGCAGTACTTTGCATTTGTCAAGGTTAAACTTCAGTTGCCACTTCTTAGCCCATCTGCCCAAATTATCTAGATCCTGTTACAGTAGCACACTGCCATTACTGTCATTAACAACCCTGCCAAACTTTGTATCATCTGCAAACTTCGACACTAAGCCTGATATACCTTCATCAATATCATTGATAAATATACAAAACAACAGTGGACCCAGCACCGAACCCTGTGGGACTCCACTAATAACATTAGTCCAAGAATAGCAGCACCCATTGATTACCACCCTCTGTCTTCTCGCACTTAACCATCCTTTTATCCATTGTAGCAACTTACCCTTAATACCATTCTGCTCCAATTTGTACAATAGTCTTCCATGCGCAACAGTGTCAAAAGCTTTCCTGAAATCCAAATATATGATATCAAAATTATTTTTTGCATCCAGTTCCTTTGTAACCACATCATAATATCCTATCAAATTTGTCAGACAAGACTTTCCCTTAACAAACCCATGCTGTGTCTGAATTATTGCTGCAGTCTTGTCTAGATGATCCTGCAATGCATCTTTAACCAGGGACTCCATTATTTTACCCGGAACAGAAGTTAAACTAACTGGTCTGTAATTACTCGTGTCACCCTTCGATCCCCCTTTGTGAATTGGGGATATATTTGCACATCTCCAGTCCGTGGGAACCTCCCCTGAGTCCAAGGATGCTCTCATAATTATGAGCCCCGATATGGCATGCCACCGACTCCATAGGGCTCTTGCACCATCAGGACCGTGCCGAGCTATTTTAGTACCTGAGGCAAGGATGAAAAATTGCGCTCTCCTCTAAAATATTAAAAAAACTATATGACTTATTTAAAATACATTTCTGGTACACGTTTTAATAAAATATAAAAGGATGACAAAAAAAAAAGTAAAATAAAAACTGTTTAGAGTGATTTTTATTCCCATGAGCAGTATTTATTTTTAATACATACCAGATTTATTTGTGTCATTAATTTGAAAAATTATTTAATCTTTCTTTTGGCATTCCTTTCAGCTTTTAACCTGAGACAAGAGCCTCGTTCGCCTCACCCTCAGCATGGCTCTGAGCACCATTCACCCCAATTGGATAGTGGCGGAAACTTATATCATAAGCTTTGCATATATAGTTGCCACCATAAAATTGGCAAATTAGTTCCACAATAAAATTGGCTCCTATTGCAAATTAGTTATGTTATCCTTGTGGTCTTTGCTATGAAGTCAACCTGTGCCCATTTTCATCCTGGAATACACTCAGTGCCGGATTAAGGTACCGGCTAGAAGGACCCTTGGATCAGGGTGCCAAATTTTACAAATCATGAAAAAAAAAATATATATCCTTAATAAAGGGGAGCTGAAAAAACTTTCTGCAGGGGTGTAAAAATACCCTGGTCCAGCACTGAATACACCTGTCATGGATATGCAGAAATGCTGCAGCATGAGGTGCAAATGATTGCCCACTGCACTAGGGTCACACATCTGATCCAAATATGATTTACAGTGGGCATGTGTGAAACAGGCTTGAAATTTTTTTTCAGAATTGATTTCATGTTCTCCATCCTGCGAGTTTAGGATTGCTTTCTATAAAATGCACTCATTTTTTAATGTTTTTCCATAACATTTTTTAGACTACTTTGGAACAAAAATTTCATTTGTTGAATGTTATTTATAAGGAAAAAATGATTGGAATGGTTTTTTTTTTTTTTTTTTTTTTGTTATAGCTATTCAATTGTATAGGTTTCTATACAATTAAATGGTATAGTATTTTAGTGATTTCTTATCAATTTTAAAACTTTGTGGTACATGATACAAGAAATTTGTAATACCTGGGGCATTCATTTAGTCAGTTATTCTTAGATGCCACTCATATTTTATGTTTACAGTATTCATCTCCTGTTTAGTATTAGTAGTGGCAATGATGCAATAAAGCAAGCATATCATCAGCCAAAAAAAAAAAAAATCTTCCCATATCATCACTTGTCCATCACCTCTAATAGTTTTTTCTAGTTCTTTGAATTTATTTAAACTACTCACGTCTACAAAACCAATGGAAGATTCTTCCAACAGTCAACTACCCACTGTCTGAAGGCAAATTTCCACACATCTAGCCTGCAACCATCCTTCCTCAATTTGTATTTTGTCCCCTCACATGTGTAGTCTGAACCAGAGGAAGGATTCCATCAGCATTGAGCTTATTCAATCCATTCAGTCTTAAACACCTCAGATCTTCTTGCAGGTGCCTAGTCTCCAGATGCCGTAGTTTGCAGAACTGAAGCCTTTCTTGGTATAACCACATTTTTGTTCCGATCACTAATCTCATTACTCTTCTCTGCTCCTGTGCAAACAACAGATCTACATCCTTTCTGAGAGGAGGCTTCCAGGTCTGTATGCAGTACTAAAGATGTGGCCTAACTATTGCCTTGTACAATGGGATAATCACTTCCTTAATTCCTATATATATTATTGAAAAAACCCCATGAACTCTGCTGGCAGCCTGTCTGCACTTCCCAGAGAACTTAATATCTGACAGTCTAATTGTCCCTAGATCTTTTTCATTCTTCACTGCCTGGAGTTTGGTACCACATGGTTGGTACTTTAATCTGGATTACTGCTACCATTATGAAGTACCTTGCATTTGTGAATGTTAAATTTGAAGGGCCACTTTTTAGCCCATCTACCTAATTTTCCTAAATCTTTTTGCAGTTGCAGACCGTACTGGCATTAACGACCTTGCCAACCTTTGTATCATTAACATTGCCTGATATGGCTTCATCAATATCATTAATAAACACAGAAAACAACAGTGTGCCCAACACTGAACCCTGGAAAACTATTAATAAAATTAGTCCATGAAGAGCAGTGCCCATTGATAACCACTCTCTCTTCTCCATTATGCTCTGTGAGCCTTCTATGTAATGTCAGTGAAGTTATAAAACTTATTAGTATTACCAGCCTGGGTTGTCTGCTGTTACGTATATACTTTCTGATGTACTTTATATGTGTGTAACTAGAAAATAGCCGACCGGGCTAGCCGGGTGGGTAAAGTGCCTGCCTAGCAACCCAAAGGTTGCGGGTTCGAATTCCGCCTCGGGCTTGGATCAAAGTACTGCAAAAACCTTGGGAGGTGCATTATGGCCACAGAAGCCGATGCACCAACAACTACCAAAAAAAAAAGACTAGAAAATTTACAGTATATGGAATTCATTCATACATGAGGTATTAAATTGTATTCAAAGAAAAAAAGCACATAAATAGTATACAGTAATATCACATTTGTGATATTGTCAACCAGCTGGCTCAGTGCAACTAGAGAACTGAAACCATGTGGAGTTGTGAGCATCTAAATCACTAAGGAAAATTACCTCACTGATAGTAAAGTTATGACCTGAAAAAGTTAAATTTCGAAGAAAGAAAGTTTAAGAGTTCCAGTGATTAGTGGAGTTGGGAGAACAATAGAGGCAGCAGATGAATTTGACAGAATATGGTAGAGAGATATTAAGCCAGAGGAGATTCAAAGTCGTGAAGACCCTAACAGGGCGCCTCCGTAGCCAGGTTGGCAGGAGCAGCAGTGCGTAGCACATGCTTCTTGATTAGACCGGGGTGCGAGCCTGTCAGCCACCAAATACGGAAGATGCGGAAAGGTCAGGGAATGACCACCACATATCCCCGGAGCAATATGGCCTTAGTTGCTAATGCTCCTAAAAACCAAATAACAACAACAACAAGACCCTAACAAGGAATATCAGAGTGGACATATGCACAAGTACTACCCTTGAAGCAAAAGGATTCATAGAGTGGATAGTTAGGGCAACTGAGACGAGTAGTGTTTGAGGCAATGGATAATTAAGACTGGCAGAAAAAATATAGAGGAGAAAAAAGAATATGGGGTTTTCTGTAATGGCATAAATATATCACTCACTATGTTCACAACAAGTTGCTTGGTATTGCCCTGCTTCAATTAAAGAGCACTTTCCCTTCTGACACTGAAAGATGCATGACTGTTTATTTGAATATGGAGTGGTCTCCCTCTTCATAAAAGAAGTTGCCTTGCTATTGCACTTTATAAAATGATCAGCTTTTCTGTTGAGATTCAGAGGTGCTGTTTGTTTGAATATGAAATACTGTCCACCTTCACAACAATGAGTTGCCATACTGCATTATTTCAAACAGTATTTTCTGTGGGGACAAGGAGATGTTTGAAGTGGCACAATGCTGAGGTAACTTCTGAAGGTGGCAGTGTGACATATGAGAGATACACTTATGTTCCGTATACAGAAATTTCTTTTATTTTTTTAATATAAACCTTAGTTTGTTCATTTGAAATAGTGAAATACTGAGACAGCTTGTGCAGGTAGATCATGTTCTGTATGAGAGATTTATGCCATATACAGAAAAAGGCTTTATTTTTTTACTGATATAAAACTTTGCCTTGTATTAGATTACCCCAAACTAAAGGTCTTTCGGCGAAGGTGAAGAAAGCCAACATGAGAACTACGGGAAACTTACCGGACAAACTGGTTTGCAGCTACTGCGGTTTCTCCCTGCATTCACGGTAAACAGGTGGTGCATGTTATCAGTAATGGCAGTAGAAGTCGAGAACAATGTATTGATTGACACATAGACGTGACAGATGAAAACGTCATAGCATTATATGATTGATTCACATTTATGATATGTATATATAAAGAATCTTTATTTCTTTTCCTATTATTTCCTAACCTAACATTAGAGGTTAGGTTAGGAAATATAAGGAAAAATTAGGGAATCTTTTCCTATTATTTCCTAGCCTAACATTTAAGATCAGGTTGTGAAATATAAGGAAAAATAAAGAAACCTTTTCCTTTTTTCCTAACCTACTTTTTAAAGTTAGGTTAGGAAACCTAACCTTAAAAACATACAAAGAAATCAGTAATATGGTTTTTTTAATAGCGAAAACACTCATGAACTTCAATAATCTGTTTTTAATAATGAGAAAAGTTAATCATTACATCGTCACACCTACACGTCAATCAGTACATCGTTCTCAACTTCTACTACCGATAACACTCACCGTCTGTTTACCATTAATGCAGGGAGAAACTGTGGTAGCGGCAAATCAGTTTGTCTGGTAAGTGTCCCGTGGTTCTTGTGTTGGCTTTCTTTACCTTAGCTGGTCTTTCATTTTCAAGTTCCTTCCACCTACCTCCCTTTCTTGCATTTGCAGGCAGCCACTTCAATTTTTTTTTTTAATCTCTTTGTGCAGAATCATTACAAGTACATAAAGCATTTCCTTAAGTTTTGAATACTGCAATTGTTTCAGCTGAATGGATAACATATCTATACAGCTGCAACATATCATATTAACTTGTGCCATTTCAGCTTTAGTGTGTCAGAATCATCTATAAGGAATAAACATTGATTACTATAATGAGAATTCTTTTTTCTGATTTTTCAAAATTCGGTTTTGGTGAAAAAAAGCACTTTGACCCTCTTAATAATGTTTTCTTGCTTGAGGTGTCCATAATCGTTTGGCCCCTTCAAAAACGTCTTAAGTGGAATTCATTGTATAACAGAGAACACAGAAAATTCCCATTTGCTGAAGATATATGAAATGCTGCTTGTTAGACTCCTAGGATTGTGCATACCAGCAAAATATAATTATGCATGTTGCCTCCTGTAATCATTAACAAACCTGACCCAGTGAACTATCAGCTAGTTTCTCCTACACAACAATTTGGAGACCCAATACACAAACAGGCAGTATCCATTCATGTTAAAAAAGCAGGCTCAACTGAGCAGTGCATATGGTCTTCATGGTGAAGCCAGCAGGTGCTATGCTGTTGTCCACTTCAGCACTTTGCAGAACAAAGGGAGCACAGTGTTAAACATATGGCAGGCCATGCTGCATACCAAAATATTCCCATTCATTGCCATTTACAAAGCATTGCTAGATCTGAAAAAGGAAAAAAGCTAGAGAGTTTACACCACAAAAAACAAATAAATCATGTGCATGCTGTGCTAAACTAGATATGAAAAATCTATCTTTCCCTTTTATATATAAAAACCTAAAAAAAGAATAGTGAGTTTCTGCACATCTTAAGATTCAGCTGACCACTTTCAGTATTGGTTATGTAATGAGTATTAAATCGATCTATCTAGATTCTAGAATACCAAAGGATAGTGTATATTAAATTAGAAGGTTGCATATTAAGATGTTGTTTATTATATACAGTGGGGCCCCAACATCCGATGGTAATTCGTTCCACAAAACCCGCTGTATGTTGAAAATATTGTAAGTTGAAACCAATAATACATTGATTCCCTGTGATTCGTTCCACAACGAATAGGTATTTCTTATATGTTATACTTCATTCTTACATTAAAAATTAGTGTTTATAAAGATTATTTAATAAATAGTTGTAAAACATCTTAAAATAAAAAACAAACAATAAATTAGCATTTACCTTAGACTTGAAGTGCAGAGCTGATGAAATCAATGATGGCGTAGTGGTGGTGGGACAATCAAGCATCAGTTGTATTTTCAGTCTTTTGTCACTAATGGCAAAGAAACTGTCCAAAGTGGACATTTTTGACAACTTTTTTGTAGCTTCCTGAAGTAAGAAATTATTTCGTCTTCCATTTTGCCCATCATGAGTTCAGTGTTTTCAATGTCGGGGTGTTTTTTTACCACTTCTCTTAAACGCTGCCAACAAGAAATGACAGTTTTCATCTCTTCACGTGAAGAGTTGAACGGTGTTTTTGGGTGTCTTTTTCTTCCTCTTCCTCTCCAGTGTCACTCTCCGTAATTTTCTTCAACTCTTGTAGCTCCTCTATTGTTAGTTCATGCCCATGTCGTCAATAAGGTCCTCCCCATCCTCTTCGCCAACCTCCAGACCCATTGATTTACCAAGAGTGATAATATCATTTATCAAGGCACCATCATCTTCAAATCCATCAACATTATGGATAATTAAAGGCCAGATGTTTTTCCAGGCTGAATTTAAGCACCTTATGGAAACATTCCAAGAACTTACATTCAGCCTCTCACAGTCCAACATGTTGAACTTTGATCTTCAAAAATCTTTGAAGTGACAGCATTTTCACCAGAGGTTGCTGCAAAGCAGCTTGCGAACATTTTTGTGGTGTAGATTTTCTTGAAATTTGCAATCACATGCTGGTCCATTGGTTGAAGAAGAGGAATGGTGTTAGGTGGCAAAAATTTGACTTGAACAAAGTCAAATTGTGCCTCAAGAGATTGAAGAAGTTTGGGATCATGGCCTGGCGCGTTATCCAGCAGGAGCAGTGCCTTCACAGGAAGCTTATTTTTCTCCAGATAACTCTTCATTGAAGGACAGAAAACTTCAAGCTCCCATTCATTGAAGACATATCCTGTAACCCAGGCCTTGTTACTGCGCCAAAATACTCTGAGCATGCCTTCATCGAACTTTTGTTGTTTAAATACTCTGGGGGCATTACAGTGATACACAAGCAAAGGCTTCAGCTTAAAATCTCAAGAGGCATTGGCACTCAATAGACAGTGAGCCTATGTTTCATAGGCTTATGCCCAGGTAAACTAGCCTCATCCTTAGTGATGTACATTCTCCTGGGCATTCGCTTCCATAAGAGCCAGTTTCGTCAGTGTTAAAAACTTACTGGTGAAGATAATCTTCCTGATCAACAAACTCAATTTCAATTTTATAGAAATTTCAACAAATTCAATTTTAAAGGTCTCAGCTGCTTTTTTAAATCAGCACTGGATGCCTCCCCATGCCTTTCAACACTTTTGATATTCGCCCTTTTTTTGAAGCTCTCGAACCAGCCTATGCTGGCTTTAAAGTCTTCAAAGGGCACAGCACTGCCACTGGTTGATGGAGCTTTAAGTTTCAGATCATCATATATCTGAAACACTCATATGAGTGATGTTCTGCGCACCATGCATTAAACGATAACAAAGACTAATTGGTTGAGAACAATTGTACAAGTGATGTTCCATAAGCCACGTGTCTGAAACTTTCTGCCCATGTATCGTTCCAACTATATAAGAAAGCTATCAATACCTGCAAATATCATCAGTCCTTAAAATAAGTGATCATATGGAAGGTATATCGGTTCCTCAGAATATCGGATGTCGATGTCATCGTAAGTCAGGGTCCCACTGTATAGCCGAATTTTGTAATTTCTCATATTATTTGCTATGTTTTTTTAAATTATTCAGCAATTTTAAATGTCTTGTATTATATAAACATGTCAGTCCAGAATAAAAATAATTTTTGTAAATGTGTAATTATATTTTATTACTGTTGCGATTGTTATTATTGTTTTGAAATTGAAATTTAAGTTAGGAATAATTTATTTCAGATAGCAAATGATCAGGTAGAACGTGATCTCCCTTTGGCATTGGCCTCTTTTGAAGAAGCTGTCCAACTTGCTGGTAATGTTACCACATTGGTAAAATCGATACAGGAAAGGGTTGAAAATGGAGAATTTTGTACAGCACAGGTATTATTCTGTTGTTTAAAACATTTCTATATACATCAACTTTAACAATTTTAAATGTAAAATAGATTAAAATCCTTTATTCAAAGATTAAACAATGTAATGCAAAAAAAGAGTACCTATCATTCTCCCCTTATATATTTTTACTGTGAAAATTTAGAAAAATTATGTTGCTGAAACTGAACCGTGCTAAAGAGTTGAGTTAACTGTTGTTTCTGTATAATAAATCTAATAGAGAAGTCCTTTCACTGTTGAAACTTTAGTAAAAAAAAAAAAGAGGTACAAGACTTAGAAATAGTAAGAATATCCATAACAGAAATATAAAATTGGACATGGACACAGAACCCTCCCAAGATTTTTAAAATGTGGGTAAAATTAGAGCTATTCAGCAGTAAAAGATAGGAGGCATTTTTCTCATTGAAAAGTGTTAGGGATTTGTTTTGTGCTTGTGATGTAGTAGTAGTGGCATGTGATGCAAGAAAGCAAGTATATGAGCTTATGCAGCATCAGCCAAAAAAAAAAAAAAATCACACCATTCCCTCCAAATGCCTGCCAGTTCCTCCTTAAATTTATTCTACCTATCAACTTCCACAACGACAGATGACTCGCGCTAAAGGCAAATTTCCGCACATCTATTCTACATCTGTCCTTTCTTAATTTGAATTTATGCCCCCTTAGGTTCGTAATCTGAACAATTGGAAGGATCCCATCAGAATTCAGCGTGCTCAACCCATTCAAGGCCTTATACACCTCAATCAGATCACCGTGCAGGTGCCTAGCTCCAGCCACTGCAATTTGCAGAACTTAAGCCTCTCTTGGTAAGAGGATCCCTTCATCCCCCTCACCAATCTTGTTGCCCTTCTCTGTACACGCTCAAGCAAATCTACATCCTTCCTAAAATGAGGCCTCCAGACCTGTACGCAGTACTCAAGACGTGGCCTGACCATTGCCTTATACAGAGGGACAATCACCTCCTTTTCCCTGCTAGCAAAATTCCTATATATCATTGACAAAACCCCATGACCTGCCCTGGCAGCCTGTCTGCATTGCTCAGAAAACTTCATATCTGACTGCACAATTACTCCCAGGTCTTTTTCATTTTCTACCACCTTAAGTGTAGTACCACACAGTTGGTACGTTTCTCTGGGGTTTCTTCTACCCATGTGCAGTACTTTGCATTTGTTAATGTTAAACTTCTTACCACATCTGCCCAAATTATCTAGATCCTGTGCAGTAGCACACTGCCATTACTGTTGTTAACAACCCTGCCAATCTTTGTATCATCTGCAAACTTCGACATTAAGCCTGATATACCTTCATCAATATCATTGATAAATATACAAAACAACAGTGGACCCAACACCGAACCCTGTGGGACTCCACTAATAACATCAGTCCACGAAGAGCAGCATCCATTGATTACCACCCTCTGTCTTCTCCCACTTAACCATCCTTTTATCCATTGTAGCAACTTACCTTAATACCATTTTGCTCTAACTTGTACAGTAGTCTTCCATGCGCAACAGTGTCAAAAGCTTTCCTAAAATCCAAGTATATGATATGAAAATTATTTTTTGCATCCAGTTCCTTTGTAACCACATCATAATATCCTATCAAATTTGTCAGACAAGACTTTCCCTTAACAAACCCATGCTGTTTCTGAATTATTGCTGCAGCCTTGTCTAGATGATCCTGCAATGCATCTTTAACCAGTGACTCCATTATTTTACCCTGAACAGAAGTTAAACTAACTGGTCTGTAATCACTCGTGTCACCCTTCGATCCCCCTTTGTGAATTGGGGATACATTTGCATATCTCCAGTCCATGGGAACCTCCCCTGAGTCCAAGGATGCTCTCATAATTATGGCTAAGGGTTTGCTTAGTTGCTTTGCCGCCTCCTTTAATATAACTGGATATATCCCATCCACCCCAGGTGCTTTTCTTATGTTTAACTTCAACAATTTCTCCTCCACTTTGCTCTCAGTTATTACAAAATCATTAAGTATCCTGCTACAATTTGATAACCTTCTCCCATTTTCAAACCTTAATAATTCCTCACGTGTGAATGTAGATGCAAAATACTCATTCAGTTTGTTTGCTATCTGAGCAGGATCATCAACAACAGTCGACCCATTGATGTCAAGTGGACCAATGAGATTCATCCCCTTCCTTTTAGAGTTTATATAAGTAAAGAAATCTTTGCTGTTTTTCTTAGCATCTTTTGCCAAGGATTTCTCTTAATCTCCCTTTGCCTGCCTAACCTCCTTTGTGACCTGATTACAGACTAGCTTATATCTGCCATAGGCTTCAGAGTCGCTTGATAATTTATATGCATCCCATGCATTTTTCTTCTTTGTTACGAGTCTTATTAGTTCATTAGACAACCATTTAGGCCTAAACCTTGAACAATATTTCTTAAGAGGTATGAAACTTTTAGTAGCATCCACGATTAATTCCTTAGAATTTACTGTTGGTAACATCATCAGTTGATCCCACTATACAGAATTTAAAAACTTTCTGAGACCACTGTACTCATCTTTACGGAAGCAAAAACCCTTTCCTTTACCCCTGATGGTAATTAAATCTTTAAGTAAATCCCACATCAGTACACTGTGATCACTGCCACCTAGTGGTTCCTTTATCTGCAAATTCTTAATACACGAATGATCACTGCTGATAACCAGATCAAGAGTATTACTCTCTCTGGTTGCCTCTCGAACATGCTGCTGCAGAAAACAATCATCCAATAAATCCACAAAAGTCTGACTAGTGTGTGAGTGACCAACCCAGGTTCCAGTCAATATCTGGGAAGTTAAAATCCCCCATTATAAGACATTCTGATTTACTAGCCCACTCTATTTCTCTGTACAATTGTTCATTGTACTCATTCGAGTCATTAGGCTTATAACACACTCCTACTCTTATTTTTGCTTTCGCAGTGCTTATGTCACACCAAACTGACTCAACAGTGCACTGTTCATCTATATCAACTAGGTGCACTTCTTTTGATTTTGTTTTTTTTTTAATTAACAGCATAACACCTCCTCCATTTCTATCCTGTCTATCCTTTCTGTACACATTGTACTCCCCAAATTCCAGTTCTGCATTCCTTATATCTGTGTGACACCACGTCTTTGCTATCCCAACAATATCTGCCTTTGATGTCTTGACCAACACTGCAAATTCATCAAATTTATTTACTGTACTTCTAGCATTGGTATACATGCAAGCACACATTCTCCTATTCCTAGTTACCCTAACACATCCCATATACCCACCTATTTCACGATGACTGCCATCCGTCCCTGAAACCCCCAACACCCCTCTCTCCAGGTCGCTACTTATTCTAATAGAAGTTGTGCAAGAATCATCTTCACCTTTGCCTGCGGCTACTGTTAAACTATTAGTCCTTGTATCCCCCCAAGCTATATCAACTAGCTTGGGGGGGATACAAGTTTTTTGATCCACCTAACACCGCCTCGATAGCATCAGCAAATATTCTTGCACCCTTTCCTTATTTAAGTGCATCCCATCCCTGTAGAAGCAGTCTCTCCTGTTAACAAGTACAGACCAGGCTGAAAAAAATTCTATCCCTGGAGCCTTGCACAATCTTTCCAGGGCCGAATTGATCGACAAGGCTCTCATCATATTCTCCCTTCTATCATGTCTGGGCAGAATTGCAGACACTTTCAAATTCAACCCTAGTTCCCGGCTTTTTTTTAACAGTGACCTGTACTTGTTAAGTAATTCTACCGGTCTCCTACTCTTAATATCATTAGTGCCAACGTGTGCAACTATATCACCTTTTGTGCCCTTAAAAGATGATATCCGCTTTAATATTCTGATGTATATTCTTTATATTCTGATATAAATTCTTCTTTGTATATTCTGATGTTTATGAAAACATCAGAATTACAAAGTTACGGTTACCAGATCTAGAATTCAATGGCTAGGACAAACTAGAAAATAAAACTAGGACATTTTTAGTTTTAAAAACAAGGATGAAACAGGACATTTTAAAAATTATATTTATTACTAAAAAATTGCAATACGTATTTCTCGTTACTGCCAATAATTTTCAGTAAGTTTGGATTACAAAGTGAGTAATTGTAAAATGTTTTACAATCCATTTTCAAATTATAAGTAACCAACTATTCACAGTATTTGTTTCCATTTTTTTTCTAATGTTGCTTCACTGATTGCTAATTAATGAAATTACATGCTCTACATTTCCATTATGGGCAAAAATAGAAAATATATATCGAGCAATTTTTAAAAGCAGAGTGCCATTGATTTCGAGAGAGTTGCTTTGTAGCGAAGTCATAATTTGATTTGCATAATTTTGAGATAATACAGTCCACTTGTGTAATTTTGAGATAATACAGTCCATTTGTGTAATTTTGGGACAACTAGCACATTGTTTTTATTTATTCTGTTGTATTGACCAAAGGTGCAATGCACAGAATATTTAATGAAAATTCTTTTTATGATGAGATGATTTTTTTTAAATTACAAAAAACTGGGATGCAAGTGTAAAATCTGCAAGGACATCCGAGGATGCCCTAAAAACTAGGACATGTCCCCAGAAACGAGGATGTCTGGTAGCCCTATGTAAAGTAAATATATAGTACTGCCCAATGGGAGAGGGCTTACAATGAATACTGGGTTTATTTTTATCTACGATGGGTGATCATTTAATTCACGAACTGGTGCAAGATTTTGTTTACTGTGTAAACTTTCCATAACTGCCACTAGATGCGATCCCCCATGATTGCTACTGAGCAGACTCTGTGTGTGGGTGCCAGTTCTTGTCAAGTTAGTGTTGTGTGAAGAGATTTTATAGCCACGTGTCACTGACAATTGTTTTGAAGCAAGTATCATGTCAGACATACAGATTGAATAGCGATATGTGATTTGTTATTGTGTCAGACGAAATTTAAATGCATCGGAAACAGTTAACTCTTCGTCGGTTGCTATATATTTCTCAGATACATATGTCATATCTTTATTTGTTTCTTGGAACAAGATGTAGCAGTGCATGTGTGCTTCTCAGTAGCTTAATTTATTGCTTCTTGGCCATTGGAATTGGTTTCATTTTTCCAAGCTTTTGGTTTCGATTCAGTATGCTGTTTGTATTTGTGAGATACAGTGCAACCGTCTGTGTAAGTGGTGCTGCATTGCATTTGATGGCTGGGATGGATTTCTTAGATCCAATTAATGCAAATAATGCCAAAATTATTCGTGCCCTGCTGTTTTCTGAGGAAGTAAGTGACGAAAGCATTGATGACTGAACAGAATCCAATGAGGATTACGTTGAAACAAGGGAAGACAACTCGGAGAGTGCACAAGATGCTACATCAGAGGAGGATAGTTGCAACAAAGAGGACGACATTGACAGTATTTTTGTAGGAAAGGATAAATTGACAGAGTGGAGGAAAGTAAAGAGATCAACAAAAATTCAATGCAGATCTCAAAATCTTCTAAAAAAATTACCTGGAGTTATTGGTCATGTAAGAAACACCAGCACACCCTCCGAAGCATGGAACTGCCTTATTTCAGACAAAATTTTAGATGAAATTGTCTAGTACACAAATCAGTATATTCAAACTGTTCGGTCAAACTACAGCTGGGAAAGAGATGCCAAATTTACAGACAAAATTGAGATAAAAGCTTTCATTGGCTTTCTTTATTTAGCTGGAGCACTTCAGAGTAACAAAAAGAGATTGGAAGAGTTATGGGGAACTGACAGAAATGGCATTGAAAAATTTCGCTTAGTAATGAGCTAGAGATGCTTGAAGTTCCTCATCAGGTGTATAAGATTCGATGATCGAGAAACCATGGATGATAGAAGAAAACAAGATTGCCTCATCCCAATAAGAGAGATTTTCACTGAATTTGTGGAAAACTGTAAGATGTGTTACTCTCCAGGTCAGAATCTAACTATTGATGAGAAATTAGAGGCAAGGCCTTCAGAGGAAATGTGGTTTCAAACAGTATATACCTTAAAAGCCCATCAAATATGGACTCAAAATATATGCCTTATTAGATTCTAGGGTGCTATACTCTTACAATCTTGAAATATATGCAGGCAATCAACCCAAAGGTCCATACCAAATCAGCAATAGACCAGCTGGTGTTGTCAAAAGACTGGCAGGACCTATCCATGGGACTGGACAGAACATTACAGCAGATAATTGGTTTACAGATGTCAATTTAGTTTTGTTAATCAGAAAATGGAAACTCTCTTATGTTGGAATGATAAAAAAGAACAAACTGCAACTCCTGGTTGAATTTGTGTCAGCCAAGGATCAACCTAAAAAATTGAGTTTGTTTGGCCTCAGGGAAGAGGCAACAATTGTTTCTTACGTACCAAAGAAATCAAAGAATGTCATCTTGGTTTCCTCCTTGCATGTTGATGATGCCATTGACCGTGAAACAGGTGGTCAGATAAAACCAGAAATTGTAACATTTTATAATGCAACCAAGTCTGGAGTAGATACCGTGGTTAAGATGTGTGCGACTTACAATGTGGCATGAACTTGTCAGCGTTTGTTGATGGTGATATTCTATGCCATTTTAAACATTAGCGGAATCAATGCACAAGTGATCTTCATGGGAAATGAAACAGAAGTAAAGAGCCACAGACTCTTCCTCATCAAACTTTCTTCAGAATTAGTGGCTGAGGAACCAGGTCTGTCGAGGTGCAACTTCCCTTCAACAAGGTTACAGAGTACTGAGCCTTCTACAACTGCAGAACAGGAGAGCAATTGCAAGCGGTGCACTAATTGTTGGCAAGCATCAAAGAGATCCAGACTGACAAGGTATTCTTGCATAAATTGTAAGCAATACCTCTGCTTAGAGCACACAGAAGTGATTTGTGCATCATGCTCTAAAAAGCAATGTTCCATGAACAAGATGAAGAAAAATAATTTTTTATATTAAAATATTTTATATAAAAAAATTATTTTAAAATAAAAATGATCTAAAAATAAAACTTTCTTAATGTATAAACATTTGAAATTATTGTATATGTTATTTATGAATAAACTAGGGCGATTTTTAAACATAGTCTTTAATTTTTCAATATGAAACCTAGTATGTATCTGAGAGATACATTGCGACTATGTTCATTTTGCTTGTACATCCAACGAAGGGTTAAAGAGATAAATGAAGCATATGATATTGAGTATTTTGGTAGGACAGCATATTTAAATAGCACAAGCAGTTCAGTGAATGCCATGAATCTGTTGCAGTCAAGTGAGTGGAAGCATTGTGATTCACCAAGACCTAAGAAATTTCAAGCTCCTCATTCGGTTGCAAACAAATGGTTCTTGTGTTTTTTTGACATAAAAGGCATCCTTGTCACACATTTTGTGCCTCATGGAACAACTATGAATAAGGAAGCAGAGCATACTCTGAGGTTCTCAGAGTCAAACTTCGCTACACCATTCATGAGAAATGTCAAGAACTTTCCGCTGTGAAGTTGTTTCTCCATCAAGACAATGCCAGGACCCATACAGCTAATGTTGTGCAGCCAGTGATCACTGCCATAAGTGCTGAGGTTCTGCCACATCCCCCTTATTTACCTGACTTAGTCCCATGTGATTTCTTCCTGTTTCCATGTCTGAAGAAAGCTGTGAAAGGCAAGTGTTTCACAACCAACAACAATGCTTGCAGAGCCACAACAGAAGAACTTTACAGTCTTTCAAAAAATGGCTTGCAGGAAACATTTAATGCATGGGTATGATGGTTTTTTTTTTTTTTTTTTTTTTTTTATGAGAACCCCAAACACGAGAGGTATTAGAACCTATAGTACTTAGTACCGTGCTTGGGTTGGAGGTTGAGAAAGAAGATATTTGTTGACATTGGACTTGAACTTCTGTAGATTGTAATTTTCAGGAAATACGTATGAAGGAAGGTTGTTCCAGAAAACGGCAGTTGAATGAATAAATGAGGAAGATGAAAAGTTGGTTCTGTGGGTTTGAAGTTGGACAGTAAATGGATGTTGGCTGGTGGCGGCACGAGTTTGGACTGTTTTGAAAGAGAGGGCGGGAATTATAGAAGCCAGTTCAGAAGAACAGTGCCCATGGAAGTATCTGTAGAAGAGGCATGCAGCAGAAACAGTACGTCTATGAGAGAGCGAGTGGAGAGACTCTGTTAGAGATGAATCATTAATTAATCTAACTGCCCTCTTCTGAATGGAATCAAGAAGCCTGAGAGAGGTTTTGGGGGCACCACCCCAGATGTGGGAACAATATTCCATGGCAGGGCGGATTTGCGATTTATACAGAGTGAGAAGCTGTTTGGAAGAAAAGTAACGCCGAGAGCGAAAGAGAAAACCAAGTTTTTTAGATGCAGAGGAAGCAATATTTGTAATGTGCTTGTGCCAAGAGAGATTAGAAGTCAGTGATATATCATTTTGCCTAGAAATCGGAGTGTCACTAAAGATAAGCATAGGAGCAGAAGAATCCTTTTTGCGAGATATAAGAGAAGACTGAGTTTTAGAAGGGTTGAAATCAACTAAGTTGTCTTTGCCCCACTGGAGAATTACCTGAAGATCGGCATTTAAGGAATTGGCAGCAGATTTTCGAGAACTTGAAGCTGATTGAGCAGGACAAGGTTTCTCAAAATGGAAAGTTGAATGCAATGTGCTATCATCGGCAAAACTATGGATAGGATTTCCAGTCAATGGAAGAAGGTCATTGATATACAAGAGGAAAAGAGTGGGGGAAAGAACTGAACCTTGGGGGACACCGGCATTAGTAGAGAAGTTAGAAGACAGAGAGCCATCTACCATCACCCTCAGTGAGCGATCAGAGAGAAAACTGGATAACCAATTATTAAAAACAGTTGGCAAACCATAACATGGAAGCTTGTTTAGAAGACCTTTATGCCAAACACGATCAAAAGCATTTGAGATGTCACCGAACCTTTCCATTGAATTAGTCCATAAATGGGTAACATAAGCCAGAATAGCACCAGTGGATCGACAATGACGGAATCCATACTGGCGATCGTTGATCAGATGGAAGGTTTCTAGGTAGTTTAAGAGTTGGCGGTTAATTGATTTCTCCATTACTTTAGAAAGAGTAGAAGTAATTGCAGTGGGACGATAATTGGATGGGAGGGATTTGTCACCCTTTTTAGGAACTGGCTGGATATGAGCAAATTTCCAAGCAGAAGGAAAAACACCTTTGGAATAAGAAAGTGAAAAAAGGCGGCAAAGAATAGGAGTAAGTTCAGGAGCACAGATTTTGAGAACAAGTGGAGAAATACCATCAGGACCTGGAGCTTTCTTAGCATCAAGATTCATCAAAATCCTTCTGATATCCTTTTGACGGAAGACCACAGGAGGCATTGAATGGACCGTGTTGGGAATGGTGGGAGGTGTTTTACCAAGTTCATTAATACATGAGCTGGAAGAAAAATGGGATGCTAGCAGGTCAGCTTTATCCTTGGCTGAAGTGACAACAGAACCATCTAGTTTGGACAGAGGTGGAAGCAGAGATGGGCAAAAGTTGCGGCCAATAGCTTTGGCAAGAGACCAGAATGCTCGGCTACCATTAGGGCAAGAAGCAAGTTTTCTACTCTTAGCCTGTTCAAACTCTAGTTTGGACTGATTAATAACTGCTTTACAATTGTTGCGAGCTTTGGTGTAGGCAGAAAATGAAACTGAAGAATTAGAAACAGGCCAATTACGATATGCAACATTCTTCTCTTGAACAGCCTTAGCACATTTATTGGAAAACCGAGGTTTAGATAAAGGACGAGATTTTAAAGTGGAGTGTGGGATAAAGGATTCCATTCCTGCAAGAATAATTTCACTGACACGATCTGAGCAAACGTTGACATCAGAAGTTTTGAAACAGTAATCAGACCAAGGAAAAGAAGAAAAGAAGTCTCGCAGGTCATCCCATTTTGCATTCTTGTAATGCCAAACAATACGAGGTTGGGAATAGCCATGAGATAAAGGTTCCATTGGAGAAGAGACAATCACCAAGTTGTGATCTGAAGTGCCTAAAGGACCTCTCACTTCGACCTTGTACTTAGAAGGGTTGTTTGTGAGAAAAAGATCAAGCGTATTGGCTGTATGATTAGGATTGTCCGGTATTCTTGTAGGTAAATGAACAATCTGTGCTAGGTCATTAGTAATTGCAAAAGCCTCAGCATCTCGACCTGCTGGGTCGGTGTGACTAGAAAATGGAAGCCAGCTGGAGTTGTGAACGTTAAAATCACCAAGGAAAATTACCTCACTGTTAGGAAAGTTGGACTGGAGAAAGTCAAGTTGCAAAGAGAGGAAGTCAAAGAGCTCCAAGTGATTAGTGGAGTTGGGAGAACGGTAGAGACAACAGTTGAATTTGACACAATGAGGTAGAGAGATTTTAAGCCAGAGAAGATCAAAGAGAGGAGATTCCAAATTTCCAAGTCTCTGACAGGGAATATCAGAACGGACATATGCACAAGTATCACCTTTGAGGCGAAAGGAATCATACAGCAAATAATTTGGACATCTGAGATGAGAAGTAGTTGAATCAACTGATAACTGAGATTCAGTCAGAAAAAGTACATTGGGTTTGGAAGACTGCAAGTGGAAATGGACATCGTTGAGATTGGAATTAAGACCACGTATATTTGTGAAATGAATTAGGAAGTCCTTGGGAGGTTTAGATCTTTTCGCAGATAAGCTTGATCTATTATTTTGACAATTCATGGTGTATTCAATAGTAAGAAAAAGTGGGTGGGACATGCAGTATGAAGTAATGAAATTTTTGGATATGGCGTACATGTGGTAAGAATATACCCAGATCCTTGACATAATGTGGCCTCGACAATGCTCCCCGCATACACACTACTCGGACTCCCTCCAGTCACTATCAGGCAGAGTAGAGGTAGCAAGATTATACACTAGCTGATCCGGAAGCCTCCTAGAGAGTTACCAATAGGTTTGGTCCGGTGTACTATCTAGCGGCCGGCCTGCGAACACCGTTTTAGAGCTGTACCCTCGAAATGTAATGAATATTGGATCTCGCCACGACATTCATCATAACCTCAAAAATCATCAATCATACTGCATGATGGAAGAGATAGGGAAGGGTTGGCCGGAACTTAGCTCTTGAGACTAAACATGGGTTCCACCACTTCAAGCCTCCAATAAGCAAAGTGGTGGTATTTCACCGGTTGATGAGAGTCATCTACCACCTAGTACTGCCTGGTAACATAGAGGGGCGGCGTTCCTCCATGTGGTGTGGGCGCCACACCTCGACCCCTGCTTACGTTGGTTCACACCTGGGTGGTCACCCACCATGTACTTGTGCATGGAGGTTATACCCAGGATTACTAACAGTCCCACCATCGTGAAGGTGCAAGCAGAGGATTTGGCTGTCATAGACCGTCCGGACTTCGCCGAAATTGGGTCCACTTGACTTAAGTGTCACCCGAATATCAGTTTCATCAGCGTTTTAGACTCCCAGGTAGCAAGAACAGCTTGTCTGGCATATCTGAGAGAATGTCTGTGACAACCTCAAGGACCATAGGTGGGGAAGGTGTGTAAAGTTCAAGGGAAGGTATTTTGAGGAGAAATCCACAGAAGGTTCAGATGATGACAATTAAGATAAGATCTTGCACCAGTCCACAAATTAAACGATCGCCCCTCGCATATTTTCTTTCACGGTTCCATTTTCTATTTTATAATTTTGTTAAAGAAGGTTTTGAAATTTGGTCTTGTAGCTTTTAATTTTTTTATCAATGCTTTATGATGACAGTATACTTTTCTACCATTTTTTTTTTTTTTTTTTTGAAGGATTAGTTAACTTATTTCTCTAACATATTTTAGTGTAATAATCACTATTATTTTTATTTCTTACTGAAATACGAGTCAGTGGAGATTTGTGTTTTGGTTTCAAGTTTTAATTTATTTGCATTTTCTTTTTATGGGTGAACCTAAACAAAAAATTTATTAGAACATGTATTTTACTCTACCACTATCAGTGGGAATTTCCATAGAATGGAAGTAGAGAGAATAAATGAAGAAATATTAATTCAGCAAGTTTAGAGTTCAATCAGAAGTGGATGTTTTTTAGTGTGCGTGAAGAAAGATGGAATTCCAAATGCCAGAATATTGCCCGTGGCAATGCATTTAACAGAACCTGAATGAGTTTGTTATAGTGAAGTAAGTTTGTAAGAAAGGAATCATTAATTAACTTTATTTTCCATGTAATAGGACACAGTGGACCCTAAGAAGTAGTTATATTTTAAAAGACAAATTTTGGGAAAAAAATTTATTGAATATTGAAACATAATTACAAGTGTGTATTAAACAAAATGTCAGTATAGAACAAAACTTTCATTCGTTGTAGAATGCCAAAATCTCATCACTGCTATCACACCCATCTGTTTTTAATATTGTGGTCTGAACATTTACATTCTTCAAAGAGTGTAACTGGCTAAGACCTGGAATTATAGCTAACTCAGTTTATTTCAGCAGCCACCCTTTTTGTTGCATCCATTAGGTGTGATCTGAAAATTTTCACGCTAAAACTGGCTTTTTCAGATGACCATCCTGATGTTTTGACTATACTTTCTGTAGTAGCTACTACTAGAGATAAAAATGACAGTGTGCAGCTAGTATCCCTTTGGACCATAATATGCAGGAGAATTTTGGGCAACATTTTATAAGAAAACAAAAGTGCATCTTGTTCAGAAAATACAGTAATTTTACCCATTTCGATTGGATAAAGTAAGGTATTTAAAGTGGCTTTGGAAATACCTCTGCAATTATGGGAAGAGTATTCGATGATTGGCAAATTGTGATTTGTATAGTTCATCATCATCAGCCTTTTTCAATCCCCTGCAGGATGAAGGCCTCTCCAGCAACTTTCCAGTTCCTTCTGTTTTGTGCAATGGCCATCCATTTACTACCCATGAACTCATGAATTTAATCTGTTCATTTCTGTTGTTTTCCAGGTTTTCTTTTAGCTCCTCTTGGGAACCATTCTGTTATTTTCTTAGTCCATCTGCCATCATGTCTTTGAGATATATGTCCTGCCCAAGACCATTTCAGTTCTTTAGTTTTGATAAGAATGTCCTTTATTTGTGTTTGCTACTTAATCCAGGTGTTTCTCTTCTTATCCAACAGATCGATTCCTAATATAATTTGTTCAATTCTTCGCTGTGTAGTTTTCAGCTTCTCTTCCATTCTTTTGGTGAGTGCCCAAGTTTCACATCCATATGTCATTGTAACGAATGGGCCTGGTGTACTGGGGACCATGGTTAAGAAAAATATATACATACAATGATAACCTAGTTTAATATAATATAATAAAATATATAATAAGTAGCAGTAGCTTTCAAGACTAACAAGTCTCTTTTTCAACTGATTTAAATACAGCGGATAAGTGCAATGAGCTGAGAGTGAGGCACGTTATTCATTTTCTATTGTTGTTGCACGGACGTGCGCTGTTTACTTCCAGTGTTTATCCAGCATTAAAATAGTTGTCTCTAGGATGGGGTGTAGACGTATGCCTTTGTGGCGGTTTATCGCCTTTGGATTGTTTAATATGTTAAGTGACTCTAGCCATAGGCGGTGGCGAAAGTGTCGTGAGTGGTCTACTATTTCAAAGTCACGTTTGGGATCGAGATCGTGGTTGGTGACCCAAAAATGTTCCGCAACTGCAGACTGGTCAGTTTCGGCAAGCCAGATTGCTCTGTCATGTTCCGTAAGGTGATCTTGGAGATGTCTTTATGTTTCTCCAATGTAGCAGCTGTCACAGTCTCTACAGGTTATGCGATATACTACATTGCTGCATAAGAGAGGTGTGACAGGGGTCTTCATGCTGGAGACAAGTGAACGTAGGTTTCTGCAGGGTAACTGCATGCATTTGATGTTGTAATTTCTAAGAATTTTGGAGATCTGTCCTGACACGCCTGGATAATAGGGAATGTAGGCGGACGGTATACCGTCTTGGTTCGGTGGTCTTGGGTGGGATGTGAGTTCTTGTGCCTGTAATAGGCACCTGTTTAGCACGTGGGATGGATAACCACATTTGGTTAGGTCTGCCTTCACACGGGAAATCTCGTTACGCCTAATTGCATCAGTGCTGGAATGGCTCCGAGCCCTGGAGAATAGGGTGCGGGCAGTGCTGTTGAGGTGACTGGGTGCGTGGCCGGAATTGTAGTTAGTAAATTGTCCGCACCACATAGGTTTGCGGTATACCGAAGTCTCTAGACATGGGCCTACGCGATGCACCAAGACATCCAGGAACGGGAGTGCATCGTTGACCTCTAACTCTATGGTAAACTGGATGAAATTAGACAGGGAGTTGAGGTATTCCAGTAGTGCTGTTTCAGAACCACGTGGTATTACAGTAAAAATATCGTCAACATATCTGCACAATGTTGTAATAGGTACAGGTGGGTTCAGGTGTATCTGCTCCTCCAGATCTTCCATGGCGATGTTGGCTACTACGGAACTAACAGGGGCACCCATAGCAGTGCCATGTACCTGCTGGTAGACTGAATCCTCAAAGGTGAAGATGCTGCTTGATAAGCATAGGTTGAGGGCAGTGCAGATGTCATCAGTGGATAGTGACGTTCTGGATTGGAGGCATAAGTCGTTCTCGAGGAGCCTTCTGGCGCAGTTCATGGCCTGTTGGACGGGAATTGAAGTGAATAAAGAAACCATATCAAATAATGCCATGACGGTGCTGTCAGGGATTGAAAGTCCGAGGTGGATGAATTCACTGCTATTTTTGACGGTGTGTGTGGTATTTGCTACAAGAGGTGAGAGGAGGTGCACGATATGCTTGGATGGTTCATATGTTGGGGCACTGCAGCACGACACTATTGGTCTGAGGGGAATATCCGGTTTGTGGATCTTTGGCAATACCGCAATTCTATGGATTGCCAAAGATCCACAAACCGGGTATTCCCCTCAGACCAATAGTGTGGTGCTGCAGTGCTCCAACGTATGAACTATCCAAGCATATCGCACACCTCCTCTCACCTCCTGTACGAAATACCACACACACCGTCAAAAATAGCAGTGAATTCATCCACCTCATTAAGGACCTTTCAATCCCTACAGCACCATCATGACATCATTTGATGTGGTTTCTTTATTCACTTCAATTCCCGTCCAACAGGCCATGCACCATGCCAGAAGGTTCCTCGAGAACGACTTATGCCTCCAATCCAGAACATCACTGTGTGTGTGTGTGTGTTGTTATGGAGGTTTAATGGTGCATAAGCTGCTGAGGCTATAGTGCGCCTCAGAACATCACTATCCACTGATGACATCTGCACCGCCCTCAACCTATGCTTATCAAACAGCATCTTCACCTTTGAGGATTCAGTCTACCAGCAGGTACATGGCACTGCTATGGGTGCCCCTGTTAGTTCCGTAGTAACCAACATCGCCATGGCAGATCTGGAGGAGCAGATACACCTGAACCTACCTGTACCTATTACAACATGGTGCAGATATGTTGACAATATTTTTACTGGAATACCTCAACTCCCTGTCTAATTTCATCCAGTTTACCATAGAGTTAGAGGTCAACGACACGCTCCCATTCCTGGATGTCTTAGTGCATCACGTAGGCCCATGTCTAGAGACTTCGGTATACCGCAAACCTATGTGGTGTGGACAATTTACTAACTACAAATCCGGCCACGCACCCAGTCACCTCAACAGCACTGCCCGCACCCTATTCTCCAGGGCTCGGAGCCATTCCAGCACTGATGCAATTAGGCGCAACGAGATTTCCCGTGCGAAGGCGGACCTAACCAAATGTGGTTATCCATCCCATATGCTAAACAGGTGCCTATTACAGGCACAAGAACTCACATCCCGCCCAAGACCACCGAACCAAGATGGTATACCATCCGCCTACATTCCCTATTATCCAGGCGTGTCAGGACAGATCTCCAAAATTCTTAGAAATTACAACATCAAATGCATGCAGTTACCCTGCAGAAACCTATGTTCACTTGTCTCCAGCGTGAAGACCACTGTCACACCTCTCTTACGCAGCAATGTAGTATATCACATCACCTGTAGAGACTGTGACAGCTGCTACATAGGAGAAACATCAAGACATCTCCAAGATCGCCTTACGGAACATGACAGAGCAATCCGGCTTGCCAAAACTGACCAGTCCGCAGTCGCGGAACATTTTTGGGCCAACAACCACGATCTCGATCCCAAACGGGACTTTGAAATAGTAGACCACTCACGACACTTTCGCCACCGCCTATGACTAGAGTCACTTAACATATTAAACAATCCAAAGGTGATAAACCGCCACAAAGGCATACGTCTACACCCCATCCTAGAGACAACCATTTTAATGCTGGATAAACACTAGAGTAAAACAGCGCACATCCGTGCAACAACAATAGAAAATGAATAACGTGCCTCACTCTCAGCTCATTGCACTTATCCGTTGTTTTTAAATCAGTTGAAAAAGAGACTCGTTAGTCTTGAAAGCTACTGCTACTTATTATATATTTTATTATATTATATTAAACTGGGTTATCATTGTATGTATATATCCATAAGTCATGGTGGGGAGTATATTTTGGTTCATTGTTTTGCGTTTCAGACAAATTGGGATATTGCTCCTAAGTATGTGACTATATTTCCTGTATGCTATCCATCTGAAATTTATTCTTCTCTTGACTTCCAGCCATTTATCATTATTACAGCTAATGACTTGTCCCAGATAAGTATATGAATCCACCTTTCAATTACTGCTCCTTCAATCATCATATCCTTTTCTGTGGCATTCTTGTTCATCCTTACTTTTGTTTTAGCCATATTCATCTTTAGCCCAAAAGCCTTACTAACTCTGCATAGCTGATTAAGACTTTCATCTAATCTTTTGGGATTGTGGCTTATGATCACAATGTCATCTGCAAATCATAAATGGTTTAGTTACTCTCCTTTCACATTGACTCCTTTCTGCGACCAGTCCAATCTTCTGAAAACTTCTTCAAGGGCAGCAGTAAACATCTTCGGAGATATTATGTTTGAACTCCTTTCTCAATTTTAAATTTGCTACTGTCTTTGTCTAGTCTAATAAAGGAGGTAGCATTCGCATATATTTTCTTCAAAATCATAATGTGTAGGGTGTCTGTGCATTGTCTTTCCAGTGCTCAAAACATTGCTGTATGAAGTCAAATGCCTTTTCATAATCCACAAATGCCAGGCATAATGGTGTTTTATATTCATTTCCTTTTCTCCATTAGCTGTAGTATTATATGAAGGTGATCCATAGTTGAGAATCCTGTCCTAAAGTCAGCTTGCTCTTTCAGTTGATTCTCGTCAAATATTCTTTTTAATCTGTTAGTAATGACTCTTGTGAACAACTTGTAGATGTGGGACAACAAGCTAATTGGTCTATAATTTCCAATTTCTGATTTATCTCCTTTCATATGCAGCAAAATTATGATTGCATTATTCCACTCCTTAGGCATCACCCCTTTCCTAATGTATTTTGTGAAGAGTTTTGCCAGTGTCTGTGTCATGTCTCTTTCTCCCAATTTTAACAACTCTATAGTAACTTCATCTTCACCCAGGACTTTCTGATTCTTCGTTTTCTTCAATGCATGTTCTACCTCATCAGGAAGGATATTGGGTATGTTGTACGTGTTGCTAACATCAGAAATGAAGACATATGTTGCTATTTTGCTTGCAAAAATCCTGGTCGTTGACACCTGATGAGAGGCTGGTTTTATAAGTTGTGTGGCAATGTCTTTATTTTGTAAATTGTTTAATTATTTTATCATTTTTGTAATTATTTATCTCATAAATTTTTTTTTGTTATCTTCTATCACTCTCTAACTTCCTCACTTTTTTCCTCACTTTATATATAATATATATATGTGTGTGTGGGGAGCAAGAGACAGACAGTATAAATAGCACCACGATAGCAATTGTATAAACTTGCCCATTAAAGTATTATGAAGACTAATCTCCTAAAATAGTAAAACCCTGTTTAAGTTAATAGCCAAAAGCTTATTTTTGGATTTTTGCTACTTCTGCTATAGTAGTATTTGTAGTAACTGTAACTAACAGCTTAAAATAATTTTTTATCTAGACCATAGTTATGCTAGTAATTTTTAAATTAAACTGCTTAATTGCTGTACAACATATTATTATTAGCCAAATGATGCAAATGAAAGTATCATAAAAGGTTTTTTTTTTTTTTTTCTGGGTCTTGTGTCCCAGAAAAATCTACAATTATAAGGTTTATGTTAAAGTATTACATGTTTCATTTACTTTGTTTAAATTAATATAATGTTTAAATTAATTCACTTGACATCACACAATTCAGTGTTATTTGTATTCATAGAGTGTAATGATATTACTAGTGAATGTACACTGGTGTTCAAAGAAAGTGCATCACCTAGGAATTTCACATTTCTAACCCTTTTTTGTGATGGTGTGTTACATTAATGACTAGCATTATAAATATAAAGAAAAGATATTTATTAATAGTTAAGGCAAAGCTAAGTAATATTTGATAGGTGCTCTCAAAATATTCCAAAATGAGCATTTGCAACCTTTATACAACAGTTTTGGTAAACACGACAATTATGGCTGAAATGTTATCAGAAGCCCTCAATTTGCTTCAGTTTATCATTTTATATGGAAAACAAAATGAAAAGTTCACCAGATGCAAACTAATATTTAGTTGAACCACCTCTGGCTCTGATGACAGCATTGACAGGGTCAATTTCTGAAGATAATCAACCGATAGTTCATGGTTCCAAACACAATTTGTGGCTTCCTGAAGTTCACGAAGGGTCTTTGGTTTCTTTCTGGCAATTGCAGATTCCACA
This sequence comes from Mastigoproctus giganteus, assembly GCF_048544385.1. Classification (NCBI taxonomy): domain Eukaryota; kingdom Metazoa; phylum Arthropoda; class Arachnida; order Uropygi; family Thelyphonidae; genus Mastigoproctus; species Mastigoproctus giganteus. Next base: position 206,387,092 of record NC_143576.1, on the reverse strand, counting down.
CAATGCCAACAGTTCTCTATAGGATTCAGGTCTCGGCTGTTTCCTGGCCAGCTAACAGTTGTAATGGACTATTCTTCCAACCATTTTTTCACCAGTAAAAATGTAAACACATTACTCTCGAACCTCTAATGCAGAAATGAAGTTAAAGTAATTACAGAAGTGCCTACTTACACTTTTCGCCCAATGACAAGGAGCAGAGTCATCCTGAAAGATGCAGTTACTTGGCAGGTTGAAATGGTCTCTAATGGTTGGCAGCAATTTGCCTTCCAATATAGCCAGGTATCCATTGGCATTTACGGAACCTTTTATAAACTGCAGGTGACCTATTCTGTGATACGAAATGCACTGCCATATCATTTGGCTGGTAGGGAATTTCACTGTAGACATCATACAGTGTGGTTGGTATTCTTCATCACATCTATGGCGAATCGTTTGTCTCCCATCAGAGCCATGCAGGTTGAATTCCTTCTCATCCGAGAAAATAACTGACTTCCACTGTTCGGGGGTCCATTTGACATGCTCCTTACACCAAATTAATCGGACCTTTTTCTTTTTTTTGTGTGAGGAGGGGCTTCTGAGGACTACAGGCTACAAGTCCATTTCTGAAGAGGTGTCTTATGACTGTTACTGCACTTGCTATCACTCGTGTATGTTCTTCCCATTCTCTTTTCAGTTCAGATGAAGAAGCTTTACGGTTTTTAAGGCATAAGCACTTCAAAACACGGTCCTGTTTTGGTGTAGAGACTCGTTTGCATCCAGTTCCTTTTTTCCTATCAGCAGAACCAGTATTCTTGAGTTTGGAAAGAAATCTACTCACTGTAGACTGATTACAAGACACTGTATAAGCAATATGATGGGAAGAACATCCTTCCTCACATAAAGCAACAATAGTGCTCTTTCTTCGTGGCACCAACTGCACGTAACTCGCCATTCTGAGACAAGCAAGGAATGACTGCAACTCTTTCAGAGTGTGCTTATATAGCTGAAAGTAACAGCTGATGCAATATTACATCATCACCTACACACATCAATCTTATGTGATGCAATCTGTAAGAAATATTGCCATATTCTTACGTTATTCAGATGACAATTACAATTTTAAGGGTAATGCACTTTCTTTGAATACCAGTGTATACTGTTGCATTAGGAACATCTACCAAGTGCCTTGTTTGCACCACCTTTTAGCATTTAGCATGGTCTGTCTGGATATATTTTGTGGTGTAGACTCTATGAGGTGTTGTATGGTGTCCTCAAGTTTGGTAACCCATGCTACCTGCACTGCATCCCACATTTGCTAGTTGGTTGATGGTACTGTATTTAAATACCGAATGGCCCATTCCATGATGTTCACATGTTCAGTTTGGCTGAGATTGGATGTCTAACAGCCATGGGAGGATGGAAAACTCCCCAGAATACTTTTCAAACCAGTCTTAACACAGTTGTAGCCCATATGACATGGAGGATTGTCTCCTTGAAAGATGCCTTGATGATCTGGGTACATGATCACCACAAATAGCTGCACACAGTGAGAAATGGACCTGTACATCTTCAGTGAGGTGCTGATTGATAGCTACCAGGGAGCTTATGGTCGCTGATGCAAACATATCCCAGGCCATTATGGTGCCCTTGCTGGCCTGTACAGCCCTCTTCGTGTAGCAAGGTTTGAGAGCCTCAGGAGCCCATACCCACTGTAGGCACATTTCCTTGTGATGGGCCATCAGCGTGCTAGTATCCAGTGCATTGTCCATGTTGAAATAGGTTGTGCCATCCCCATGTTGTGTTTCATGGTCAGTTGTTCCACTGTGACATGTCTCTTTCCCCTTCTTTGCATAGAACTACTGAATGCTATACTGACAGGCTCTGCCTTATATAAAGACAGTTTGCTACATGTGGCAGTGTTGCACATGAAGGTGCAGTTGGGGGTGTTTTTAATGTAATGATATCTTACTGTATTTCGGGTCTATTTCTTAGAGGTTATTTTTTTAGTTATGTCCAGTTCCATTTTGTTCCTTGTATTTATATAATAATTTGTTTTATTTTAATAGGGAATTAGCTTTTTAGAAGTGAAAAACCAAATGATGCTAAGCTACCTTATCAATCTCACATATCTGATTTTGAGAAAAATGTCAGGCCAACAATTAGAAAGTGACCCAGCTGTTGATAGATTAGTTGAAATAAGGACAGTAAGTATAGTTCTTAAAAGTGTGGTTTTAAATAAATGGAATTTAATAAAATCATAATAATAAAGTAGTGCAGAATATGGCATGTTCAAGTATGTTAATGTTTTACAACTTTTAATTTAGTTTACAAGCAGGGCTTGTGTTGAATAGGGAGATCATGTTTAAGGTCACAGATATTAATTTGATATATAGAATCATGCTCTTCAGGCACTCTCTCATGGAATAGTTAAACAATTTTTTTTTATATCAGTAAACTAATAAAATCTTTCTTTAAATTTTTGTTATTTTTCTTTCAGTTTTTAATGGCAATTGAATGAAATCACATCTCCATACTTTGAATAGGTTTGCCAGTGAGAAGAAATTACCCAAAGCGAAACAAATAGCTTATCAACAAAGTAAATTTGAATAGTTGCGGCTGTCTTTGAAAACCATCCACATATCCAGTTAGCTCAAATGTTGATTTTTATTTTCCATATCAAATTCAGGCCATTTGGATTAACAGCTCTCTTAAGGAAGCAGACTGCACAAGAACTCTGTTGTTCTTCTAATTCATACATGTGTTTTTGAATTACTTAGAAATTAATTGTTGGGATCAATAATGGAATTTCTCTGTGATATCCTAATAATTTCAAAAAATATTTAGTCACACTTATCTAACAGATTTGGTAAATAAACTGAAATTGGTCATCATAGACTGCATATATTTCTTTATAATCTGGAATTTTCTTTCTGTTGGGTTGGGGTGGAGAGAAGGATTGAGAGAGAGAGAGAGAGAGAGAGAGAGAGAGAGAGAGAGAGAGAGAGAGAGAGAGAGAGAGAATTATTGGTTTCCTCTTTGAATTGACATAGCATAATGTCAATAATTGTAGTATAAGAAGTTTGAATACATCTCTTGATAAATGATACAATAATTATGCATAATTGATACCCTTCTTTTTCTGTAGCTTAGTAACACTTATTAAAATGTCACCATACATTTTATTTAGTTTTACACTGTGCAGGAACATTTTTCAGATTAATTTAAATATCAGAATTTTGCTCTTACTAAAATATTTAGCTGATACCATTGTTTATATCATTGCTCTCATCAAGAGCTAATGAAAAATAACACTTACCAATTGCATTATTCTTCTGAAATTCATTAATTTTATAGAATGCTTTTTAGATTAAAAAATTTTTTTTTGTAATCTCACATAGCTTGGTGATTAAAGGAATTTTCATCACTGAGCTATTGATGCCATGTTTAGTGGTATGTTATAATGCTACAGTTTGTGTAATACTAATTTCTTACCTCGATTTATCTTCCCATAGGTGCTAAATTATGACCTATTTCAACAGGTTAATTTGTATGAATGATAGAAATGGTAAAAATATTTTACCATTTCTATCATTCATTATTTCATTTAGCAACAGCAAAACTTGTAAAAAGAACTAGTAGTTGCTCCCTTTCACGCCCCCTGACTCCGATAGATGCTTTTTCATTGCTATAAGCACCTTGTGGAAAGTTTCAGATATATGAGCCCACCTTAGTAGTTTATCTTCTATCCAGTTGTGTCAAATTGTTTGATAAATTTTCTTCAATTCGAGTAATTTCAAAAAAATTTCCCAGATTGAAGACAGGGTGGGCTCCCAGCTTATTGATATCTTTCAAACAAATTAACTATTTAGTGCAATAAAAACTTTACAGGGGGTATTAAAAAACAAAAAAGTTCCACATACATCATATAACAATCTATTACTTGATATGGAGCAATATGGCCTTAGTTGCTAATGCTCCTAAAAAAAAAAAAAAACCAAACCAAACCAAACAAAATTACTTAATACAGTTGACCCTGAAACCTGGATGGATTACATTAGTAGATTTTCTGTCCACTTCAATCTTGTGGCTCTGATGGATGTGAATAGTCTCCATTGCACCAGAATAAGCATGACTCGATCACTATCAATAGAAAACATCTAATAGATGAAATTAACTCCCTAAGGACCTCCAAGGCTGCAGGAGTAGACAGTGTACCTCATATCATTTAAGTTTCTTAGTCCACATATAATTGGTTTTCTGCTGTCAATCTACAGTGTTATTCATGACCAGCAATATCTTTGTTAGCAACTGAAATAAATATGCTATTGTACTACTACCAAAAATTTTCAACCTCACACTACCAAGGCCCTATAGGTCCATTTTGACTGCCTCAGTATTAATAAAAATTATGAAAAAGGCTCTTCTGCAATAATTTATTAACGTTTCTCTATATGAACCCGAACAAGTTTGCTATGCAATCAGTAATAGATTAACAGTTACTTATCTTGCAATTTAATTTGCTGTACTAAATGCCTTAAAGGAAAATCTGAACTTGATTAATCTCTACAGGAATAACGGACAGCACCGTATTTCTGGAGTTGAAAACTAACAGTAACTTAGTAATAATCTATTGCATAAACATAGTGTCTTCCTCAAGTATAAATTTAATGTCTTCCTCAAATATAAATTTAGTGTTGAGTGCAAGACTAGCCATCGCTAGAAAAAAGAATTCTGATGCAAATAATAAAGTAGATATAACTCTTTCTTTTATAATGTTGATGAGCACATAGAGAAAAGCATTAATGAACAGTTACTACCATCTTGCCAACACTTATAATAGTTTGAATGTGTTTTATATTGATATTTTTTTTTTCCCATTTATTAAATGTTCTAATTTTTTTTAAAGGTTTTAGAGAAAATGAGACCAATAGGCCAGAAGTTGAAATATCAGATTGATAAGTTAATAAAGACTGCAATGACAGGAAATATTAGTAAGTTATTTTATGATGCATATTATTCATTTTATGGAGTCTCTCTAATTTTAGTTGATTGTATTATGAATTATATGCGAAAAAACACTACACACTATTTTGTAACAAATAAGAAGATTTAATGGGAAATTATTGCCCCTAGAAGCTTACAAAGAAAAACAATAAAATAGAATATTTTGAATTTAGCCGAATGGGAATATGTAGTAGATATAAAGAGTGAATTGATTAAATGTAATTAGAGGCCATACATTCTGAGCTTCTCTTAAGTTCTTCCTTAGTTGTGGGGAGACAAATTAAAACTGTAAAAGCTCTAGACAATTGTGATCTGGTCTCTCTTTTTAGTTATTTATATTTATTTATTTATTTATTTATTTTTGTCTGCATGGTGTTATAGGTTCCCTGAAAAACTGCTGAGTGTCATTTTAAATGTTAGAGCAGCGTTGAGCCAGTCATGTGTAGAGTGGTTATCGTGAGTGATGTTGTCAGATGTTGTGTTGTGCTACTGGTCACTTTGTGAGCAATCAGTGACAGTCACTTGGAGAGTTGCTGGCTGATCCCTGTCATGATGAGGTGAGTCATCTACTTAGAAGAGTAGGAATCCAGGGAGGCAGGCAAGCAAAAATGGCAGTCCACCTCCTGGCCATCAAAGTCTGGCCAGAGAGGACATATAAGGTTGGAAAGGAGGGTTGAAAAAGTTGAAAAGGGGAATGGAAGACAGAGGGGAAGAAAGTATGAGGCTTCTCCTTAAAAAATGAATTCCATTTGTGCAATAAAGGATCGTCAGGGAGTAAAGTTAGAAAGGTGAGGGGGGGATGAGAGGGAAAGACATTCCACTTTTGGGAAAATCTGTAGATCTGCATTAAATTCCATCCCAGGTATCAGCAAATCCCACCCTTGGAAACCAGAGGTGAAAAGCAGGTGAGTGTGAGTGGGGGGGGGAGGTTAAAGATAGAAAAGTAGAGTAGATATCTCCTCTTGATTATAGGTTGTTCCTATAACCAAGAGGGGATATATTTAATTGGCAATTTAAATCCTGCCAGCCACAAAACCATAAAAGATATGTTTATGGTTTGCTTGCTTTGCAGGACCATTAAAATGCTGCAGTTTAAAGTTTAAAAGAAAGAATAGAAATAATTGAATTGAAATTAAGCTGAATTTAATTAAAAAAGGTATAAAAAATGAATTTCCTGTTGTTGAAGGTTAACAGTATATGTTCAAGGCATTGTTTAAGTTCAATGATGATTCTTCATAATTTGAAAAATCATTGTTAAATGATGTAAGGAAAAATCTTATCCAACTAAAATCAAAATTTTTTTGAAAAATAAATAATTTGAATGAATGAAGTTATCTTATTTTATACTAAGAATTATTTTTTAATTTTATAAAATGTTGGAGCCAAACTTATGGAAAGTATGGACCTTACCTTTTAATAAGCACCAACCTGTCTTTAATCACTGTATTTTTGTTGTTCTCATGAGATGGTGCTTATTGCAGGTTTTACTGAAGAATAAAAAGCAGATAGGAGGACAGAGAGCAGGAGGAGGAATGTTGATCAGCATGTAATTGTATCAATATTTTGGCATGTAACTGTGTATATTTTGTCTATTATCTGCTAAGGAAATTCCCAAGGTAGGGTTAAATAACATACAGTATCTATCTAAATGAATGTAGCCTTTATATACAGGTGACCCCACCAAGTGCAGTTTCACTGTGCGCAAATTTTCACTTATGTGGTAGAAGACCTTGCAACATGGCTTGTACTATATGCGGCCAAAGGTTTTCAGTAGTGTGGTGTATCTGACTCAGCCATGCTTTGTTATTACATAGTATATATAGTTGTTTTAGCATGATTGAATTTATAGTGTCATTGATCAGTTTCGCGATCAGTCAAAATTTAGCCTCTATACATTGTACCTACTTTTTTATTACAATATATTTTTCATTATGTATCTTTCAATTCAGCAGTTCTCAGAAACAGCGTGGCGTAATACAAGAAAGACCCCTTTGTGGGCTTGAGTCTCTGCTAGTGACAATGTCAGTGTGAGTTTCCAAGTTGAGTGAAAAGTGACTTAATTTTGTGCGTGTTTTGTCATTGAGTGAATTTATATTTTATTTCAATAGTAACCTTAATATAATGGCTTCAAAGCATGCCTCTACATCTGAAAGTGATTCCAGGAAGAAAAAATCCAGAAAAATTCTGTCATTGCAAGAGAAAATGATTATTTTAGGGAAAATAGAGCAAGGAAGAATGTATTCATCTTTAGCTAAAGAATGAGTGCAATGAATCATCGATATGAACAATTAAATTGTGAGGACAAAATTAAAGCAAGCATTATGTTGCCAACAAACTCTGCAAGTGCAAAATCCACTTTTGTTAGTCAACATAATACGCTTATTGAAAAAATGGAAGTTATTGAATGTTTAGATTGAAGACCAAAGGAATAGAAATGTGCCTCTCAGTTCTAATATGATCGGGCGCAAGGCCCAACGTATTTATCATCACATAAAGTCTCACACTGCTAGTGCAAATGGTAAATCAAGTTTCGGTGCATCCAAGGGATGGTTTGATAGATTTAAAAAAATTAGCAGTATTAAAGTTTTTGGCGAGATTGCTTCTACTGATGTGGAGGCAGTGGAAAATTTTTTACCAGAATCGAAAAATGTAATAGAATTGGGAGGATACATGGCGGATCAGATTTTTAACTGTGATGAAACTAGACTCTATTGGAAAAATATATCTGACAGGACATATATCAAAAGAAGAACGATTTGCACCTGGATTCAAAGTGTAAAAGGACAGAATCACTGTCCTATTTTGTAGTAATGCTTCTGGTGATTATAAATGCAAGCCTTTATTAGTGTATCGTTCAGAAAACCCAAGAGCTTTGCAAAGGCAAAAATAAATCCTCTCTTCCCGTTTACTGGCGATTGAATAGAAAAGCATGGATGACTGGCTCACTGTTTAGCAATTGATTAAAGCATTGTTTCGTACCTGAAGTTGAAGGATACCTGAAAAATAAGAATTTATCAATCAAGGTGGTCCTTATCTTAGACAATGCTCCACGTCACCCAGTGTCACTTCTCAATTGCAATCTAAATGTAAAACTTGTGTTTCTTCCTCTGAACACAACATCAGTTTTACAGCCTCTGGAGCAAGGGATCATTTCGACTTTTAAATCTTATTATCTGAGGAGAAGCTTGGCAAATCTTGTTGATAAATTTGAAAAATTTCCGGATAAAAACGTGCCAATGTTGGGCAGAATTCACAATACTAACAGGTATTGAAATAATTGAACAGTCATGGACTGAACTGAAGAAGTCAACTTTGAAGAACTGTTGGAAGAAGCTACTCCCTGAAACAGGAAGTGACTCACAAGACCTCAATATCATTCAGACAGAAGTTGAGAAAATTATTAAACTTTCAAACATTATTGGAGGCGAGGGATTTAATTATATAGGGCAGGAAGAAATTTTAGAACATATTCATTCCCATCAGGAGGAATTAAAAAATGAGGAGTTAGAAGAACTGCTGGACTCCAATAAAGATGTTTGTAAAGAAGAAGAAAATGAAGAGCAGAAGAAACCTGAACTAACAAACAAGGGTATATCAGAGATTCTAAAAGAAGCCGAGTTCCTGAAGGAGAAGATTATGCAGGAAGATCCCAACTTTCATAGAGTACGAAAATTAAGAGAAGCATTGACGATATTATGGTTTCTTATGTTGACATGAGAAAGATCATTTAGAAATAACAAAAATAGCGACAGACAAAAATTACGGATTTTGTAAGTCAACGTCAACTTCAAAAGCATGTCCACCTTCTGCTAGCAGTTTTATCAATTGAATGTTTTTCATACGTGTTGGTAAGTCACGGTGGTCAATTAAAAGTTTTATTTCATTATTTTACTGCTTCTACAGCATGTAGTTTTATTTTAAATTTAGGTAGGAATTCATTTCGTTTCCATAATGGAAGCGTATACCCAATTAAGTTTCTGTTGTTTCCATAATTTAGTTTTGATTTTTTTTGGGGGGATTAGTTTTCTTTCATCGTGTTTTCTTTTAACATAGTGGCCCTTTACGACATGAACTCGCTGTCACTCAGTTGGATCAATGGAATGAGAGGTGAGAAATTATGGAGGAAGTCAGTCTTGCCATTCGTTTTTGAAACCCCCATTCCATCAAAAATTAGCATAGAAAAATATTACTTTCATATATTTTATGATGTTTTTAGTTGGAATACATTTTAAACTATAATGTGAAATTGTTAATTTCTTTTAAAAATAAATTGTACCATTTGTAACACAGATTATAGTTTTAATTTCCTACATAAAAAGTTACAGAACCTCCATTTTTTCATAACAACAGTACCCCGCCGAATGTGGAATCGCTGTGCACAGATGTTGGTTGGAACGTATTTAAAAATTAAAGATATTAAATATATTTCAATTACACAGTGAAGTGAAACAATGAATAGTAAAGGTTAACTATTCTTTGTAGTATATAAATATTTCAAAATTTGTAGCCTTTTGTAGTGTATGAATATTGCAAAAGGCATAATCCTGTTGCAGTATGTAGCATATTGTCTATGTACATCAATTTATTTTTCTCTTACAGGTGTCAATGACCCTTTGCAGTTTCGTGCCAATCCAGATAACTTGATGAGCAAGGTATGTCGCATAAAATGTTTGCCAGTCAAAATAAGAAAGAACTTATATTTAAAAGGCATTATATTTTTCTTAAAAGTTTTAAATAAGAATTTTTTTTTTTTTTTTTTACAAACTTTTATTTCTCTTTTCACATTGACCAGTAATGTTAACTTTGTATTTTTTTTTCTCACTTCCAAGTTTAGTGATAATGAAGATAATGAAGCTGAGGAGGAACCTGCAGATAATTCAGAAAATAAAGATAACGAAAAAGAAACAAAACCTAAAATTTATGTACCTCCAAAGATAGCTGCAATGCATTATGGTAATGTTAAGATTAAAATTGTCAATTATTTTCATTTTATTTAGGTGTCTGTTCATGCATTCGTGTATATTTAAAAATATAATTACACTCTTTTTATTATGGAGGTTGTATGCCGACAACACCATGATTACTGATATAAACAACAATTTATTTTACAATAATTTTTAGGAAAAGAGCATTATGTCATGAGACCATATCAGTCTCTAAATGACACACAACAAAAGTAATAAGAAACTTGATATAGAGATAGCATGATCTTGTTTATTTATAGAGTTGCAGTCTTACCAGACTATCATGCTCTAAAATCTCTGTATTAGCCACACTCTTGACTTATATTCTGAATTGTATGGTTCACGATACTGGTGTTATCATGTATAGAACTGCCTGGAGGTATATTTGACACACAACCATCTCTATCATAGTAAAATACAGTAGAATGTCGGTTATATGGAATAATTTGAAAGGTTGATCTTTCTTCCTTTTTTTATTAATGGTAATACAGTAAGCTCCGGTTATAGTGATCACGTTTGCAAATTGAATTTTGATTATAATAAGCAAAAGATCGAGTTTATTGCCTGTTTATAACAAATTGTACAAACAAAAAACCCAATAAGCCGAAAACTGCAAATTGTTTTTATTGTTTTATGGTTGTGATCTGTAGAATTCTGTGTGACCTTCAGAAATGTGCTTTAGAAAAATATCACAGAGACTACTGGGTTTTCTTGGAAACCATGAGTGAATTTCAGATTAGTTTAGCTCCAGATTCGGCAAGAATAATATTGGCCCAAAACTGTGCGAAAACCGGAAATTATTAATAGAATTAGAAAAGGTGAAAATTTCGGAAATCTCTCGAAAGAGTTTAATGTGAGGACATCAAGAAAAATTCCAATGCTATAGCAAAATTTGCATAGATTATGGATAGTAAAGGAGGATTTAGCAGAAAAAATCTGATGTCAAAACCTGAAAATGCCACTTTAGAGAGTGCATTCACTTTATTTTTTTGTTTTCTTCAGAGTGAAGTTTAGGTGAACCAGTGTTTGACTCAGTGTTGTGTGAAAAAAGCATTGGATTTTAATCGAAAGTTTAAGAGGTAATGAAGATTTTAAGGCAAGCACAGGTTGGGCTGAAAAACTTTAAACGGAGACACGGTGTACATGAACTAGATATTCAAGGTGAGAAACTTTCTGCAGACAAAAACGGCAGTGGTGTCCTTTAAAAGTAAGTTTGCTTCAGTTATAGCAAATTAAGAGAAAGAAATGTTTATAATGTTGATGAGATAGACTTATTATGGAAAGCATTACTGAGAAAAACCCTAGCCACTAAAAGAGAAATACCTGCACCAAGTTTTAAGATGAGAAAAGAGCTAGTTACAATTGCAAATGCCACTGGGATGCACATGTTGTCTGTGCTCGTTATTGGTAAGTTGGAAAAACCAAGAACATTTAAAAATCTTTCTAATTTTCTTGTTTTGTATAAAAATCATAAAAATGCCTGGATGGATGTTTCTGTTTTCCGAGATTGGTTTATAATTTTTTTATTTAATTAATCTTATTTAATTTAATCATCAGGTAAGATTAAATTTATTTAATCTTCCCTTATTTTCCAGATATTTTTTTCCAGTGATTAAATAAATTAAATTTATTTAATGTTATTTTTATTTAAATTTATTTTTTCCAGTGATATAAAAAATATCCGGAAAATTTTCTAGTTTGATTATCCCAAAAATTTGGCCATCCGGAAGAGATCTGACTTTAATTATTCCGGATAACTGATGCTCTACTGTACTTTTATCATGAACCATACAACTAAAGATATGCTGCTGAGAGTACAAGTTAGAAATAGGCTAACGTAGAGATATCAGAGCATGGTGAACTGATATCACTACACCTCTCCAAATAAATAAATGACTTCTGCATTAGCCAATCTCTGACTTCAAATCTCTTCCAGATATATGGATTCTACTTTACTTAAAATTATTCACAAACCTGAGAAGCTTATTCCAAAGCAAAATCTTGCAGTGTTACACTTCGGCTAGCCTTGGTAATTTGTTAGAGCATTTAATGTAAAATTAAACACACCTACAGATTACTGAATTAACAAATTTCTATCGAGAAGATAGAAACTTGTATTTCCAATGCAGTTTGGTTTTCCTGGCAAGGCACAGAAGATGCTGTGGTTAATTTTGTACAGCTTATTGAAAATTCAGTGTCTAAATATGTGTTGACCAATTTCAAGGGCACTTTCTATTCACTTTGGTGGGAAAGTATTCTTTGTCAACTCTTAACATTCTCTATCCATCACAACTGCCCAGTATGCTCAGAAGTTATTTTACCAAGATCTGTTTCAGTTATTTATAAATTTCACTTTGTTTCTAGTTCTGTTTCTGACAGATGTTCTCACGGCTCCATTTTAAGATCACATGTCTAGAATTTGATCTTAGATTAGTGGATCCATAAAGATTTTGAAAATTGTGCTATGATTGCATACACTGATTGTATACACTGATTGCATACACTGATCATACACAGCATACATACTATGATTGCGTACACATCAGTGTATGCAATCATAGTTTTTGTAAAGTTTTAGGCAAAAAATTTACAGAAATTTAATGATTCTGTAAAGGACCATTAAAATTTTAGAGTAAAATTTTTCTTTACATCATCTTTCCAATTGAACTTCTAATAACAAGTTTACAATATGTACAAGGAAAATGATGATGGTGATATTCACAGGCAAGCTTTGTTATGGTAGAACTCCTATCATAAATAAGCTTGCAGTCCCACAGTTAAAATTTACTTTTCTATTTCTTTCATTACTATTTTCTTTTATCTACATCTCTCATATCTGACACAGAAGGTTAAGAAGTTTACAGTAATGCTAATTTTATCTATCAAGCTTGATTGGGATTTAAGCCACAGAACATTTAGAATTGTTTATCAATCTGTCTTTGACCCAGTTGTTATTCATGGTGCTGCCATGTTATTTTGGCAACAAGAAAAATCTTCAGAATTATGTTATAAGATTAAAAAGAACTTTCTGTTCAGTTTAATGATATCGTTATCAAGAACCTCAAGTGAAACTTGAACTTTGGTTAATTTTTCCTCTGTTATTACTGGTTTAAAGTTGCTAATCTCGTCATTAGTCTTATGACCTAATGTTCAGAGACACAGCTTATGTAAGTGTTTATATATTATGGAACAAATGCTATCCAAGGAATACTATGGCTAGTTTAGAATACTTACTATGTTCACTTAGTACTGTACTCATGATATCAGCAAAGATCTTCAAAGTCATATGGCAGCCTTCATACACTGAAGCAGCAATGTTGAACATTTTTATCACTTGCCTTATATGTTAGTTATATTGACATTGGTAAAAGTGACTACAAGTGGTTTTGAACTGCTGCCATGCCAAATGTGGCACAGTTGACCATTTACAGTTTGTGCATGGTTAGGTAAAGGACAGTTATATACACCAGTAAATTAGAGGTATTTGAAAGATTTTTATTATTATTTTTTAAAAAAAATTTGTCTCTTAATCTTTATTAATCTTTCAATCTTTATCTCTTAATCTTTATTAAAACTGTCAGATCTAGATGTCGTTCTGCTGTGGGAAATGTAGAACTCCAGTACTCATTACTGCCAAAAAAAAAAAAAAAAAAAAAGCATGCAACTTTGCTCACCTTGAATACCATCCAGATTTCTAGATAACAATCCATATCTTTAATTGTATCAACTTTAATTCCAGTTTTAATTTTTGCTGAGTTAACAGCAATTCAGAAGAAAAGTAATGCCTGGTTCTATAGAAATTAAGTTTTTGGGATGCAGAGAAGCAATATTTTTCTCTACATCCAAAACAAACTAGGCTCTCTATAGAACTAGGCATTCTTTTTTAATCCTGGAATCACTTTTCTTCTAAGTTGCTGTTAACTCAGCACAAATTCCAAATCTGCATTACAATACAATATTGTTTTGTGGTTGGGCACATTTAAGACACTGATCTCATATCTGTGTCAGTGCTCCCAGATCCCCCTCTAAAACTCCTTGACTCGTATCCATGAGAGAGCAGTTAGGTTAATCAATGAACCTTCCATCGCATTCTCACTTTATTCTTTATCATGTTGATATTTTTGCTTCATTCCTTTTCTGAGATAATTCCATGGGCCCTTTTATTCTGAACATGCATTTCATTTCCACCAAGCTGAATGTACACCATGTAGCTAGCACTTGTTTGCTGTTCAGCTTAAAACTCAATCCATCCATTCATTTTCGTGTATTTCCTCTACATCTCTTGTCTGGAACGGCCACCTTTCATCTTTCTTTAAAATTACAATGTAAAGAAGTTAGTCTAATGTAACATCAAAGGTATCAACAACCTTTTATGTTTTGATTGAGGTATTCATAAAAAATGAAGAAAAAAGCATAAAATAAACCTTGGTCTTCATATTAAACAAAAAAATTAATAAATTAAAAAAATCAACAAAATCAGATTATATCAATTGTATCTTTATCTCAGATAAGAAGTAAACTTTTTTAAGCATCTAGGTGTTTTTGATTATCTTAACTTTTGTTTTTTCCAGATGCACTTTGAAAAGATGTTTTGGATTAAAATGAATTCCCAAAACCTTATGTATGAAAACAGATTTATTTATTATTTTTTTTTATTCATCATTTAAAAAATTTGAAATATTACTTTCTCTGGAGATTGTTAGATGTACAGTTTGGAAAGCTGGTTCTAGTTATCATTGTTTATTATCATATTATATCGCTCACTGGCCACAATAGTGGCATAACTCAAAAATCATAATTCTGAGATAATCGATGAGGAAAATTTGGCTTTTAAAATTAGTTTGTTTAGAATTGAAGAAATTGTGATTGTTGAAATATATTATGATTCATCTCATCATACCCAGTGGTACTCAAAATTAGGCTGGCTTGATCAACATTCCCTTATGGGTAACCAGAATACTCAAAAATTTAATCCACCTTTTGAGTTGTGCCACTAACAAACACTCAAATTTTGTGACTTGAGTCTCCTAAAGATGGAAGGTAATTAGGATGAAGAACAAAAAAAAAAAAAAAAAACATTAAACAAGAGCTTTATTTATATTCAATTTATATTCATAAACTCAGGAACATGCACGAACTACATTTTAATCTTTGAGAACATAATTGTGGTAAAGCATAAATAAGAACAAGAAGTTAGTACATAATTATTGGTGTACAAACAAGCAAAATGGAAGAATTTAAGTCATTCTTAGAAAAAGTTATTCCTTCTGTAAATTAACTTTTAGACTGTTATAAAAGCCAGAATGACATTTGGGAATTGTGTTATTGTTCAACAAACAGTGGAGCTCACTGTGCTTCTTTTTCGAAATCGAATGGAACTCTTGTAGCTTTTTTCATTTCGAAATTTACAAATGTCTCCAAAGGTTTTCTTGTTTTGCTAGCTTTAACATTAACTGATTTATAATCATCATGTTTGTATGATGTTTTATAAAATAAAGAGTCCAAATGCTGCTTTTCTGCTTTAAATCTAGCAGTGTCATTGAATTTCACTTCATCGGTATTTTCATTAAATTTCATAGAAGTGTGTTGGGCAAAATCTTTCAGGTTGTAAAAATTGCAGTGACTCATCTCTGTCACCTTGAAAGGGTTTCCTGTCTTTCTGGCAGTTCTAGCTAATGTAACATATTGTGATGGGATGAATACAGGACCAGACTTTAGCAATATTTTAATATTTTTCTATAATAATGAGTTGCACAGTCACCCTCTTTTGCCTATGACTTACAACAAGAAATTTGCATTGCATTACACTCCTGTACTGGCACAACTCAAAAAGGATCACTATTGCACACAGACTGCATTCCACTCAGCCCCAAGGTTGGGGCATACTGAAGAAGTGCTACTGTTGATGCTTCTCGATGCAGTAAAAACTCAGATTGCATAACAACACTTGTGTCACGTAGTGAGATAATATTGATCTCACTTTGTACTGTTATTGCATAAATGTAGAGTCCACTATCCTAACCTCATCAGTTGTATTACCTCAAAAATTAAGAATTTTGAGTTGTGCCACTATTGCAGCCAGTGAGCAATATGATGTATACTGCTGTTAGATTTTGAGGTCATTCACAACTTTAAATTGTTGGCATGAGCTAAGATTGGAATGTTTTTATACAGGGTGTCTCAAAAATATTGGTACAAACGTTTAGAGGAGGTAGGTAACATCTAAAGGAATGTGAATCGCATTGGAACCCATAACCGGAAACATCACAGGAAAGTAGTAGCAGAGGGAAATGACACAATACAGTAATTAGTAGCAAACATTTATTTGACATAATATTAACAATGGAGTACGAGATGGATGCATTTCATGATGTTACAAAAGATGCTCGAAGGTTCCACCATGAGACGCGATGCATGCGTGACACCGACACAGCATGGATTGGCGGACACGGTTGAACACACCTGGAGTTTCTTTGACAGTAGCAGCAGTGCAGACGAGTCTCGCCACAAGATCCATTTCCGTCTCCACAGGCGATTCATACACGATAGATTTGAGGGCCCCCCCACAGAAAGAAACCAAGGTTCGATAAATCAGGTGAGCATGGGGGGCCAGGCAATGGGTCCACCACGGCCAATCCATCGATGCCCAAAACGCCTGTTCAAATGGTCACAACACACCTTCCATAATGGGCAGGCGCCCCGTCATGTTGAAACCAAATGCTGCATCTCACATTTGCTGGAACATCGTCAAGTAACCCTGGTAGAACTTGTTCAAGAAAGATCCGATATTTAGCGGAGTTCATGCGGGATGGTAACAGGTATGGGCCGACTAAGCAGTCACCGACCATACCTGCCCACACATTTATTGCGAAGTGATGTTGTGTTGCATGGGGCGCACACCATGTGGGCCCTCTGCTAATCCATACACTAGGTGCATGTCTGCCAGCTCACAGTTCGTATATCGATGCATGCTCTTCATGCGGCGACTACTGCTTGAATGAGTAAACCAGAAATGTTCTCTCTCGTGAACTGATGAACAGCACCATGTGCCAACTTACGGTGACGTTTCCGGTTATGGGTTCCTATACGATTCACATTCCTTTAGATGTTACCTACCTCCCCTAAATGTTTGTACCAATATTTTTGAGACACCCTGTATATTAAAGAGGTATTAATGCAGAAAAATATGTGCTGATAGTGTTTCTCCTTGGGAAATTTCCATAGAGATTGTTCTAAGGGGTTGTGTTTGCAACTTTATTCATAATTATTTTCCTATTTACAGTAGATTTTGAAATGAGATGAAATGAATACCCTTCTATGGATTTTAATTATATTTGTCTTGAAGTTTAAGAATTGCGAGGTCTGAATTGCATCAAATGCTGGAGAAATGTCTAAATAAACAATGTACATTTGAATGTTATCATTAATAGCATTAGTGACAAGAAAGGGAAGCTGAAAGATTGGTTTGAGTTGGCACACCTTTTTTTGTCATAATGAACTTAGGCAATTTCATTTGGCAGAATTTGGGTAGAAAAGTTAGGATTATTTCAATATAAACTTAGCAGTGAGATACACTTTAAACTGTGAAGGATTGGTAACTTTCTGAACTGGAAAAATTCTCTAACCTGAAACAATTTTTTTTTCAAACATTTAAAAATTAGTGCATCAACAACAGATGTACTGGACATTTTAAGAAAAATTACAGAAATTTTGTTTGGTCCATTTGTATTTGCCAGTGGTAGACTATTATTGACATTTTTAACCTTGTCTTTTCCAATAATGGTTTTGGAAAGTGACAGTCTTAGTAATGAAATTTTACTTAATTTAAGAGTTGTCTTGTCTTCTCTTTCTTCACAACTACAAAAGTTGTCTTGATGGGTTAGCATTCATTGCTGGCTCTTTTATAAACATCTTTTTTTTTGCTGTTGGAATTTTTCTTTGAAGGAAAGTTATTTAAATATGAAGGCGCCTCCGTAGCCAGGTGGGAAGGAGCAGCAGCGCGTAGCACATGCTTCTTGATTAGATCGGGGCTCGAGCCTGTCACCACCAAATACGGAGGATGCGGAAAGGTCCAGGAATGACCACCGCATATTCCCCTAGCAATATGGCCTTAGTTGCTAATGCTCCTAAAAACCAAATAACAAACAAACAACTTAAATATGAGCCTAATTTTTATATTGTTTAAATTTATTAGAGATGCTTGTAAATCTGTGTATGCTAATTAAAATGGCAATTTTAGGTATTAAATTTTTTGTACTTTTTCTAAATTAAAATGTTGGTTGTTTTAATTTATCAAAAATTTTTAGATGGTGATGAAACACAACAAGAAAGGCAGCAGAAATTATTAGAGAGAGCAAAGAAACGGGCTCTTAGCAGTAGTATCCTACAAGAACTAAGGAGAGAGTATGATGATGGTCCAGAAGAGATTCGAGTATTTATATACTTTAATCTACAATGTATATCTTATGTGATTACAAAATAGAACTTGATAAAATAAGATTTGAAATAAGATAAGAATAAAATAAGATTGTTCTGAAATAAAGTATTCTGTAATACATAAGGCTAAATTATCATGATAATTTTCTTATAGTAATGATTATAGTACACTGGCATCCAAACTAAGTAACAAATTAATTTTTATAGTTATTCAGTAATTAATTTAAACGGTAAAACCAAGATATTAAAGACTGGCATATTCCAACCAAATAACGTGTTACATATCCCATTGTTTATACATATGGATTTTGGTAAAGTGAAATTCCACCCTGTCCAACAAACCTGTCCTTATCAAGATCACATGTCAGCAACCTAAAGTATCAATTCAGCGTTTACAGTATTATTTTACAGGTGCATACTATATTTTAATTTATGTTATGTTCCTCAACAAAATATGGAATTTTCATATGTGGTATGGTGTTATTCAGTTTTCACTTTTTACAAATGAGGGTTTTGGTGTTTGCTGCAATTGTCTTGTTATTTGCTTTATAACCACATAATTGCTAACTTTTCTAATTTTCCTTGAGGATTTCTGGAAATCATGTATCATTATGATTTTATATAAAAATTAACTTTTCTTCCAGATTTCAGTAAGTTTGTTTCAGCTCTTTTGAGAATTCATACCTACTGAATTAATTAATATTTGTTCAGTACTACCAACCAAATGCATGTAGCTCTGTACATATTTAGAACAGAAAACAGTATGATTTTATAAGATCACATACTCAGTGTAGAATGTGGTTTGGTTTCATTTTGTCTGTCATATAGTTGCCGATTCTTCCTGCTGTTGGTGATTCATTTGTTAAGATTTCTCACGCTTTTTTTCTCGCAGGGTGGTAATGAAATGAACGTCAGCTAGAAGTTAATGTCATTAGTTAGAGTGTATGCTTATTGGTATGGCTCCAAAAAAGTGGATAGCTTTGATAATCGCAGATAAAATTAGGATTTCGCAAGCTGTAGATAATGGTGTGCATTCTAAGACTGACATTGCCAAACAGTTTTGCATTCCTAAAAGTACTCTGTTCACTATTCTGAAAGATCAGAAAAAGATTGAATGTTTAGAGAATTCTACTGCACTAAGTAGGATTCAGACATGAAAGACGAAGTATCCAGATCTTGAAAAAGTACTTTTGGAATGGCAAATGATGATGTGTGCAAAAAACATTCTCATAGATGGTAATCTTTTAAAAGTTAAGGTTGAATCATTTGCTCATTGAATGGATATTGAAGAATTTAAAATTTCAGATGGATTATTCCAGAAATTTAAGGCAAAAAATGCACAGCTGCACTTTCACCACAAAAAATTGTGTGGTGAAAGTGCAGCTGTGGACATTGGCGCTGCAAAAGAATGGAAGGAAAATCGTTTAAAAAATGTTTTGCTGACATACGACCACAATGACATCTTCAGTGCTGATGCAACTGGACTCTTTTTTTTAAATTACTATTGGATAAAACACTTACTTTTAAAGGCAAGAAATGTAGTGGCAGAAAAAAAGGCAAAACAACAGATTACTATTCTCCTAGCAGCAAACATGTCTTTCACAGAGAAGCTTCCTCTTTTGATCATTGGGAAAGCCCAGAAGCCTCAATGCTTTAAAGGTTTGAAGACATTACCGACTGTGTATTGAGCAAATCAAAAGGCATTGATGACATCAAAAATCTGTGAAGAATGGATCAGAAACTTCGATCGCAGGATGAGTTAGAATAATAGAAAAATTTTGCTGTTTGTGTATAACTGCACCTCTCATTGTCAAGTAAACAACATACGTGCAATCACTGTCAAGTACTTACCACCAATTATAATGTCAGTTCTTCAGCCACTTGATCAAGGTGTAATCCAGTATTTTAAGAAAAACTACCAAAGAATGCTATTAAACAAAATTGTGCTATGTCTTGAAAACAAAATTCAATGTGAAATCGACATCCTGTAGGCAATGTATTTATGTGTTTCAGCATGAGATGAAGTTGATGAAATAGTGGTCACCAACTGCTTCAAATATGCCGGATTTACCACCTTGAATGATGCAATGTGTGAAGCTTTGTATGCTTCTTCCTCTGTTAATTGCAAAGAACAGTCTGATAATAGGGAAGAAATGTTTGAACATGTGTGTCATCACCTAAACTTACAGGAAAACTTTAATTTCAAAGATTATGCAAAGTGCATGAGGAAATTGAATATTTCAGGATATGGACAAGTGAAGAGGAACTCATTGCAGATGTAATGGAATCTTCTGAAATTTGTATGATGAAGATGATGAGCCTACTGTGGTTAAACAAGATGTTTCGGTGAAAGATGCTCATCAAGGATTAGAACTTGTATGTCAGTTTTTTTTCACTCGCAGCCTAACTGCAAAAGTGAAATAATTGCTATCACGCACCTTCATAATTCTTTTTTAAAACATGCTCTATCATTGAAACAGCATGTTTTGACAAATTATTTTAAAGTATGAAACAATTCTCTTGTTAAGTCTTGATAGGTATGTAGCCTACTTAGTGAAATTTACAATTTAAATGTAACCTTACTGCACTCTACAATCATTGCAAAATTTACAATCATAATTTTCTTGTTTAATGCTGTAGTACATATTATAAATAAGATTACACTATATTGTATTAGTAGAATTACATTAAATATTCAAACTTTTGCTTGTTTTGTTGCTGATTTTATGACGATCGATATAACATCCTTCCGATATAATGACCCTTTTTCTCATTCCACTTAGAGGTTGTTATATAGAGCTTCGACTATATAAATAAATAACCATTTAATAAAAGACAAACTAGTCAGCTGAAATGTGTGTGTTATTGCACTTCATGTTGACTACTCAGCTGAATTTTGAATGACACAACTGTCAAGAAATAATAATGTAAATTCTGCATGGATTACAAGTGATAATTCGCAAAAAATAGTCAGAACGATCGGTCGGAAAACTTGAAACTGAAAATAATCCTTAAATTGGAACAGAAATAAAATGCATTTTTACAGCCAGTGACAAAGGATTGAGGCTATAGGAAATGGTTGAATCAAGAATACAGATTATAAGCAAAAATTTTGTATTTCCTGCATTACAGCCATTTACCTCTCATTATTTTAGTATGAACTCAGATTGATTGATTTAAGAATTTTTGGCGCAAAGGCTACTGCAGCTAAAATGCTCCTGGAAGGTTTATGAACTCAGAGAATATTTTGAAAAACACTGCACCATCCCAACTGTGCACACAGTTGGTAAGTGGTTTGGGTTTGTTTTTGTTCAGAGTCATACTAAGAGAAGGTTTTTTTTGGATGAAGAAGGGAGTGATATCGTTGTCTTTCATCATTAATGCAATTTTCTGGTGTTGGAACCTCATTTTTCAAGTCGATAGTGCTCCCAATCCATATGAGCTTGTGTGTGATGATTTCATTTAGGCAGAATAATGTACACTGATGGACTAATACTATTCTATGATAAATCCAATAATGTATACTAGCAGATCTATTGGACCTAACTAATATTCACTGATGGCTTTTAGTAGAACCAGTCAGGTCAGTGGTTTTCAACCGGGGTGCCGCAACAGCATTTAGGGGTGCCACGTGATTTGGGTTAAGTTACTTAAACTTATTATTATTTTTTAATTTATATGTTTATTTCATTATAAAAAGGTGTACAGTATCTTTAATTTTGTGGTGATCTATAATTGATGTTTACTTAGTACCTCTATATAAAGAATAAAATTATATACTGTATATATATAATTTGTATTATGAAATGTAATTTTTATAATTATATTATTGTAATAAATATCATATAACATATATATTTTTTAATATTATATATATATATATATATATATATGGATATATACAGAGAGAGAATCGGATCTAACAGGCAGAAAATTGAGTAGGAGTGCTGCAAAATAGAATAAATTGCTTAGGGGGTGCCGTTATTAAAAAACGGTTGAAAACCACTGAGTTAGGTGAATAGGAAAGACCTGTGAAGGCTTGACCTTGGAATTTATGATTTGCATAGTTACAAACTGCTTTGCTAAAGAAATAGAGAACTATTTTTGTCATGACATCATAAATTTATAGAAATAATCCTTTATGCCTGCTATACAGACACTATTACTGGCATGCAATGCTATAATACAGCATTACATGCTATATTACAGGCCAGAGCAGGCTTTGCACTTAAAATGTGATCTGAAAACTATTCTTTTATCTTTATGTCCAGTACTTTCGGTAACATGGTATATATTTTGGTTATCAGGAATATGAGGAACATGATAGGAGGGATTATATGCTGAAAGCCTAGTGGATTAACTCAAGACTTGAAGGACTCTGCAAGGCACCTAGAGAAAGACATTGTGTGCTTCTTTAAAGGGTCCATAGACGGGGTAACTCACCTGGTGAGATCAGCAAAAGGGCTTCCATACGAGGAAAGACTTCGAATATGTGGATTACAGAGCTTGGAAACTGGGCACCTTAGAGGAAACTTGATTGAGGTGTTTAAGGCTCTGAGAGGCATAAACAAAATGAATGAGGATGAAATTTTCACAGTTATAAATGATTCTATAACAAGGGGCCATAATTTCAAGTTACAGGGGGGGAGATGTTTAGACTGGATTGCAGGAAGTTTTATTTTAGCCAGCGAGTTATAAATTACTGGAATAAGTTACCTACATGGGTGGTAGAGGCTGACAGTTTGGGAAAATTCAAAGGTCAGCTGGATAATTACCTATGGGAGGAGGGAAACACCATGTGGCCATTGCTAATACTAATACTAATATCCTGTGATAGCTCTCCCAGACATTGAATTGTAAGTTTTATTTTACAATTAGTATTAGTTACATTGGACCCAACTTTAGGTAATCAGTATTTTTTTATGTTTTTTATATCCTCATAGTTTACTGTTGTTTGGGTATCTAGCCCTTATTCCTCTTTTACCTGGAGTTTGAAGGCGTCTCCGTAGCCAGGTGGGAAGGAGCAGCAGTGCGTAGCACACGCTTCTTGATTAGACCGGGGTTCAAGCCCATCACCACCAAATACGGAGGATGTGGAAAGGTCAAGGGAATGACCGCCGCATATTCCCGGAGCAATATGGCCTTAGTTGCTAATGCTCCTAAAAACCAAATAACAAACAAACCTGGAGTTTGATGATATATTTTTTAATGAAAATTTTAGAAAATTGACTTTATTTTCCTTTTTCCTTTATTTATATAAGGAAAATTTTAAGAAATTTTCCTTATATAAATAAAATATAAAATTTCCTTTATAAGGAAATTAATTTTCTTATTTATATAAAACATTGCTGTTATGCATCAGTATAGTGGAAAACTGCTTTGATTGAACACATTTTTCTCGTATGTCACATGTACTGCAAATAATTCAATTTGAATAATGTGACAGACAAACATTCCCATCACGAAACATGATGGGAATGTTTGACCCACCTTATTTACCTGATTTGGTAAATAAGGTGGGTGTTGCGATGGCCAATAATAAAAATTGCATACCCAATGCAATTTTTGGGTATGCTCAGAATTAAAACAGGATTAAAAAAAAAAAAAAAAAAGAAGGTTTGGGTTGATTTAATAAATCTAATGGACTGCCTAAAAGCATTCATAAAATACTTCCAAATGCATTTCAGTCATTGGTAGGCATGAAGAAATGTGTATAGTTACAGATGATTATATTGGAAAATATTAATATTTTAAACATTTATTCTTGAATAAAATTAATTTTTTGCTACATTCATCAAACTTCTTTTTTGATAAAACATGATATTATATATACACTTAGTTATCACTGAATTATGATCACCTACTTAATACCATGCTGGGCCACTGTTTTCACAGATAACAGCTGCTATTTACCTAGACATTGACTCCACTAGATGGCCATAGGGATTTGCAGCTATGCTGCCTTCAAGGCTTCCCACAGTGTCGGAATAGATGACAGTTGCATGTCCATATATTCCTCACTTCCCATTTCAGAACATCACAGGTGTTCAATTGAATTGAAGTCAGGTGAATTTGGAGGCAGTCAAGATGGGTGATATCTTCGCTGTGTTCCTCAAACCACTCGTGCACAGTGCAGGCCCGATGACACCCTGCATTATCATCTTGGAAGATCTCTTTTCTGTCTGGGAAAAAATGCAGTACGGCAGGATGCATATGGTCTCCTAAGA
Organism: Mastigoproctus giganteus; assembly: GCF_048544385.1. Taxonomy (NCBI): domain Eukaryota; kingdom Metazoa; phylum Arthropoda; class Arachnida; order Uropygi; family Thelyphonidae; genus Mastigoproctus; species Mastigoproctus giganteus. The sequence goes on along the minus strand of NC_143576.1, from coordinate 206,362,482 downwards.
GCTGCCAGTAGACATCACCAGTGAAACGGTGAAGTCTATCAGCAGCTTGTTTGGAGACGAAAACCTTGACATATTGCATTTTTTCCCCGACAGAAAAGGAAGGAAACCTAAAACACCAGGGGTCCTAATCGTTACCCGTATATGCCCCATATTAAGCAACCACCATCACTTGCCTAGATAGTGGGCACCATGCAGGATGGGTCCATGGACTCGCTTGTATTGCTTGTGCCACACACAAAGGCATCCATTAGCATGTTGCACCAGGTATTTGGACTCATCAGATCAGCACACTCTTCCAGTCCTCCAGTGTTCAACCTGCATGTTGTTGACATGACAGCATTTGCTGTTGATGATGATGATCAGCAGTGAGGAGAGGGCATCTCTGGGGTCATCTGCTGTGGAAACCATTACATTTGAATGTGCAGTTCATCATTATTTGGGACATTGTTCTTGCATTCCTCATATTGTATTCCGATGTCAACTGTCATGCATTGACCTGCTGTTGAACCCATACTATGAAAATCCACCTTTCGTAATCCTTTACGGTTCTCTTGGTGAGAGGTGGTTTGACCATTTTGACACACCTTACCCACAGTGGGCTGTGAGCAATTGACAAGACATGCCATTTCTGATATGGAAGCATCTGACGCACGAGCTCCCTCAATCGTGCCCTTTTGAAACTCTGTAATATCTTTACTGTCTATAACTGCTACTTTATCACTTTGATTTGCATGACTAGATGCAAGTTACCACTGCTCTAGCATAGGATCTGTTTGCCTTTTTATACTGCCAGCTATGAGGCATAATCTATTGCTGAGTGTGGTCTAACAATATAGGGCTATTGTTAGACCACACTTGGACTGCTGTGTTCAGGTATGGAGACCGCATTTAAAGAAAGACATTGTGCTTCTTGGAAAGGTCTAAAGACGGGTACCTTGCCTGGTGAGAATGGCAAAGGGGCCTCCACATGAGGAAAGACTTTGAATATGTGGGTTGCTGAGCTTGGAAACTAGGCACCTTAGAGGAGACTTGATTGAGCTGTTTAAGGCTCTTAGAGGCATAAGTAAAATGAATGAGGATGAAATTTTCACGGTTATAAATGATTCTAGAACTAGGGGCCATAATTTCAAGTTACGGGGGAGATGTTTAGACTGGATTGCAAGAAGTTTTATTTTAGCCAGGAATATGGGAAAATTACTGGAATAAGTTACATGGGTGGTAGAGGCTGTCAGTTTGGGGAAATCCAAAGATCAGCTGGACCTATGGGAGGAAATGCATAGGTTGTCTATTTCCTTTTCACTTATTATTTATTTTTTTAAAAATTCTCTTCTTATTATTATTATTTTATTTATTTTATTTTATTTTATTTTTTTGGCTGGTGCAGCATATGCCATAGGCTTCCTTGCACCATGTGGCCATTGCTAATACTAATCCATTGTGGATGAGGTGGTCATAATTCAGTGAACACTGAGTGTATAATTGAATGTACACACATACATGCATATAGTAGACACGTACATATGTATCAAATATGTTAATATGTGCAATTTACTATTTATTTTGAATAGGAAAATACTGATTTATACAAATTAAAGGAAGACAAGGAAGCTAAAGAAAGGATCAAGTAAATAACTTTTTCTGTTTTTATGATTAATTATTTTTTCAAAAACTTCCATCCTGATTTTTAAGGGATAATGATAATTAGATTGTAATGATGAGGTATATTTAATGCAAATTTTATTGTGAGGTCTTAACTTGCTAAATATTTTTCAAAATTTACTGTCATCAATTTAGTAGGGCTTCTGTCTAATTCAGTTCAGACACAGAGCCCAGTGTCTTACAACTGAAATAAAAAAAATTGAACTAGGGGCCATAATTTCAAGTTACGGGGTAGATATAATATTTGATTATAGTTGCAAAATTTTACCTTTATTGCGTAGAATTAAATCTGCTTCCTTTTTTTTTTTTTTTTTTTTTTTACCATACATGTATATAAGTCTGAAATTACAGAAAACATTAACCATGGAAGCAATATGAAAGGAAAAATATTACACACAATTCTATATTAAAAATAAATATAGCAAACCAAAAACAGATTTTCAGGATGTTAGAACTGTTCAATTCAAACAGGGAGTATGTGATAATATTTTATATCTTTTGTCTTTTAACTTGACTTAGCAAAGTATAGTAGTATTAAAAACAAAATTAAAACTTCTGAAGCAGCTTCATAGTTTATTCTTTCCATAAATAGCAACTTAATTTATGCACACACAAAACACACTGTACATTCTCTCTCTCTCTCTCTCTCTCTCTCTCTCTCTCTCTCTCTCTCTCTCTCTCTCTCTCTCTCTGGGGCTGACTTACTTAGTTGTATGTAATTAGTAAGGATAATTTTAAAATTTAATGCTTTATTATGAAGTTTATTGAATGAGCAGCAGTGTTAGAAGAGAGAAATGTTACTATTTTTTTTTTTTTTTTTTTTGTGTGTGAATTACAAGTATTAAACAACAAATAATATTCCAAAATGTGGATATTCTCTGTTTAGAAGGTATGTACAGTTATACATAATAAACAACATAGTGCTTGCCTTAATCTAAAGCTCAGTAGTATTCTCCATGACAAAAGGTTGATATTTTACCTTTCAATGAGTAATATCTATAACTCAAGCGTTTAGGGCATAAGCCTCAAGCTATGGAGGAGTCTAGACTATGTATAAATATAGTGCAAACGCATCAGAAATACATAGCTATATCTGAATAAATCAGAATATTAGTAAAACGGCATCGTTTTAAGTTATATCTCATATTGTGAATACCTTCACAACGAGTTGCCATCTGATGGCAACAACGAGTAGATGGCAACTCGTTGTGAAGGTATTCACAATATGAGATATAACTTAAAACGATGCCGTTTTACTAATATTCTGATTTATTCAGATATAGCTATGTATTTCTGATGCGTTTGCACTATATTTATACATAGTAATATCTGTAAATAAAAGGAAATGTCTATTTGTGAAAAATTTGAGATCATTCGAGAGTTAGAATGTGATAAAAAAAGATGTAAAGTGTAACAAAAAATATAATTTATTGTCATCTACAATTTCAGCTGTATGAAAAAATGCAAATTTTATCTGCACTAGAAAAACTACATCATTACAAACACAAAAATGAGGAAATGTGACTTGGGTGATATTGATCAAGGAATTCTGGTTTCCTCATCAGCGGCCCCATTTTAAAGGTACAGGCAGGAAAATTTGCTAAACAATTATAGCATGAGAATTACATGTGTAACAGTAGATAACTTGATTGTTTTAAGAATTGACATAACATTGTTTATGTTGTTAGTCAGCAGAGAAGCTGCTGACACAACATAATTAACAGCAGATTATAAAATGGTAATGTGATTGGGGTGAAAAATATTTGAGTAGAATGTAAGAAAAGCTATAAGGAAGAGGACATTACAATGCAGATGAAACTGAAGATTTTTATAACATGACACGCTGACCGGGCTAGCTGGGTGGGTAAAGTGCCTGCCTGGCAACCCAAAGGTCGCGGGTTCGAATCCCACCTTGGGCTTGGATCAAAGTACTGCAAAAACCTTGGGAGGTGCATTATGGCCACAGAAGCCGATGTGCCAACAACTACCAAAAAAAAAATAAATAAATAAAAAAATAACATGACACTTAATGCAACTTTTAAATTTAAAAGTGAAAAATATGTTGGTGGAAAAAGACCTAAGAACTGTTTAAATGTGTGTTAAACATGACTGAAACTGGTAAAGGCTTTTTAACTTTTTATTATTTGAAAATCACAAAACCATGCTGTTTCAAAAATGTAAAGAAGCTTCCCATTGAATATACAGCTAATAAGGCATGGATGACTTCTGATATTTTTCATTGAATAATGAGTTCAGGGGAAAAAAAACAGAAAAATTTTATACTTTGTAGATAACTCCCCGATGCATCTTCATATGTAAGATTTATCCAATATAAAACTAGTGTTTTTGCCTCCAAATGCAACCTCTGTTTTGCAGCCAATTGACATGGACATTGTTAAAAGCTTCAGATGTTATTTCAGGAAATTCTTGGTTCTCCATTAATTGATCGAAAAGAATGAAAATTAGGCAATAACATTTTTGTATTGGATTCAATTCATTTAATGAAAGATGCATAGGATACCTTTACACCTGCAGAGAGGATAAATTGTTTCTAGAAATTCCAAAAATCTGGTTTATCATCAGGAGAATTTTTCATTAGTGACAAAAACATTAATGAAGACTATTTACCACCTCTATCAGAATGGCTGAAACAAAATGGAATTATGAATTTTGGCCATTTAAATGACATTAACAATTTCGTTTATGTGGATGACAATTTTATAATTCTGAATTCTTAAAGAGAATGATATAATAGAGACTCTACTAAAAAAAAGAAGGTAGAGACTACATAGAATTTGTTGGGATGGGTGTTATTGTTATGCTGTATATGTTTCAGTAGCAATAAAGATTAAGATGTGATCATTACAAAATCTGTGCCAGCTTGCATGCTCAGGATGCCATGGAGAGTTTAATTGAATTTTTTGAAGGCAAGTGACATGTTCCATGGTGCATTTGTAAGTAATGATGCATTGTAAATTTTTATTACATATAGTTTATTATATATTGTTATTTAATAAATTTTTATTATTATATTTAGTTTATCATACAGATATTTGTATGGTAATAGGCTTAAACAAGCTATAAGAATAAGTTTTAGATTAAAATTAATAGAAATTAATAAAAACTAAAAATAGAGACAGAAAGGAGGGGAGAAAAATAACTTATATATATATATATATATCTTATATATATATATATATATCTTATATATATATATATATCTTATATATATATATATATATATATATATATATATGGCATGTATTTTGACAGTTTACACAATAGAGACAAATATAGATATGGGGAAAAATTTATTACATAGTAGTGAATTTGAAATTTATAGAGATAAACTTAAAATTTAAATTATGTCATATAAAAAAGTTATAGGTTTAAATTTATATAGACTGAAAAAAGAAGGGGAAAGAGAACTAACCTCACATCATACAAACAGTAGATAAGTTAAAGCCAAAAGATATTTCTTGGCTAAATGCCCAAGAGTATGAAGGAGTTTGTTTATGCATGGGTAATGTACACACACATCATTTCTACTACCAAGGTAATTTTAATGCATCGTTTTAATTATATCTCATATTGTGAATACCTTCACAACAAGTTGCCATGGTATTGCACTACCTCGAATAAGTAATGCTTCACCTATGGAGAAGACTATTGTTACTTATTCTCAGTGGATACCACCACTACCCAGACGGCACTGTTTCGAAGCTTATTGGCTTCTCATTGAACAGATACCCTGTTGTTGCATAGTGACAACCTAGTTATGCAGTAGATAAGTTAATGGAGACAAATATAGATCTGAAATTTTATTAAAATGAAAAAGCTAGAACTAATACATAGCAGTAAGCACCCAAATGATATATGAATTTAGAAACATTGAGATAAATAGAGCCTGCATGCTCATGACATCTAAAAAAAAATTGGGAGAATCTGAGGGAAAGGTCTGGAATTTACAGAAGAAAACACAGACACATCTGTCAGAGAAAGAAAATTATTCTAGAAATTCGCATTATATTGATAAGTAGCATAAAACAGTATAAACAAACAGGAAAAAAAAAATACTGCATACATTGCTTAGGAAACATCATACACATGTAATCATAAGCTGAGCAATGTATGCTGAATACAAATTGTACAAGCCTGGCGTGAAAAAAATGTAATAATGTTGAAATATTTTATGTGCAGATACTAAATACAAAACAGATTTTTTATATTCACATACATGTATAAATAACATATAGTATATAATAAAGATATAAATAAATATGCATTATTGTTTTCATATGTTAAATATATATTCTCTCTCATGTATTTACTTTTACTTATTTATCTGTACTTACTTGTTCGCTTTTACTTTACATTGGCACTATTATATTAATCCTCGGGCTGTTGTTTGGTTGACGAGATCCCAGACAATATTTCAGAAATTCGTGCTCTTTATCTACTTGATCCACATAGCCAAACTCCAAACTTGTTTCTTAAAATCTTTTCTTTGATTTCTCCACAAAATTTCCAGAAATCTCTATTAATCCTTGCACATTTAGGAAAATTCAGGAATTAAATTAAACCTAATTATAAGCATATGTTGAGTGGCACCAGTCATGTACAAATATTGATAGTAAGCTGGCTTTACTGATGCCAACTTTCCTCCTATTAGTAACGCTCCCTGGCTTTGTGACATTGAAGTTTTGTCTGGAATAAAACTTGATATGTGCATTGTTATGACAGGCTGGCCAGTTGAATGCATTTGTTGAAATGTGAGGTTTTTTTCAATTTGCATTTTTCTCACCGACAGGGTCTAAAGAGAGTTTTAATTTTCAAAAATTAATTAAAAATATATGGATTTTTCACAGCTGGATTCATAAAATATTGAAAATAAAGGTGGCACCAAAAATTTGATTAACACAGAGGTTTATCAGAGATACAAATAATACAGCTGATGCAGAGAATCCAAGCTGCAAAATAGATTTGCAGGGCATATACACCGATGAGCCAAAACATTATGACCAGTGAGTCGTTATGCAAATCGAAGCAGCTGCAGGTGAATTATGGCACATGTGCAGGTTGGGACATGGTATAAAAAACACCTGATACTGAGCTCCATTAGTCAGTGTTACTCTTGTTCTTCAGATGGGAAAGGCAGCAGACTTAAGTGAGTTTGATAAAGTCCAGATTGTAATGGCCAGGCGACTAGGTCAGACCATATCTGAAATGGCACGGCTGGTGGGGTGCTCATGGTCAGCCATGGTTAGTACCTACTGAAAGTGGTCCGAGGAGGGAAAACCCACGAACCGCCGTCGAGGTATTGGATGACCACGACTCATCGATGCTTGGGTTGAGCAAAGGCTCTCCCAGATGGTACATGGCAACAGAAGGGTGACTGTGGCGCAACTCACTGGTAATTGGAATGCTGGCGATGGGAGTAATGTGTCACAACACACAGAACATTGAACCCTGCTGAAAATGGGCCTGCGTAGCTGCAGGCCACTCTGAGTGCCCATGAGTGTTAACCATGGTTCACTGGCACCTACAGTGGGCATGCGAGCATCGAAACTGGACCTTGAGTGATTGGAAGAAGGTCATCTGGTCCAATGAATCATGTTTCCTGTTGCACCATGTGGACAGCTGGGTACGTGTGCATCATTTATCTGGGGAAGTGATAGCACCTGGATGCACTGTGGGATGAAAACAAGCCAGTGGCAGCGGTGTCATGGTTTGGGCGATGTTCTGTTGGGATACCCTGGGTCCAGTCATCCATGTGTCAGGCACTCTGGTGTCTCCACCTACCTAAACGTCATTGCTGACCAGGTACACCCTTTCATGGCAGCGGTCTTCCCCTCTGGCAGTGCCATCTTTCAGCAGGATAATGCACTATGCCACACCACCTGGATTGTTTGAGACTGGTTTCGCAGAACATGAGGAAGACTTCTGGTATTGCCCTGGGCTCCAAATTCCCCAGACACAATCCCATCAAGCAGCTGTGGTTTGCGTTGGAACTGCAACTCCGATCTGCGGTGGCTCAACCACAGGCTTTACAGGAGTTAAAGGATCTGCTGGTTATGTGTTGGTACCAGATACCAAAAGACACATTTAGAAATCTTGTAGCATCCATGCCTCGCCAGGTATGAGCTGTTTTGGCTGCATGTGGAGGACCAACATCATATTAGGTAGGTGGTCATAATGTTTTGGCTCATTGGTGTATGTTTTTTTTTTTTTTTGTCGTTGTTGTTGTTGTTCTATCACCTTTAAGCATATAATAATAATAAAAAAAAAACCTGAAGTAATTATTTTGGGGGTGACTTAACTTAATCAGTGAATTTAAAACAGCTTTCATCCCTGCCAGAAATATGTCCACTCAGAATATATTGACTATGCACCTTGAACAACAACCTGTCATCAGGGAATTATTCTACAAGTAATTTCTTGGTTGCAGGTTGTTCTAGTTCCTTACTTCATGGTGGTAATTATATGTTTTTCAGAGGTATTCTACCTTGATGACATTATTTAGGATAAATATTTTATTGCACACAGCTACTTTATTAATTAATGAAATCAGCATTAATTTGAATTTTTTTTCTGATATACTTCTAATATCTGTATTAAATCTGTTCATATTATTTTGAATAGAAATTAATTCTAATATATTCGTATTCTGAGAATAGCATATCATAAATTAAATATATGTACACCGAGTGGACAGAAATCATAAGATACCTACCTAGTAATGAGTAGGCCCACCTTTCACCCAGATAAGGGCATTCATACAGCAAGGCATTGAGTCCACTAGTTCATGAAAGCATTCCACAGGTATATCCATCCATGCTTGCTGCACTGCTGTCCATAATTCCATCCCCTTCCTGGGTGGAGGATCTAAAGCTCGAACGGACCTTTCCATAGCATCCCAAAGATGCTCCACAGGTTTCATGTCTGATGAATGGGGAGGCTATTCCATGGTGGGAAAATCTTTGGAATGCTCTTCGAACCATGTTCTAGTCACCATGCTCTGTGAGGAGGCGCATTGTCGTGCTGGAAGAGTTCATTGCCTTGTGGGTGCACAATGACTATGAAGGGATGTAGATGTCTATAAGGATGGACATGTAACCTGGACCGTTCAGAGATGCATCTAGACATACCAGAGGTCCCAACATGTGCCATTTGAACAAGCCCCAGACCATTACTGACCATCCAAGTGCCTGAACAGTTCCTTGTTGACATGACAAGTGCATAGCTTTGTGTGGTTCCCGCCAGATACTCACCCTCCTGTTCACTTGCAATAACTGGAAACTGGACTCATCGGACCGGCAGACCCATCTCCAATCATCCAAGGTCCAGTGCTGATGTTCTTTCACCCAGTTGAGGTGTAGAGTCATGTGTCATGGTGTTAGTAATGGGACTCTGGTGGGTCGGCGGCTCCCATAACCTATTGCAGCTAATGAATTTATTCATTCGCCTGATGGTCTTGGTGGAGATGTTTCTGACACCTTCATTTAAGTCAGTGGTGATTTGTGCCACTGTCGTTCTCCAGTTGGCTGAAGCAGTGCGAGACAGACATCAATGGCCAAGTTCTCATTCAGGAAATGACGTATTCCTGATACACTCTTGATACTGTTGAACGGGGATAGTGCAATTTCTGTACCACCTCCGCAATAGTGTGACCCTTGCATCGGGCACCAATATCATCCCTCTTTCAAAGTCGGTTAACTCAAGACTGATATCGAATTACCATCTACGTGAATGCAGTGATGCACTGTACCTATATACCTGCCAAGCGGTGGGTTCATCCACTAGTGAGAGGGGTGACAGCATCACATTGCTCAGGATCCAGGTATCCTATAAATTCTGTCCTTTCAATGTATATACATTGTTCAAATTCTAATTTTGTGTTGAAATTATAGATTTCAACCTTGTTTGAAACTAAATTTTAACTATAAATTTCATTCATGCAATTGTTTGATTTACAAGAAATTACTATTCCACAAATTAAGTACTGATTTTTTTTTATTCTCTTTCCTTTTCCTTGAAGATATGAAGAAGAACATATGACGCGAATATCTCTTTCAAAGAAAGAAAAGGTATTGTAATTTGACATTTTTATTTAATATCGAAATTTTATAATAATATTATCAAATTAATTACTTTAAATTTTTAGGCTTATGCCCTCTGATCTTTATTCAAAAATGGTTTTGCTATACCGTGATAAAAGTTTGGTGGGAACTTATCAGATTAAAATATTGTAAATGATGACTTTGAAAAAATAATGATACTCTGTATCATGTGGTGATTTGCAGTGCAAAGCAAAAAAAAAAAAAAAAAGCTGTGTTATGTGTATTTATTCATTCTTATTTATCACTGAACCTGTAATATTGATATATTTCTATATAAGTTAACATTTTATAAATTAAAAATTGTAAGTAAGATAAATTTAGTTTGGGAAATGAATTAAGAATGAAAATTAAACTGTGAAACAAAAAAATACTCATTAAGCTCAGTTTAGCTGTTATTTCTAATTTCACCTCCAACATGAAATTAATTGACACTCACATAACAGATCTTGCAAGTGTCAGCTATTTTTTTTTAAATTAGAAATCTGAGAACCATGGATTTTCTTTTTCTGCTCACGTAAATTGGCCAAATGGACATCCGTAGAATATTAGCATTAGCATTAGTAGAGGCATACGATGCAAGAAAGCAAGCTTATGCAGTATCAGTCAGAAAAAGAAAAAAAAAAACTTCCCATTTCACCCCCCATTCGTTCCAATTGCCTGTCCAGCTCAGCCTTAAATTTATTTAGGCTATCAACTTCCACAACAAAAGATGGAAGTCTGTTCCACCAATCAACCACCCGCTGGCTAAAGGCAAACTTCCGCACATCCATTCTACAACTGTCTTTCCTCAATTTGAATCTATGCCCCTCAGGTTCTTAATCCGAGCAAGAGGAAGAATTCCATCAGCATTCAGCTTGCTCAACCCATTCAAGGCCTTATACACCTCAATCAGATCACCTTGCAGGTGCCTACTCTCCAGGCATTGCAATTTGCAGAACTTAAGCCTTTCTTGGTAAGAGCACCCCTTTGTTGCCCTTCTTTGTACTTGTTCTAGCAACTCTACATCCTTCCTAAAATGAGGCCTCCAGACCTGTACACAGTACGCTAGGTGTGGCCTAACAATTGCCTTGTAAAACGGGATAATCACCTCCCTGTCCCTGCTAGCAAAATTCCTATATATCATTGACAAGACTCCATGACCTGCCCTGCCAGCCCATCTGCACTGCTCAGCAAACTACATATTTGACTGCACAATTACCCCCAGGTCTTTTTCACTTTCCACTTCCCTGAGTGTAGTACCACATCGTTGGTATGTTTCTCTTGGGTTATTGCTACCCATATGCACTACTTTGCATTTGTCAATGTTAAACTTCAGTTGCCACTTCTCAGCCCATTTGCCCAACTTATCTAGATCTAGTTGGAGTAGCACACTGTCTTTATTGTCATTAACAACCCTGCCAACCTTTGTATCATCTGCAAACTTGGACATTAATCTTGATATACCTTCATCAATATTATTGATGAATACACAGAACAACAATGGGCCCAGCACTGAACCCTGGGGAACTCTGCTAATAACATTTGTCCACGAAGAGCAGTGTCCACTGATTACCACTCTCTGTCGTCTCCCACTCAACCATCCCTTTATCCATTGTAGCAACTTACTCTTAATGCCATACCTCTCCAATTTGTACAGCAGTCTTCCATGTGTAACAGTATGAAAAGCTTTCCTGAAATCCAAGTATATAAAATTGTAAATTGTGATTAGCCATATGGTGCAAGGAAGAACGAGGCTTTTACTGCAACTGCCAAAAAAAAATGTCTGGGTTACCCAAAGAGAGAGAGAGAGAGAGAGAGAGAGAGAGAGAGAGAGAGAGAGAGAGATTCACCAAGAAAGAGAAGACAAGCAGCTCTTTTTAAAATTTCTCAAAACAAAAATTCTGCATATAAACTTTAATCTGATTTTCGAACTTTTAACATTCTCAATTTAATTAACAGATTAGTCCTATTTTCAAACCAGCGTTTCGAAGAAAAGAAGAAGGTTAAGAAGATAAATCGCAATTTTACTTCACTCTCTTGAGTTGTTTTATTTGACCAAACTTTCATCAATTCTGTTCATCATATCGAAATAAAAAGAATTAACTTAACTTTATGGCTTTATCCTACAACTTTGAAAAATTGAAGTTCAGCAACAGGTCTTTAAGATGTTTCTTCATCGAGCACAAACAACTGACTGATGGTTTTGGAAACCTTTGCTAAGGGATAGCATATGACTCACGAATTTCTGTGAAATACATCTTGAAATTAAATAAAAAGGCAAGTGAGGAGTTCTCAGTATAGTACTGTCGGAACGTTGATTAGAATTCTAGAATAAAGACAAACTCTGTCTTTATTTTATAGTTCCTCGTGCTTTTCATACCTCTTTTACATTTCCAATCTTCAAATCTCTTTAACTAAACTGGGCTGCAGGATTTTTTTTCATATGCTCTTTCAAATTCCCGTGGGCCGTATCTGGCCTGCGGGCCACCTTTTGCCCACCCCTGATCTAGCTCAATCCTTAGATGCTGACCTGTGCAAAATCATAGATGACAAAAAGTATAGGCTGCTAGCACATCCTAGATCTGCATGTGTGTTCCACGACCATCAACTGATATGAAATTGCTCCAGTTCAGCAAGAATTTCAGGGAAATTTGAATTCAAGAAAACTGTCCTGTGTTATTTTAATTTGATGTATTATTATTGTATTTTATTTTTAACTAAATACAATCTGCTCTGTTTTTTATTTATACTATATAATATATTCGGCAAGATGATATCTCTGCTGCTTGTTAACCCCTGGCTTAGTGCCGTGAAGGTTTTTGTCAAGTCTGGGTACCTGCATATATCTTTGCACCTTACAAATAAAGATCATATTTATTTATTTCGAGTGACAGGAGGGTGTGTATCTGGTGGAAACTGCACGAAGTTATGCACCCGTCATGTCAACAGGGAACTGTTCAGGCAGGTGGACGGTCAGTAATGGCCTGGGATGGGTTCAACTGGTGCACGTTGGGACCTCTGGTATGCCTAGATGCATCTCTAAGCAGTCCAGGTTACATGTCCATCCTTGCAGACCATCTGCATCCCTTCAGGGTCATTGTGCACCCACAAGGTAATGGACTCTTCCAGCAGGACAATGCACCTCCCCTCAGAGCCGTGGTGACTAGAACATGGTTTGAAGAGTATTCTGCAGATTTCACCTCCCCTATTCACCCGATATGAACCCTGTGGAGCATCTTTGGTATGCTGTGGAAAGGTCAGTTTGAGCTTTTGATCCTCCATCCAGGAATGTGACAGAATTATGGACAGCAGTGCAACAGACATGGATGGAAATACCTGGAACACTTTCGTGAACTAGTGGACTCAATGCCTTGCTGTGTGACTGCCCTTATCTGGGTTAAAGGATGGCCAACCTGTTACATGGTAGGTATCCCATGGTTTCTGTCCACTCAGTATAGAATATAATACTGCAACTGCAAAGAGATATAAAAATCAAATCACTCCTTAATACTTGGTTACTAAGTGGCATTGCTCCTGCCTCCCTGCAGTGGGACCAGTAATCCAGAAAGAAAGTACACTCCCAGGATAAAAAAAAGATCAGTCACGCAACACCTAAATCCAGTTCAATCTAGTCTCTTGAACTCGAATGGCAGACAAGATGACAATTGCACTCCCAGTTCAAAAAGACACTGGACTAGCACACCAACTTCCACAGGTCTACTTTCCTTATCTTGCATTCCCCCAGATTACCAATCAGTAAACTCTTGCTGTTTGTTTTTTGGCTGATGCTGCACAAGCCTGCTTTCTTGCATAATATGCTAAAGGTACTTGGGGACTATATCAGGAACACCTAAAATGGTTCAGATTAAAGTTGTGAGATCTGCTTGTTGAAACTTCCCATTACAGATACTCAAAACTGCTGCTGAGTACCACAGTATTTGGGAGGATCCCAATCAGTCACTCCACGTGCTACTTTGAACTAATCAAAAGGAGTAATAACAGAATGGGTTGTAATAAACAGTACAGAAGGAAAAATAGTCCAAGAATTAAAAAGACCAGAAATTAATTCAAGCCAAAAGAATTTCAATTAAAAGAGACAGTGTATTTTGTTCCAACTGAGAATATATTTCTTATATTCAATTTGCCAACTCTCCCAAGCACAGTTAAAGAAGGTATTTGATTTGTTGTATGAAACCATATATTCCAAAACCTATGTGGTGTTGCAAATGCTAGAAGTTCAGTCATTCACAAACAGCATGCTGGGGAATAGCATTATGTGGATCAAAGGAGCATTTGCAGATTGAGTGAAGTCAATGACCTGCGATGCCCAAACTGAAGACACAACCATTCAGCTCTCTCCAAAGACTGTGAAATATGGAAAAGAGAGAAGCAGATCCAGAAATATAAGGTGGAGCACAAAGTCAAAAATCACACTACAGGTAGCCCTCGATTTACTTTGGGGTTATGTTCCTGGGGGGGGGGAACAGGTGCAAATGGAACCCTTTACATAATGGAGTCAATCAGAAATCACAGGATTAGGTTCCGGGCACCAAAAATTTTACCTACCACTTGATTGTTTTATTTTATTAGCATTTTTCATAGTTTTAGTAATAGTCGATGGAGGCATATTCATAGCCCAACACACATTAGGGTGGCTTTCACCAAATTCCATCCTCCGAATATTGCACTAGGATTCAATTAACTATTTTTACCAGACATGGTGTGTCTTTATTCTATTAAATTACAAACTTTATAACATGATTGGAAAAAACTGTACATGGCTATCACTATCATTATTATTTAATTTATTAATAGCACAATTAATAAAAAAATGTTAGTGTAATAAATTTCCAACACATGTAAATAGCCTAAATGACAATCAACTGAATGCTTCACCACATGGACCTTTACTACCCACATCCACGAGTGGTTACTTTGAGGGTGGGATTCTTTCTCTTCTCTGATACAAATGCACTAATTGCTGATTGGCTCAGATTGTCCTAAATCACGTGAACAGTGCACAATACATAGCACAATATGATGCCGATAAATTTTGTCTGAGAATTTTAAACTTTCAATATATAAAAAAATTGCAAAAATAAATAAAAATAAAAATGGCTTTGTGGTTAGTTGTTTGTTATTTGGTTTTTAGGAGCATTAGCAACTAAGGCCATATTGCTCCGGGGATATGCGGGGATATCCTGACCTTTCCACATCCTCCGTATTTGGTGGCTCACGGGCTCGAACCCCGGTCTGATCAAGAAGCATGTGCTACGCACTGCTGCTCCTGCCCATCTGGCTACAGAGGCGCCTTGTGGTTAGTGATCGGCACTATTGCGAATCGGTGCAAATCGGACCAGCGCAAAATGAGGGCTACCTGTACTGTTTTACAATGCTCATGTTCATATGTAGCTGCAGTTCGAAAATTGTATTCTTCTGTGTCATTACAAACAGAAGTCTTAGTACTGCTAAACATCTCCATAGCAGACTGGGCCAGATCTCTTATAAGAGCAGCAAAACCAAGTAAACAAAATACCAATATCTCCTGCCAAATTCAAGTATTTTAGAAGCTGCCACTATGCCCTATAAAACAAACTAAAAACCCACACAGCAATGAATGAGGAAGAGCATACCTACACAGAAGAACCAATTCTTGAATTGCATGCAAATGATGATATAGACTCTGGCAGACCAGTATCTCCCAAAAAAGAAAGTCAAAAACAACTGGCATAAGCAGACAAACCCATGGAAACAAATAAAACCAAATAATGTGAAATATGATATCAAAATTATTTTTGACTCAGTTCCTTTGTGACCACATCATAGTATCCAATCAAATTGGCCAGACAAACCTCCCTATAACAAACCCATGCTGTGTCTTAACTATTACTGCAGTCTTGTCTAGATGATCCTGCAATGCTTCTTTAACCAGTGACTCCATTATTAGTCACTGGAATACAAGTTAAACTAACAGGTCTATAGTTACTTGTGTCACTTTTTGAACCCCCTTTGTGAATTGGTGATAATTTTGCACACCTCCAGTCAGTGGGGACCTCCCCTGAGTCCAAGGAAGCTCTCGTAATTATGGCTAAGGGTTTGCTTACTTCCTTTGCTGCCTCTTTTAATATAACTGGATAGATCCCATCCACCCCAAGTGCCTTTTTTATGTTTAACTTCAACAATTTCTCCTCCACTTTGCTCTCAGTTATTACAAAATCACTTAGCTCCCTGTTAGAGTTTGATAAACTTCTGACACTCTCCTTATTGAGTAACTCCTCATGTGTGAATGTAGATGCAAAATACTCATTCAGTTTATCAGCTACCTGAGCATGATCATCAATAGTCAACCCATCTATGTTAAGTGGTCCAATCTGATTCATCCCTTTCCTTCTAGAGTTTACATAAGTAAAGAACTCTTTGCATCCTTTGCCAAGGATTTCTCGTAATCTGCCTAACCTCCTTTGTGACTTGATTACAGACAAGCTTATATCTGCCATAGGTTCTTGGGTCACCTGATAATTTATATGCATCCCATACATTTTTCTTCTCTGCCAGGAGCCCAATTAATTCATCTGACATCCATTTAGGCCTGAACCTTGAACAGTATTTCTTAGTTGGAATGAAAAGCCTAGTAGCCTCCAAGGTTAAGTCCCTGACGGCTTCCCATTTAGAATTCAACGTTGGTAACATCCTCAGTTGATCCCACTGTACAGAATTTAAAAACTGTCTGAAACCCCTGTAGTCACCTTTATGAAAGCAAAAGCCTTTCCCTTTAGCCTTGATGGTAGTTACATCTTTAAGTAATTCCCATATCAGTACATTGTGATCACTGTAACCCAGTGGTTTCTTTATCTGCAAATTCTTAATGCATGAATAATCACTGCTGATAATCAGATCAAGAGTATTACTCCCTCTGGTTGCCTCTCGAACATGATGCTGTAGAAAACAGTCATCCAATAAATCCAAAAAAGTCTTGCTAGTGTGCGAGTGACCAATCCACAAGTTTCAGTCAATATCTGGAAAGTTAAAAT
Source organism: Mastigoproctus giganteus (assembly GCF_048544385.1). Lineage (NCBI taxonomy): Eukaryota > Metazoa > Arthropoda > Arachnida > Uropygi > Thelyphonidae > Mastigoproctus > Mastigoproctus giganteus. The sequence goes on along the minus strand of NC_143576.1, from coordinate 206,345,693 downwards.
CCCCCATTATTATAAGACATTCTGATTTACTGGCCCACTCTGCACAATTGCTCATTAGGCATATAACACACTTACTCTCATTTTTCATTTCCCAGTGCTTATGTCACACCAAACAGACTCAACATTGCATTGTTCACCAACATCAACTGGATGCACTTCCTTAGATTTTGTGTTTCTAAACTAACAGCATAACCCCTCCTCCCTTCCTGTCTATCCTTTCTGTACACATTGTATTCCCCAAATTCCAATTCTGCACTGCTTATATCTGTATGACACCACATCTCTGATATCCCAACAATATCTGCCTTTGATGCCTTGACTAGCACTTCAAGCTCATCAAATTTATTAACTATACTCCTAGTATTGGTGGCGCGCCTCTGTAGCCAGGTGGGCAGGAGCGGCAGTGCGTAGCACACGCTTCTTGATTAGACCGGGGTTCGATCCCGTGACCACCAAATACGGAGGATGCGGAAAGGTCAGAGAATGACCACCGCATATCCCTAGAGCAATATGGCCTTAGTTGCTAATGCTCCTAAAAACCAAACAACAACAACAACCTAGTATTGGTGTATATGCACCTGTTTCTACTCTTAGTTACCCTAACACAGCCCATGTATTTATTTGTTCCACTATGACTCCCAACAGTCCTGGAAATCTCCATTGCCTTGCTTTCTGTGCTGCTGCTCAATCTAATAGAAGCAGTGCAAGAATCTCTTTTGCCTCTGTCTGCAGCCACTGTTAACCTTTTAGTCCGTGTATCCACCCATATGTGAGAGCTGTTCAGTGAAGAATGATCATAATTTTTTTTCGAAATACCTTTATTAATCATCCGTATTTTTATGGTCCTTTTAAATGTAACTCACCATTTGATGAAATACACTTATTCCAATGTTTCTGCCATTCTTCAAAAACCTGGTGAAAGCCATTTTTTGACATGCATTTGAGAATCTCCTGTCTTTACAACTTCTTCTGACAACTGGAAACATTTCTCTGCATCCCCTTCTTTAACTTCGGAAATAAAAAAATCTCAGTTTGCAAGGTCAGCTATAGAGCAGATGAGGAACACATTTGACGCTAATGCTAGCTAAGTACATGATGACAATATGAGCAATATGAGGTCTTGCATTGTGATGCAGCATCTACGCACCTGAATGCAGTTGTGGTCATTTGAAACAAATATGATCATGCAAAGTGTGCAGTAAATTTCTGTAGTAAGGTCCTGTAACCATCATATGACACAGCAAACCATGCTGGTAAACCATTCCTTAAATGTCAAAAAAAAAGTGATGACCATAATCTTTCCTACAGAAGCCACAACTTTTGCTTTGTTTGGTGTTGGTGATGATGTAGATTTCCAAACAGAGCTTTGTTGTTACTATGGATTGAAATGATGAAGTCACGTCTCATCCACTGTTATCACCTTGTGCAGAACCTATCTTCAGGATCCATCCACTGCAGCTACTGACAAACCTCCATGCGAACTTGCTATTGCTCAGGTGTGAATAGAGTTGGAACCCAGCATGCACAAACACATCATATGCAAATGGTCATGGAAAATACTGTGCATGCTTCCTACTGATATTCTCAACATCTCTGCCAGTTTCCTTACTGTTATATGATGAGTGTCGCTCACGATTACAGAAGCAGTGTTTATTGTTTCTCGTTTCTGTGGTTGGAGCTCCAATACTGCTGATTTTTGTGATTGAATCACATCCATCTTTAAACATTCTAAACCACTTGCTAGTTGTACTATATGAAAGCATAGATTCATCATGAGCCTCTTTTAACATTTTTCATATGCTTCAGCTGATGTTTTCTTGAGATGGAAAGAAAATTTGAGAGCAGCATACTGTTCCTCGCATGTCATCTTCATTGTTACATAGGCAAAACTGAACAGGCATAAACTTGACCAACTGCCACGGTCACACTGTACGTGTAAGTCAGCTGTGCAGTTGCTATGTGATGCAGCTTGGTTTGATCTTAAATTTCTGTTCAGCTAGAAATAGCAATCAGTATGGTTACTCATGAAAAATTATGATCATTCTTTATCGAACTTCATAATAAAAACACGCTCAGCAACACATCTCATAATAACTGTAATGGCTAAAGTGGAAATATCTTGTTTGGAGCAATGAGTTTATGTGATTGTATTGTACAGTAACTATCATTACCTAGACAAAACAGCAAAGTTGTGAAATGCTCAATAATTTTGGGAATTTGAGTTATAATGTAAAAATGATGACAGTGTCAAACAGTGCAATGTTGCCTATTTGAAATTTTCATTGTAGGCATAGTTTAATTGTAATGTTTTTTTAATTAATTCACTATTTTTATTAATTCATATAAAGAAAACAGTAAGCTGTGGTGTTGGTTTCTGCTTATCTCATGCATATTACATTTACCTTATATGAAAAAACAGTTCCATTTAAACTCTGAAATTGGCCATATTATTAACAGGCACATTCATAATTTGTATATATATATATATATTTTTTTTAATAGCATCGAGCAAGACAGTTTAATACAGTTTCTAGTTTAGGTGGACTAGCCAGATTTGAAGATATCTCTGCTCTAGATGCTGATGTTCAGGTAATATTTTGTACTTTTAAAATTCTTCTGTTTGTTTATTTTATGAAAGGGGCACTTGCACACTCTGATTTATATTTATTTAGACTTCCTAAAGGAATAAGGAAGTTTATTTTGATTTTTTTTTTTCACTTTTAGATTTAATTCATCAAATTCAAATTTTTCCATTATAATTTAGGGCTACTGTAGGATTACTTATGAAATCGTTGTAATAGAGCATTATTGTTTCTGTTGTAGTCTTATTCACAGAGTGAAATTTAATAATCTGAAGATGATTTGAAATTTCTTAATAAAAAATTAAGTGAATTCTTTTTTCTACTCAATTTATTGGGATGGGTTTTGAGTTCTTGCATTCAAATTTTTAGATTAAATTTTAAGTCACGTGATTTCTATATGCAAACAATTTAGCAGTGTATAAATTTCAAACCTAGAGTTACAAATATGTATTATTTTATAACTATGCTCACTGTGTGGGTATAGTTATAAAATATGATAACCAAGTTTTGGATAAAATAACTTTTTCATATTTTCTTTTGTAAATTAAGAAGTTTGAACTAATAAATTTTACCTAATTAAGGTAATTTGCAGAAATTTAAGAAACAATTTTTTTTTTAGGATATGCATATAAAGAAGAAGAGGAAGGTGACAAAGAAAGTATGTGATTTTCTGTATATATTTTTTGTGGTATCACTGCCCATCACTGAAATTTCTCCATCTAAAAGGAGTGAATGCTTACAGCTCAAAATAAGTCTTATCCACACTGACAGATATTTATTGTAGACAAGAAATGATTAAATTTTGTGTATCAATTCAGCAGTATATCCTCAAAAATGTGATGCATGTCAATATGAAGTACAACCTTGCTGAACAGTGATATAAGCAGCCAATTGTTGCAGTACAGAGTCAAATAGGTGGAGAATGTTATCTTGTTGAACTTTGTACCATGTTAATGAACATTGAAGGTCATTGAATATCCAATCGTATACCAAACGTATTTAGTGGATGACAGATTTGCTGAACATGTAAACCCAAGAAGCATGTCCACATCATGTAGACACCTATATGTGAGTGGACATATCCAGGTAGAAATAGCATTTGGGATGAAGCATAGAAAGGGTAGAGGCATTGGTCTTGGAATAGTTGCGACGTAATGTCATGCTGCCAATGTGCCATAAATAACAGCCAGGGATGAATAATTATTGTAACTGATGGCTCTCTGTACTGTGATTTCAGGTGTTGGCCCAGTATGCAACCCCCTTATGCATGCTGCATTACTTTTGTTCTCAGATGTGCATATAGCCATTGCTGATCCCAAAAGTAAATGTGATTCATCACTGAAGATGACACAATACCATTCTTCTCTGCAAGTAGCTCTCTCCCTTCATCACTGAAGACATGATACTGGAGTGGTATCAGAAGCAGATGTGGAAACAGACAGCAAGAATGAGCCTATTTCTCAGAGTTGTCTGTTAATTGCACTTCTCAAGACCAGCACAGACAGGGATGGCATTACAATATTAGAAATCTAGCAGAAACAATTGGACATTGTTTCCAACAATATCTAGCTGTTCAGATATCATGTACATGAACAGCAGCCATCCAACTTGTGCCAGCCCAATGATTGACTGGTTTCAAAGTTTGTCAACTGTATATAATGTTGCTTTATTGTGTTAAAGGTGTTGTATGCTCTTAGACAGTCTGTCACTCACTGTTTTATTTTCCTGCTAACATTTATAAAGATTTTTATAGTATCTTCAGATTCTTATGTCAGGGCAGTCCCAACTACACTGATTAGCTTGACATGCTAATTGTTTATATCCATATACATCCCAGTTATGCATAGATTTTCAGGTAAATCATCCATCCTTTCTAGGTGAAGCAGTTTCAATGACAAGCATGGGTAGGATATATCACGTCTACAATTACAGTGTCCTGATCATTATTACGACCTGTCAGTATGTTTTTATTTCAGGCTTTTAAAATGAAGGTCTAAATAAAAGCATGCTGACAGGTTATATAAGTAGTTATGTTCGGTAATGACAACATTATATTAGGGGGAAAATATTCTGACAGGTTATGACAGAAATTATATTAGGTAAAGGAGTTTATTTCTTTGTAAATGAATCAACATAAAAAAGCAGCCTGATGTTCCTTCATTTCACTCATTCAGCATTTTTCTTAATTTTTAAAAATCTCAATTTTTTTTTAAATAACTTTTTTTATTTTCAGCTTAATAAGAAGAAAGGCAAAAAGAAATGTAAGTTTTTTAAAAAAATATTTAATATTAGAGTAATATATAAATGTTAACCAATAATTCCCATGGAAGTATGTGTATACAAAGCATTTATTATCAGAAGCTAAATGTTTCTTTGATAAGGGGTAAAGTTACGTCAGTGCACTAATTGTCACTGATTAATCTGGTCTTCTTCCTATCCGAATGGGCAGGTGTGAGGGTACATAAGTACACATGCTGTGAGTGACCATGATTCGAGCCTGCTTGACTACTAAATACAGTGCCGTTTCTTGTATTCTCTCTATCTTATGAATTCCTTTGACTGTGTAGCTATCCCAGAGTATTAACAGAAAATTTATTTATTTACCCCTGGCATTCCTATGTTGTGGAGGGATTTGTATGTAGTTTTTCTTACCTCAATAAAGATTATATATATGCAGTTAAGGCTAAATAAATAAGAAGAGTATGAGGTGTGATAAAAAAAAGTTTGGAAACTGAATGTATCTTGAAATTGCAGCAGCATAGTTAGTTGTGACTTATTGCAACATGTTCAGTGACTCATCTAGACATAGTAGTGCATGAACCATTCATTTATCTGCAGTCAGTCTGAATTAGTGCATGTCGAGTAGGTGTTTTGTATGCTCTATTGAATTTTAAAATAATTTTACTGAGCAGTGAAAAAATGCAACAAAAATCCGTTAAATGCTAAAAACAGTTTACAGAGAAGATACTGTGATTGCTTCTATATGAAGCACAAATTCTGTTTCATACATGAAGAAGTAGTAATTTTACTGTATCCTTGTCAGTAAGCACTGTAATATTGAACCCTATGATCATAGCCCTGCAAAAAGAAGATAAACCTTAATTTTTCCTGTATACAGGATGTCCACAAGCCTCCTTTACAAAACTAAAATGTTATTGTGTGAATAGGGTATATGAAACAAACCTGAAACAACTCCTAGGTGATACAGGATATCTTCAAGTTTTTATTCATCAACCAGAAAATGTGTGCTACAGTAGATGGCATCATAATTGCAAACCATAATCATAGCAAAATTAACCAACTCCAAGAAGGCGAAAGGTCCATACATTTTGCAGTGTACAGACCTTTCTTCTTTTGAGAAGCTACCATCACAAGCTCATATATTTAGACATGTTACAGATTTTCCTCATGCCCCAACTGCAGGCACCTCCGTAGCCAGGTGGGCAGCAGCAGCAGTGCGTAGCACACGCTTCTTGATTAGACCGGGGTTTGAGCCCATCACCACCAAATATGGAGGATGCGGAAAGGTCAGGAAATGACACCGCATATCCCTGGAGCAATATGGCCTTAGTTGCTAATGCTCCTAAAAACCAAATAATATAATAGCCCCAACTGCAGGATGACAATGATAGCAACTTGATTTTTCAACAAGATGGAGCTCTGCCACATTACCACAAAGAAGTTTGTGCATACCTGAACACAGCATTTTGGAAATGGTTCTGTGCCCCTACTATTCCCTGATCCAACTCCTTTAGATTTTACTCTCTGCAGAATCTTGCCTTTAACCATTATGAAACTTAACAATGCATTTATGAAACAATAAGCCATGTTGACAGGGATATGTTGTGCTGAACATGGAAGAATTGAATTATAGGTGGCACATTTGTAGAGTAACTAATAGTAATGTCGAACACTTCTAATTAAAACTTGGAGATATCCTCTATCATCTGGATGTGAATTCAGGTGTGTATCATGTATACTATTCATATAATAACATTTTAGTTTTTGTAAAGAATGTTTATGGATGCCCTGTATATCACTGCACTTTGAGACACTCAACATAAGGAATACTATAAATATTAGAAGTTTTGAAGAAGCATAACCAATTTTTTTATGGGCTATATTTACACTGTGGCCAAGTTAGCCAGTTTCAGGTGATTTCACTGAAAGCTTCTGGTGGGAGATTTCACAAAGCTCCCACCAGAAGCTTTGGTCTTTCATCCAGTAAATATTTTTTGCCACATTTTTGTCACTTCTTTTGGTTTCCTGAGCAGGTGCCATCTTCTGTGGAATCTTGATCCTGTTTAATTTGCTTAGACAAATATTTTATTTGATATTCAGAAAGAATAGTATCGTCTCATAAAACTTTCATGAATAACTTTTAGTCCATTCCCTTCATTTTTGAAAAATTCAGTGATGGCCAGATGCTCCAGTTTTGTGATGATATCCACGTTTACCTTTTAGTTGGCTACTTTAAATTGCTTCTATACCTCACCATATATTGGGCTGGACCTACACAAATAAGATACAGACATTTATGTGAGTATAATAAAAACTACAATTTTTTATATAAGTGTATCATATTTATAGTCAAGGTAGATGGCTTATTGAATCTACCTTGAATCAAAAATATTGAAGTAAATAGCAATCTTAAAAGTAAGAAGTTATGGATTTTTTTTTTTTTTTTTTGGTGAATGTGATTTCTGATATGAAATCATATCTTTGAAAATGTTTGATAATCTTTGCCTTTATACAGGTTAAAATATCAAAGAATCACTAATGTTTTTTAGGAACATGGTATTATTTCGAAACAAATTTTCTCAAGCTACAAATTAATGCAACATTAAAATGCAAATCAATCTTTTGCCTATACATCTTTTGCTGTTGATAGCTGATCTCAAATTGTTGCTTGCCAGGTAAATTCTGTTGTAGATCCAGTTTTTTATTAACTAACAAACAAGCAGATGTTTCTTGACTGTTCCTGTCCCTTTAAGCAGAAGCAAAGGAAGTGTCTGAATTGCCCCAACAGTTTTTGCTATGTATGTGGACAGTTTACACAAATATCAGAAGGGAAAATCTACAGTATTACTAAATGTGCATATTCTTTGTACTTTGGTTTAAAGATTGGTGATCAGAGCAACACTTGGGTTCCACATATGTGCTATAATACTTGAACCACAAATCTGAGGACGTAGCTAACTGGGAAAATTAAAAGTGTGCCTTTTTCTGTTCCTGTGGTGTGCCAAGAGCTCCACAACCTCATTGACAATTGCTATTTCTGAATGACAAAAATATCAGAGATGTCCAGAAAAGGGAAGCATAGCATCAAATATCCTAACATATCATCTGCAATAAGTTCCATTCCATATAATGAACACTTGCTGGTACCAGATCCCTCAAAATCACGGGTTAAAGGATGCAGTGATGAATATAGTAAGAATTCTTGTGTTTCAGACTTTGCTTTGCCATTTACTTTGACTACCACCATCAAAATTAGAGTGCATTGCACTTAATTAAGCAAGAAGGGTTAAATGATTTAGTTCAATATTTAAACTTGTTTAAAGAGCAAGCAGAACTCCTTGGCTCTAGATGACAACAGTGGAAGTTACTTGAAGCAGGGACTAAAATTACACTATATTGAAAATGTCAGAATGCTTTCAAAATATTTCATTATGAAGGATAGTATGCTTCTATAATGCTATTAGTGGTTTCTTGAATGAACTGGGCACTAAACATCATCCTAATGAATGGCATATACTTATTGATGCCTTAAAATTAAGTTTAAAATTAGTTTTGCTGCACAACGGAAATGCATTCCCTCTACTTCATGCTGTAGGCTTGAAAGAAACATATGAAAGTACGTCCAAGTTCCTAAGTCCAATAAGGTACCATGACTTTGCTTGAAATGTCTGTGGTGATCTTCAGGTAATTGGATTACTCACTGGTCTACAAGGTAGTTTCAAAAAATACTGTTTTTTTTTTTTTTCTATTTTTGTGAGACAGTTGTGCAACAGAAAAACATATTGTGTGGCAGAGGAAAAAGAGGGAGGAATTTTTACCAGGAAGAAGTAATATGAAGTATGTTCCACTGGTTGAACCAAGAAAAGGTTCTTCTGCTTATGCATATAGAGCTTAGATTAATGAAGAATTTTTTTAATGCTCTGGATAAAGAAGGAAATGGATTCTGTTACCTAAGACAAGTGTTTCCAGTTTAATAGATGCAAAACTGAAAGAAGGAATTTTCATTGTCCCTCAAATAAAGAAACTACTCAAAGATAATGTTTTTGAAACAATGCTAGAAACACTGAACTATCTGCTTGGCAATCATTTAAAGCAATCATGCATGGATTTCTTGGAATAAAAATTATAATTATGAATCTCTGGTTGACTTTACTGCAATGTTGTAAAGATGTGGAGAGTTGCCAAATGTCTTTGAAAATTCATTTTCTTCATTCCCATCTCATTTTTTTTTACTCAGAATTTTGGAAATGAAAGTTATGAGCAAGGGAATACTTTCATCAGGACATAACCTCAGTGAAAAGGTGGTATTGAGGTCACTGGGATACTGCCATGATGGGATATTACCACAGATTTCTTAAGGGGGAAAGCAAAATGGGCTATTAAACTCTCCTGAGTGACAGACTTTTCTAAGGAAATAGGATGTATGTAGTACATATGGTTGATTAAAGTATTTTAAAAGGAATAAGACTCATTTTTAAGATAGCATATATATTATTATTGTATGATGTTTGAAATTGGTGATTCATTAAGTTACTAAAATTTCAGTATATCTTTCAATGGAGACGATAGAGACAACTTTGGTATTTTTGAAATCAGTGGATCAATTTCATCATCTCCAATTTTTGCTCCAGAGGCACAAATTTTTTTAAAATTTATTTATTATTTTTTTATTTTTTTAACCAGTGCAATAGGCCTTAGGTATTCATGGTACCAAGGTATTTTGTGATTACTAACTATCAGTAATGGAAATGATCCTAGACAGAGATACTTAAGTTATTGTTTTATAAGTTAGTTACAAAATCACTTAAGTCCAAATTTAACACGTTTAATGAATTTCATTTTATGCCAGCAGTTTCTTCAGAAGAACATACTAATTTTGATTTTTTGAAATTCCAAAAGATATTATTCCAATAACTATTGAAAACTTGCTATCTGGCTTTGTTTAGGAAAAGTTAAAGGAGAGTGTAGTATGAGGCAAACTTATTTCAACCTTCTGTTATGCTCAGAAATATGATCTCCATAACAGTGATGGAATAATGTGTAAACTTTACACAGAAAAAACCAGCCTTAACTTTAATTATTGTGTATAGATATACTTCCTCTTTCCCCTTAAAATATTTTGATGAACTTACTTTTGTTGCAATTAATAATATATATGTTTTATATTTAGTTTTCAGAAAGCGGCACTAGATACTGCAAGTTCGAAGAGAAGACGGTTACCTCTTATTTTGTAATTGGTAATTTTTATAGATGTAAATAAAACAATTTATCGTTTACTATAGTTTTCTTTATTGTATACTGTCCTTATCATGGTATCATATTCAAGTAAAATGGCATTTATAAAACACTACGTATTAAAAAGAAATAGTAATTTGTCGAACACTACAAATCTCGCAGATCTGTTTCTATGTATGTTATTGTTTCTGCATATATGTGCACACAGTATTTTAATAAAATGCAATTAACTTCTCTGTTCCAACAGTTGAATCTCATCGTTCAAATTAAAGTGAGCCATTGGAATTGCTTGAACTGCAGTGTTCACCATCAAGCAAAATTGCTAATATCAAATAATAATGCTTGGAAATATACAGAAAGTATATTTGAACATACAGGGTATCCCTTTTGAACATCCCTGATTTTAAAAATTTAAATGTCTCGCAAAAGAAAACCCAGTGCACTAGGAAATGTTAACTTATTGGAAAAGAAAACTAAAACAGTTTATAATAAAAAAGTAAGCAGACTTCTATATCAGCTCCTTTGGAACAATGAAGAATGTCCAAACTTCTCTATTTCAGACCAGGTTTGCTCCAACATATCTGCACTAACGGTGGCAATTTCTTGCATGATTCATGTACATAAGAGGGCAATGTTAGACACCTTGGTGGAATAAATCAAGTCTTTCACATAGTCTTTCTAAGAGAATTATGTCAATTCGGCCCTGGAGGGATTGTGTAAGGCTCATGGGGTAGAATTTTTCTCAGCATGGTCTGTGCTTTTTAACAGGAGAGACTGCTTCTATAGGGATGGAATACACTTAAATAGAAGGGAGCAAGAGCATTTGCTGATGCTATTGAGGCAGTGTTAAGTGGGTCAGAAAACTGCTAGTTTTGGGGGCTGGATTCACACTAAAAGGTTAAAAGAAGCTGCAGGAAGAAGTGAAAGTGATTCTTGCACTGCTTCTATTAGAATGAGCAGTGGCCTGGAGGGTGGGGTGCTGAGGTTTCAGGGACTAGTGGGAGCCATAAAACAAATAAATACATGGGCTATGTTAGAGTAAGTAAGAATAGGTGCATGTATACTTGCACGTACACCAATGCTGGAAGTGTAGAAAATAAATTTGAATTTGAAGTGCTGATCAAGACATCAAAGGCAGATATTGGGACATCAGAGACATGTCACACAGATACAGCCACTCCCTGAATTATGTAAGGGTTGCGTTCTGCAGAACTCTACATAAGTCAGATTTTATATAAGTCAGAATTTCCTCCATGCTTGTGCAGCACTCGCAACTGTGCTTGCTGAATTGATTGAATCAAAAAAGAAATGTTCAACGAACGTGTAAATAGAATTATTTATTCAATTTTTTATCTCATGCGCAGGAAAAATTACAAAAGCGTGCAATTTAAAAAATTTCAAAATTATAAAACAAAAGGAGATAGGTATAATGTCAGTAAATTTTACCCCTCTGGCATCATTTCCAGAATTGACATCTTCAGCTGATAAGTATGCTGGTGTGGAGATTTAGAAGGGGTCGGCCACCTTAAGAAAGAACATATTAATGGCTGACTGGACGGTTGCTTTTTTCTTTTAATCGTAGATTTCTTTGTAGCCAGCAAGCACATCAAGCACACAAACCCCTCTGTTAACTTTTAAGAATCGTTCTCTGTCAGGATCCATCTCAAACCTCACCGTTGCCGATGCAATTTCACGAAATGCCATTTCCATCTCTGGTGATGAAGCGTCTCGGCTCCTCACTTGGTTCATTTTGAACTTTGTCAGCATTTCTTTCACTATTGCTGCCTGCAAGTCAATAGGTTCTTCGTTAGATATTCCTTCTCTTCTTTACCTATTAACTCCACGTCTTTGGCGTCAACCTCCAACTGAAGTAGTTCTGCAACCTTTACAATCTTATCTGTAACCTCTTCATATGATTCATCTTTTTCAAATCCTTCAAAGTCTTTTACGTGCCATAGGCATATTTTCTTCCATGCCCCATTTAAACAACTTTTAGTAATTTCCTCCCAAGGCCTTATTAATGTTTAAGATGGCATAATAAATATTGTAAGATTTTCAAAAGTCTCAACGTAAAATTTTTCTCATCTACTGCAGACGATGCCTGAGAAAATGTGCATAAATAGTATGCTTTTAAATTTGAAATAACACCCTGATCCATTGGTTGGATGAGTGAAGTGTTTGGCGGTAGAAATATGACTCTCACGTTCGAATTCAAATCATCTAGATGTGTAGGATGTCCAGGAGCATTATCTAATAGAAGTAAAATCTTGAAAGGAACGTCTCATTACAGTATTTTTAAACCTCGGGAATGAAGCAGTATTTAAACCAATCCTCAAAGAGAGAGATTGATATCCATGCTTTGGTTCGATCAGAAATGCACGGCCAGAATGGTACACAAGCAGTGGTTTTAATCTGTAATCTCCCGCTTCATTAGCCCCAAGCAAGAGCACTACCCTATCTTTTCAAGCCTTGAAACCTGGCATTGTATTTTCCTCTTTGCGATGTATGTTCGATATGGCATTTTCCGATAGAGACCAGTCTCATCGTTAAAAATTTGCTGTGTTGAATAGCTGCCTTCAATAATTTTTTCCAATAATTGTGGAAGCTACTTGGCTTTTCATTCTGATTAAGAAATATTGTTCACCATTTAGGCCTAAATGGATGTCAGATGAACTAATGAGATGTGGCAGAGAAGAAAACTGCATGGAATGCATATAAATTATCAGCCGACACAGAAGCCTATGGCAGATATAAGCTAGTCTGTAATCAAGTAAAGGAGATTACGCAAGTGAAGGCAGATTACAAGAAATCTTTGGCAAAGGATGCTAAGAAAAACAGCAAGGACTTCTTTATTTATATAAACTCTAGAAGGAAGGGGATGAATCAGATTGCTCCACTTGATATCGATGGTTCAACTGTTGATGATCCTGCTCAGGATGCTGATAATCTGAACGAGTATTTTGCATTTACATTCACACGAGTTAAGGGCAGAAAATGCCAGAAGTTTATCAAGGTGTAACAGGGTGCGTAATGATTTTGTAATAACTGAGAGCAAAGTGGAGGCGCCTCCATAGCCAGGTGGGAAGGAGCAGCAGTGCGTAGCACATGCTTCTTGATTATACCGGGGTTCGAGCCCATCACCACCAAATACGGAGGATGCGGAAAGGTCAGGGAATGACCACCGCATATTCCCGGACCAATATGGTCTTAGTTGCTAATGCTCCTAAAAACCAAAATAACGACAAACAAAATAGCAAAGTAAAGTAACGGTATCCTCCAAGAATGGGCTGATAATCCATAAGGCCATACCACACATTCAATCTTGGGTCGTCTTGAATGTGCGCTTGGATGCAATACAGGTTTTCAGAACCTCATATTTGAACACTGTCAGTTAACTTTTCTCGAAACATGAAACGTTGCCTCTTTGGAAAACAATGATCAAGAAATGGTTTTGCTCAAAGCGAACAAGAATATCAATAGCAAAGTTCTGTGGCTGTGGTTTGACAAGATTTCTTGAACCATTTGCAATTTATAGGCATAGAAATGCAACTGTTTGTGTATGAGCCTATGGAGAATTGCACAGGGCATGTTCAGTTCCCTTGATGCATGACTGATTTATTTTTGCAAGCTATAAACAAAGGCAGTACGTGACAATTCAACTTGCTCTTCCAAAATGCTTTGAAAACCTCCTTCATGTTGCTTCTATATGCCACCAGTGTTCAGAAATGTCATGTACCACCTCCGTATAGACTGTGTTTAGTGTGACATAGTGTTTTTTTTGACAAGCGGCACCGGTGCTTTTGCACAACTCCGCATTTGAATCTCTTGTGAAGTAAGACAGTACAGTACTGTCAAGGCCAGATAGCCTATGTTAGTGTATATTCATGTTTGCTTAGTGCGGGTTATGTTGTTCATCTGGCCGCTTAGCCTAGGGTCCGTGGAACACCACAGACCGCTAGTTACCGTCACTGGCACTGGGAGCTGGAACAGGTATGTGGGAAGAGAACTCTGGCTGGCCGACCCTGGAGTTAGCCTGAGCTTCCCAGGGAGAGCCAAAAAAAAAAAAATAAAATAATAAAATAAAATTTAAAAAATAATAATAATAATAACAAAAAAAAAAGTAAAAAAAAAATATATATATATATAAAATAAAAATAATAAATAAAAAAAATAAATAAAAAAAATTAAAATAAAATTAAAAAAAATAAATAATAATAATAATATAAAAAAATAAAATAAAAATAATAAAAAAATAATAAATAAATAAAAAATAAAAATAAAAAAATTATTTTTTTTCCCTTTTTTTTGAAATAGGAGAAGGGGTGAGAGATTGAGGTGAAGAAAGAAGGTAAGCAGAAGAAAGAGGGCGAGGTAGGGTGGGCTTCCCCCTTTTGGGGGGGAGCCCACCCTACCTCAGGAAGAAGAGAAAAGATTGTGAGGTCAAATGACCCACAAAGTCAGATTGCCTAATAGCATGACCCTGCATTTGATGTAAAATGCCAGTCCCACTCCCAGAGGAGTATTTATATGAGTTCCTACACAAGTAGGAAAATCAGACATTGTCCTACACCTTGAAGAGAAGAGGTGCCGGCAAGTGAGTGGGTGCCACATTGGGCAAGGGGCCCAGTGTCAGCAATTTAATCTTCATCCAAGGGTGACTTGTGGGCAATGAGCAGTGTCCCACACTGGGTAGAGGACTTGGATAACCTTCTCTTAGGGAATGAGAGGAGGCACATGGATTCATGAAGCTCGAGGATTGCTTGGAGTTCTTGTGTCTATTGTAGAAAAGTCCTTTTTGGGTTCGTGGGTTTGTCAAATAGCTTCCTTTGTGAACGTCGAGAGATTCCTGTTAGGTCAGGATAAAGATCAATATCCTGTTTGTGTTTTCTTTGATTCCATTCAGGATATGTTCTGTGAATTGAGTTTTGGGTTCATTATAAGATGGGGGTGCGTTGAACAGTTTGCTGTAGGTGAATTTGACGCATTTCAAATACAGTCTGGGCAAAAGTAGTGAAGGCTTTGTAGTTGGTTTCTTCAATTATGTAGAGATGTTCCTGCCCACTGGGTATATTTCCAGTTCTGGTAATTAGGAGACTTCTGGGTAAATCATAAAGAGGGCAATTATACATGAGGTGAATCCAGTCTTCATTGTCACCGCATGTGCAGAGAGGAGAATCGGTGAGACCCAGGGCACGCAGCTTGGCCCGAAACGATCCATGACCAGTGAGGAAGAACGAGGCGTGAAGGCCTGGTGAGTACCATGGAGGAGGTTTTGGTGCAGTTATCATAACTTGTGGAAGAAATCTTTTAGTTGTTTCACCTTTGGTTGTTTGCTCCCAAGATCTTTGCCAATGCTGGAAGAGCTTAGAGTAAATCTGTTTCATTTCGTTTTTTGGGTCATTAGCTAGATCGAGTGTTATATCCAGAATGGTGGTGGAAATTCCTCTCTTTATGCGGTATGCAAGGCCGCGACGAATAACCTCCATGTCCAGAGGAAGAGTACCTGCTAAGACCTGCAGGGCAGGATTACTGACTGTGTGGCAAGCTCTAGTCACAGTGAGTAGGATATTGCGTTGAATTGTATGTAGCTTTGCTTTATTACGGGCAATGATGGCACGAGGGAACCATATGGCTGCACCATAGCACACAGCTGGTAAGAAGATGGTTTTGTAAAGTAGCATGAGAGTCCTCCTCTTCAAACCTCCGTATAGACTTTGTGTCAGGTGCATTTTTGTTGAACATACATCTAAATAGCCTTTGATTGTGAATACAGTATGTTCTTTGTAAAATACGCCCCCGCCTGCATTTTTCCCTGCAACAATGCCTTTTTTAAATAAACAGCAGTGCTGCAGCCTCAGTCACAGCATGTTTCAAAAAACAATGAAACTTGACTGTATCCCTCTCTACTGACTTCCACTACATTGCAATATGTATAACACATGAATTTTCACCAACTTAAAATCAGGGACGTTCCAAAGGGACACCCTATACATCAGATTGTTTGAAATAGACCCAACTTCTAAGAAATCTTAGCATTTGCGTTAGTAGACGCATATGATACAAGAAAGCAAGGTTATGCAGCATCAGCCAAAAAAAAAAAAAAAAAAAAACACTTCCACTTCACCCCTCCGTTCGTTCGAAATACCTGTCCAGCTGAGCCTTAAATTTATTTAGGCTATCAACTTCCACAACAAGGGATGGAAGTCTGTTCCACCAACCAACTACCCGCTGGCTAAAGGCAAATTTCCGCACATCTATCCTACACCTGTCTTTCTTCAATTTGAATTTATGCCCCCTCAGGTGATTATTCTGAGCAAGAGGAAGAATCCCATCAACATTGAGCATGCCCAAACCATTCAAGGCTTTATACACCTCTATCAGATCACCTCGCCGGTGCCTAGTCTCCAGACACTGTAATTTTCAAAACTTAAGCCTTTCTTCGTAAGAGCAACCCTTTGTTCCATTCACTGATCTTGTTGCCCTTCTCTGTACTCGTTCCAGCAGCTCTACATCCTTCTTGAAATGAGGCCTCCAGACCTGTATACAGTACTCAAGGTGTAGCCTGACCATTGCCTTATACAAGGGAATAATCACCTCCTTATCCCTGCTAGAAAAATTCCTGTATATCATTGACAAGACACCACGAGCTACTCTTGCAGCCCGTCTGCACTGTTCAGAGAACTTCATATCTGCCTGCACAATTACCCACAGGTCCTTTTCATTCTCTACCACTGTCAGTGTAGTACCACAGAGTTGATACGTTGCTCTGGGGTTGCTGTTTCCCATATGTAGTACTTTACATTTGTCAATGTTAGACTGTTCAACTAAGCCTATCTGTTCAACCTTTCCAGATTCTGTTGCAGCAGCATTGCATCAGTAGTGTCTTTAGAGCGTCGGGATGTAGATTAGCTGGGTCCATGCAACTAGCCAACTGGAGTGGTGAACATTTAAATCACCAAGAAATATTAACTCATTGTTATGAAAGTTAAACTAGAAAGTTCTGATGGTTTAGTGCATTTTGGGAGAATGGTAAGAGGCATTTCTCCCTATGTATCAGAAAGATTGTAAGCCAGAAGTGATCAAAAAGCCAAGTTATGAAATCTCTGAAGAGGAACATCAGAGTGGATATATATGCACAATATAATCTTTGATCTTTGGAATCACAGAGAAAATAATTTAGGCAACTGGGATAAGGGCAACCAATAATTGACTGTTAGAAAAAGCAAGTGGGTTTGACAGACTGTAGGTAGAAATTACTCTTGAGCTACTCTTGCAGCCCGTTTGCACTGTTCAGAGAACTTCATGTCTGCCTGCACAATTACCCACAGGTCCTTTTCATTCTCTACCACTGTCAGTGTGGTACCACAGAGTTGATATGTTGTTCTGGAGTTGCTGTTTCCCGTATGTAGTACTTTACATTTGTCAATGTTAAACTGTTCAGATAAGCCCATCTGTTCAACCTTTCCAGATCCTGTTGCAGCAGCATAGCGTCAGTAATCACCTCCTTATCCCTGCTAGAAAAATTCCTGTATATCATTGACAAGACACTATGAGCTACTCTTGCAGACCGTCTGCACTGCTCATAAAACTATATCTACCTGCACAATCACCCCCAGGTCCTTTTCGTTCTCTGGCACTGTCAGTGTAGTACCACAGAGTTGATACTTCACTCTGGGGTTACTGCTTCCCATATGTAGTACTGTACATTTGTCATTGTTAAACTTCTTTTGCCACCTCTCAGCCCATCTGCTCAACTTTTCTAGTTCCTGTTGCAGCAGCGTACTGTCATTAGTGTCCTTAACAACCCTGCCAACCTTCGTATCGTCTGCAAACTTGGACATTAAGCTTGATATACCATCATCAATATCATTTATAAATGCAGAAAACAACAATGGACCCAACACTGAACCCTAATGAACTCCACTAATAACATTAGTCCATTATGAGCAATGTCCATTGATTACAACACTCTGTCTTCTCCCAATCAACCATCCCTTTATCCATAGCAGCAATTTGCCACCAATGCCACACTACTCCAATTTGTTCAGCAGTCTTCCATGTCGAACAGTATCAAAAGCTTTTCTAAGATCCAAATATATGATATGAAAGTTATTCCCTACATCAAGTTCCTTTGTGACCACATCATAGTATACAATCAAATTGGTCAGACAGGACTTTCCCTTAACAAAACCATGCTGTGTCCGAGTTATAACTCAAGTCTAGTCTAGATGATCCTGCAGTGCTTTAACAAGTGACTCCATTAATTTTCCTGGAACAGAAGTTAAACTAACAGGTCTATAATTACTTGTGTCACTCTTTGATCCTCCTTTGTGAATTGGGATCACATTTGCACATTTCCAGTCCATGGGTACCTCCCCTGAGTCCAAAGAAGCTCTCTTAATTATGGCAAAGGGTTTGTTTACTTCTTTTTCTGCCTCCTTTTTATAACTGGATAGATCCCGTCCATTCCAGGTGCCTTTTTTATCTTTATCTTCAACAATTTCTTCTCCAGTTTCCACATTTATTACAAAATCATCTAGCTCACTGCCAGAGTTTAACTCACCTCTGGCATTCCCCTCCTGAATAACTCCTCTTGGGTGAATGTAGATGCAAAATGCTCATTTAGTTTGTGGAAATGAACATCGTTGAGATTGGAATTGACACCACATATATTTGTGAAATGAATGAGGAATTTTTTTGGAGGTTTGGTTCTTTTCGCAGTTAATTTTGTGCTATTAGTTTGACTACTCATGATTTTAGGGAGGCAGGCCAACCGGACTTCTCCTAAATCTTCTGTAATAGAGAGATATTGGATCCATCAGTGTTTTAGGCTGAGTGTCTGATAACACACAGGATACCTGTTCCCCTCTAAGCCCCCACTACACTATTATTATGGGGGACTTCAATGCTAAGGTTGGAAAAAGGCAAAACAGCGCAGAAAGAGGAACTATAGGAAATTTCGGAATTGGTGAAAGAAATAAAAGAGGTGAAAGACTTGTGGAATTTGCAGAATCTCAAGGACTGTCAGTAATGAACACTTTTTTCAAGAAAAGGGTGAACAGAAAGTGGACATGGAAGAGTCCAAATGGATTAACAACTAATGAAATCGACTTCATCCTCACTAACAGAAGATATATTGTGAATGATGTTACCGTCCTGAATAAGGTAAATGTTGGAAGTGATCACAGAATGGTAAGATGTACACTTGATATAGATGTAGGAAAGGAAAGGAAAAAAACTGACTCGAGTAAATAATACAGAGGTCTTTGAGATAACAGAGGAGGAGAAAAAGCAGTATGTACTGGAACTTAAGAACAAGTTTCAGCTACTGCAGACTGATCAGGATCAAGATATCGACGAGGAATATTACAACTTTCTGAAAGTGATAAAGCCCAATAAACCTATAGGGAAAAAGAAATCCAAAGAAGAAAAAATTAGTCAAGAAACACTTGTCATGATGTACCGAAGACGACAAATGAAGAGCAAGAAAAACACTGACATGGAGAAAATTGAGTATACTGAGTTATGCAAAGCCATTAGAAAGAGACTCAGAGAGGACATAAGAAAATTTAACACAAGAAAAGTAGAACAAGCATTAAGGGAAAACAAAGGATTTAAATCAGCAGCCATGAGCAGTAATACAGAAAGACAAATGATACTGAAACTGAAGAATAGCGATGGTGTACTTATAAACAACAGAGAAGGCATAATTCAAATAGCAGAAGACTACTATAGAGAAGTATACAAGGAGCGAGAGAATGATGCCAGCAGTGGGGAAGATGGATTGCAAAGTAGCAACACATACGACATACCCGATATTCTTCCTGATGAAGTAGAACATGCATTGAAGAAAATGAAGAATCGGAAAGCCCCGGGGAAAGATGAAGTTACTGTAGAGTTGTTAAAATTGGGAGGAACAGACATAACACAAAAACTGACAAGGCTCTTCACAAAGTGCATTGGAAAAGGTGTGACGCCTAAGCAGTGGAATAATGCAATCATAGTTTTGCTGCATAAGAAAGGAGATAAATCAGAAATTGGAAATTATAGACCAATTAGCTTGTTATACCACATCTACAAGTTGTTCACAAGGGTCATTACTAACAGATTAGAAAGAATACTTGATGAGAATCAACCGAAAGAGCAAGCTGGCTTTAGGACAGGATTCTCAACTATGGATCACCTTCACGTAATATCACAGCTAATGGAGAAAGCAAATGAATATAAAACACCATTATGCCTAGCATTTGTGGATTATGAAAAGGCATTTGACTCCATACAGCATAAGGCAATGTTTCGGGCACTGGAAAGACAAGGCATAGATACCCCATATATTATGATTTTTAAGAAAATATATGAGAGTGCTACCTCCTTTATTAAACTAGACAAAGACAGTAGGAAATTTAAAATCGAGAAAGGAGTTCGACAAGGAGACACAATATCTCCGAAGCTGTTTACTGCTGCCCTTGAGGAAACTTTCAGAAGATTAGACTGGTCGCAGAAAGGAGTCAATGTGAACGGAGAGTACCTAAACCATTTAAGATTTTCAGATGGCATTGTGGTCATAAGACACGATCCCAAAGAATTAGAGGAAAATCTTAATCAGTTATGCACAGTTAGTAAGGATTGTGGACTAAAGATAAATATGGCTAAAACAAAAGTAATGATGAACAAGTATGTCACGGAAATGGAAATAATGATTGAAGGAGCAGTAATTGGAAAGGTGGAGTCATATATTTATCTGGGACAAGTTATTAGCTGTAATAATGATAAATGGCTGGAAGTCAAGAGAAGAATAAATTTTGGATGAATAGCATTCAAGAAATATAGTCACATACTGAAGAGCAATATCCCAGTTTGTCTGAAACGTAAAATAATGAATCAATGTATACTCCCTACCATGACTTATGGAAGTGAAACTTGGGCACTCACCAAAAGAATGGAAGAGAAGCTGAGAACTACACAGCGAAGAATGGAACGAATTATACTGGGAATGAGACTGTTAGATAAGAAGAGAAACACATGGATTAGGCAGCAAACTCAAGTAAAGGACATTCTTATCAAAACTAAAGAACTAAAATGGTCTTGGGCAGGACACATAGCTCGAACACATGATGACAGATGGACTAAGAAAATAACAGAATGGTACCAAAGAGGAGCTAGAAGAAAACCCGGAAGACAAAGGCGGAGATGGATAGATGAAATTCATGAGTTTTTGGGTAGTAAATGGATGGCCAGTGCTCAAAACAGAAGGAACTGGAAAGTTGCTGGAGAGGCCTTCATCCTGCAGTGGATTGAAAATGGCTGATGATGATGATGATTAATTCACTGGACAGAGTAAAATGAAGAGGTGAACACGTTCTCTAAATTCATGAAATTTTTGTAAATAGTGTGCATAAGAAGAATATACCCAGTTCCTTGACGTAACCGTGACCTCAACAATGCCCTGCACATACATAGTACTCAGATTCCCTCCAGTCCCTAACTGGCAAAGTAGAGGCAGCGAGATTATACACTAGTGGTCTTTCCAGTGGCTGGCCTGTGAATACAGTTTTAGAGTTGTGTCCTTGAAATTTAAGAAATATTGGCTCCCACCATGACACCTACCATAACCTCAAAAGAAATCACTCATACTACATGACAAAAGAATTGAGAGTTGCTGGAGCTTGGCTCTGGACACTAAACATGTTTCACCACTTAAAGCTTCCAAAATGCAGAGTGTGGTGGCGCGAAACCAGACGATCATTATCTACTACCTTGTGACATAGAGTTAGCATTCTTGTGTGATGAGTATGCCACAGCCCAACCCCTGGATTTGGTACAACAAAGCAACCACGGCTGTCAACAAAAGGAAATTAGAATCAATACAGCGTAGCATCTTGCTCACCATCACAAGAGCATTCTGCACTGTCAGCTCTCATGCGCTGCAGGCCCTGGCAGGATCACTCCCCCTGGACCTGGAAATTGTCCGCTGCGGCATGCTCTTTCAACTGTCCAGAGGTAAAAGTGTATCCTGCATCGGCTTCACTACCGATCCAGCCAACAACAGCAACATAGAGAAAAAACATCTTATCAACCATCTCCGGCAAACCTGGCAGTCCCGATGGGCAGAATCAACTAAAGGCGCCATAACCCGGAAATTTATCCCGGACGTTACCCAAGTGTACCCCCACCAGCCGGCCTGGTTCTCACCGGGGCTCTACACCACCTTCCTTCTAACGGGACATGGTGCCTTTAATGCCAAACTTTCGACCTTCGGAATAAAATAATCACCACTATGCCACTGCGGTGAAAATCAGACATGGACACATCTCATTCATGAATGCCCCCTCTTTGATGATATAAGATGTCACTTTATAACAAAAATATGTTTCAACCCGAAGGATCGGGAACACCTTGTACTGTCGGAGGAGGAGTACTATAGAGCCCTCTCGAAATTTGCGCCCGAACTGTTCAGCAGACTACGAGCATTACCACAACTTCCCTAAACTCTACACTAGAACTCTGAGAACTGAAACGGACAACAATGACTAGGACTTTACTGGATGAGACCTATATCCCCTTAGTGACACCATCCCACACTGACATCCTGATTATTGGAACAGCAGTGGATGAGATCCTATCCCAACACTGACCAACTAATGGACTGTACACTGTTATGGACCTGACGAAGCCACAGCTTTGCTACATACACGCCATGTTAGTGATCTGAGCCGGCTCCCTTGTTCGGCCCTTTCTTCTCCCTTACCCCGGCGTGGGGCGGTGACGGCTTTCCTGTCTCCTCCCCTCCTTGCCGACCCCACTCTTCCCACTGGTGGGGTATGGGCATGCCCCACTGATTCTACCTGGGATCGTCTCCCCTATTGACCCCATTCTTCTGTCTTTATCCCTCCATTCTTCATTCTCCCTACCCAACTCTATCTGTATGCAAGCGAATGCCCCATACGCCAAAAATAACCGTGTCTAAATTAGCATTAGCATTAGTAGAGGCATATGATGCAAGAAAGCAAGCTTATTCAGCATCAGCCAAAAAAAAAAAAAAAAAACACACCACTCCCATTTCACCCCTCCGTTCGTTCGAAATACCTGTCCAGTTGAGCCTTAAATTTGTTTAGGC
The DNA here is from genome assembly GCF_048544385.1 of Mastigoproctus giganteus. Lineage (NCBI taxonomy): Eukaryota > Metazoa > Arthropoda > Arachnida > Uropygi > Thelyphonidae > Mastigoproctus > Mastigoproctus giganteus. The sequence goes on along the minus strand of NC_143576.1, from coordinate 206,322,518 downwards.
TATCAACTTCAACAACAAGTGACGGAAGTCGGTTCCACCAACCAACCACCCGCTGGCCAAAGGCAAATTTCCGCACATTTATCCGACATCCGTCCTTCCTCAATTTGAATTTATGCCCTCTGAGGTGATTATTTTGAGCAAGATGAAGAACCCCATTGGCATTGAGCATGCTCAAACCATTCAAAGCCTTATACACCTCTATCAGATCACCTCGCCGGTGCCTAGTCTCCAGACTCTGTAATTTGCAAAACTTAAGCCTTTCATCGTAAGAGCAACCCTTTGTACCATTCACTAATCTTGTTGCCCTTCTCTGTACCCGTTCCAGCAGCTCTACATCCTTCTTGAAATGACGCCTCCAGACCTGTATACAGTACTCAAGATGTGGCCTAACCATTGCCTTATACAAGGGAATAATCACCTCCTTATCCCTGCTAGAAACATTCCTGTATATCATTGACAAGACACCATGAGCTACACTTGCAGCTCGTCTGCACTGCTCAGAGAACTTCATATCTGTCTGCACAATTACCCCCAGGTCCTTTTCATTCTCCACCACTGTCAGTGTAGTACCGCAGAGTTGATATGTTGCTCTGGGGTTACTGTTTCCCATATGTAGTACTTTACATTTGTCAATGTTAAACTTCATTTGCCACCTCTCAGCCCATCTGTTCAACCTTTCCAGATCCTGTTGCAGCAGCAGAGCGTCAGTAGTGTCCTTAACAACCCTGCCAACCTTTGTATCGTTTTCTGCAAACTTGGACATTAAACTTGATATCCCATCATCAATATCATTCATAAACACCGAAAACAACAACGGACCCAACACTGAACCCTGAGGAACTCCACTAATAACATTAGTCCACGTTGAGCAGTGTCCATTGATTACCACTCTCTGTCTTCTGCCACTCAACCATCCCCTTATCCATAGCAGCAATTTGCCTCCAATGCCACACTGTTCCAATTTGTGCAGCAGTCTTCCATGTGCAACAGTATCAAAAGCCTTTCTAAGATCCAAATATATAATATCAAAGTTATTCCCTGCATCCAGTTCTTTTGTGACTACATCATAGTATCCAATCAAATTGGTCAGGCAAGACCTGCCCTTAACAAAACCATGCTGCGTCTGAGCTATAACTGAATTCTTGTCTAGATGATCCTGCAGTGCTTCTTTAACCAGTGCTTCCATTAATTTACCTGGAACAGAAGTTAAACTAACAGGTCTATAATTACTTGTGTCAGCCTTTGATCCTCCTTTGTGAATTGGGGTTACATTTGCACATCTCCAGTCTATGGGTACCTCCCCTGAGTCCAAAGAAGCTCTCATAATTATGGCTAGGGGTTTGCTTACTTCCTTTGCTGCCTCCTTTAATATAACTGGATAGATCCCATCCACCCCAGGTGCCTTTTTTATGTTTATCCTCAACAATCTCTCCTCCACTTTCCTCTCAGTTATTACAAAATCATCCAGCTCACTGCCAATGTTTACTTTACCTACATCATTCTCCTTCCTGAATAACTCCTCATGCGTGAATGTAGATGCAAAATACTCGTTTAGATTGTTAGCCACCTGAGCAGGATCCTCAACTGTTGAACCATCAATATCCAGTGGACCAATCTGATTCATCCCTTTCCTTCTTGAGTTTAAATAGGCAAAGAACTCTTTTCTGTTTTTCTTTGCATCCTTTGCCAAGGATGTTTCGTAGTCTGCCTTTGCCTGCCTAATCTCCTTTGTGACTTGGTTACAGACCAACTTATATCTATCATAGGCTTCCATGTCACCCATTAATTTGTATGTATCCCATGCATTTTTCTTCTCTGCCACATGTCTCATTAGTTCATCTGACAACCATTTAGGCCTAAACCTTGAACAATATTTCTTAGTTGGTATGTAAAGCCTGGTAGCCTCCAAGATTAGTTCCTTGAATGCTTCCCATTTTGAGTTTGCTATTGGTAACATCATCAGTTGGTTCCACTGTATAGAATTTAAATACTGTCTCAGACCATCATAGTCGCCTTTACGAAAACAAAAACCCTTCCCTTTACCTCTGATGGTAGTTACCTCCTTGAGTAAATCCCACTTCAACACACTGTGATCACTGCCACCTAGTGGTTCATTTATCTGCAGATTCTTAATGCATGAAGAATCACTACTGATAATCAGATCAAGAGTATTGCTCCCTCTTGTTGCCTCACGAACATGCTGATGTAGAAAACAATCATCCAATAAATCCACAAAAGCCTTGCTAGTGTGCGAGTGACCAATCCACAAATTCCAGTCAATATCTGGGAAATTAAAATTCCCTGGAAATTAAAATTACGCTGTTCGCCCACCATTTTGGCTTTTCTAATTCTAGTGCAATATTCCCATGCAATTTTTTTTTTTTTTTTTTTTAAAGGTCTTAGCCACTGAAATCCCAGGAAACTAGGTGGCAGGACCTGCCAGAGTGCAAATTTAAACTAGTGGTTACCTGGTCTGCCTCCACGGGGCGAAGTGCGGGCAACGTTGGGCCTCAGCTGGGGTCCAGCGGCTAAATGGCCAGAAGAACAACGGTACATAACACAACACACTCACATGATCCATACACTTTTAAATCTCTGGCCTTCCCAGTGAACTGGTACACTCACAATGAAAGCAACACGGAGATGGGGGGAACCCCTGGTGCCGTTAGACACTTAACACACTTTGCACACTTTGCACTTTATGTTGGTTCACTGCGCGGGTAGCATAGTGGTATCGTCACCGTCATCCCCACATCGGGTAAAGGCCCGGGCTCGAATCCCGTCGATGACGCGAGGAACTTTAATAGGCTTTTTTCACTCCGTGGCTGAGTTAGTCGGTCTCAGATCGGTCCTCCTCTCTGACCAATCTGATTAGCTACTCTGACGCAGTAACAAAGAAATTAGAGACATCGCCCTTTGATCCTCTTTTGCGAATAGGAGTTTTTTGGACTGACCTCAGTGGTCAATGAATTTCCAATTTATAGGAACCTTCCCTGAATTCAAGGATGCTGTCATAACCTCTTTTGTTCCTTATTTAATATAACTGGATAGATCCCATTAGCCTCAGGTGCCCTATTTACTTTTAGTTTCAGCAATTTCTCTTTCACTTTCTTTTTAAGTTATAACATATTGCTCCCAGTTATAATTTGGTGTACTTCTTGCGTTCCTATCCCTAAAACTTCTTTATGGGTGAATCAAAATATTTAAAAATGCAAATATTTATTTATTTTGTTAGCAAACTGCACAGGATCACCAATAGAGTCTGCGCCGGTAGTAGAGTGGTACCGTCACCGTCCTTCCCACACCGGGAGGAAAAGGCCTGGGTTCGAATCTCGTCTATGACGTGAGGAATTTTTAAGGGCTTTTTTTCACTACCTGGCTGAGTTAGTCGGTCTCAGGCGGCGTAGCTAGCAAGGTTTTTTCCCGGAACACGGGGTTTTTCGTCCAGCAAAACAGGCAAATCGACCAGAGAACACGCCAAATTTACAGAGACAATACACATGGATAGTTGAAATTACATTTCCAGGTAACCCTAATAAAATAGTTTAGTTTAGGATCACCAATAGTTATGCCATTCATATCCAGTGAACCAATGTTGTTCATAGTGTTAACATGATTCCGTCTAATGTTAACATAAGTAAAGAATTCTCTGCTACTTTCCTTTACATTCTTAGCCAAGGAGTTTTCATAATCTGCCTTAGGTTGCCTAACCCTCCTAGTGACCTGATTGCAGACTCGTTTGTACTTGCTGTAAGACTTCATGTCACCTGTTAATTTATAATCATCTCGCGCATTTTTCTTCTCTACTACTAGTCTCATGAGTTCATCTGATATTCATTTAGGTCTAAACCTTGTACTATATCTCTCTGTTGGTATGAAAAGCTTAATAGCTTTTATAATTATTTCACTGAATGCCTCCGATTTAGAATTTTCAGTTGGCAACACCATGTCTGAAACTTACAGAAAAAAAACAAAAAAAAAAAAAATCAAATTATAATATTAGGGTCCCCTGTAAATGATGACATCTACCCATCTATTTATTTTGTCTATAAATTGGCTGTGTTCTGTGATAGATTTGCCTGCTTGCTGGACGAAAAACCTCCAGTTTCTGGGGGGTGGGAACTTTGCTATCTACGCATGAGACCAACTAACTCAGCCACAGAGAGAAAAAAAGCCCACTAAAGTCGCGTTATTGATGGGATTCGAACCCGGGCCTTTTCCACACGGTATGGGGAGGGCGGCGACGATACCACGGTGCTACACGTTTAGACTGTCCGAAACCTACAGTTGTCTTTACGAAAGTAAAATCCCACCTCTTACCCTCGACAGCAGCTATTAAGTATAGCTCACATCAATATATTTTGATCACTGCCGCTAGTAGTTCCTTTATCTGGATAATCTTAATTTATGATGAGTCACTGCTGATGGTGAGATCAAGAGCATTTACAACTGGTTTCTGTACAATGTTCTAATTTATCTGAATCATGTTGATCATACAGAAATTCACTAGATTACGCAGCAGAACTTAAACGTTCTGTCGATTTTTGCATCCCTTCCATCGATATCATAATTGTTTTACATGACTTTTTTGAAGTGAAACTTCTTTAGGCAGTTTTCACATGGGAGTAACTTGCGTCTGTGGATTGACAAAAATCGCCACGAAAATGTGACACGAAAAGATTCATCGCCCCGCACCATTGTACTACTCCGTACCAGGAGCGAGCGACGCATGGCGCAATCAGTACCCTTACAGCGCGGCCACGGTGTAACTCGAACGCGTGTAGCGTTTACGTTTTAAATCGCTGTATCTCAGCTTCTAGCAGTCCGATTTTAAAAATTTCAAAACCAAAATATTTATTTTGCCATTCTCTACCGTATTTCATAAAAAAATTGAGGGAAATTTTCAAAAGTTCGGTCTAACCATGAACAACGATTTCAACGACTAGATCTGGAACAGTCATCGATGGAGTATTTCAACGACACTTACAAACTTTGAAGTCTGAAATTTATGCATCATATTTTAGCTATCATAAGTCGATTTTATCGATGTCACCATATTAAATCTGTAAACACTATGTAACAAACTTGTAAAACAATTGTAAAATATTAAAACATTGTAACATTGAAATAATCAACGTTTCAAAAGATTCTAAAGAAGTTTCACATAACTTCCGCTATGCGTGCTCGACACACACACACACAATTTTTTAATGATGAAAATCTCCTTTCGATAGAATCACCAAGAAAATCTAGTTAGTCCACTTGTGATTATGTGTCATACTGTTCCTACTTTCTTCTAATTTATTATTATTATTAAAATCGGTTTATTTCCCAAGAAACCTTGGGTCACCCCGGGACGGTTCTGTGCCAGAAGGGTTATAAAGGGCTCCTCTTTAGTAGATTCACTATAATTACTCAAATTAACATTTCGAATTTCTTGAGAATCACAAGAACCAGAATTACGAATAGATTCCGCACTATTACCATCCATATTTTGAACTGTAGTTATAACAACTGGACTGAAAATAAAGTGCACTATTAAAAAAATAAAAGCCATATATCATTTCAATTACGATAGGATCGTTTGGGTAATCCACAAATTTATAATAATTAGTCCCTGAGGTAGCATACGTGATCTCAGTGTCTTTAAGCCAGAAAATCTGTAGTGACCATTGTTAACTGTGACAGTCTGCGCGATAGCACAGTGGTACCATCACTGTCCTCCTAACACCGGGTGGAAAAGGCCCGGATTCGAATGGGCTTATTTCACTCCGTGGCTGATTTAGTTGGTCTCGGGCGTAGATAGCAAGATTTCCCCCCTAAAAATAATAGTTTGGTTTAGTTTTTGTTAACTGTGATGCTGATAAGTCGGCTGCCTTAAATAGTCATTATTCAATCTATAGATGAAAACTGTTGTTGGCCAAATTGGTGACTATACCGAATATAAACTGAAATTTATATTTTTTTTTTCTGGGCATAGTGTTGTTGCTAGCTAATTATAGTACACAATCGAATGAGGAACATCTATCATTTATGTTTGCAAACTTGCTAAACAAGCATAATCATAAATTTCCATTACAGTGAAAAGTTATAGAAATATATCAGCCCAATGAACTGAACTAAACTTGCAGAAGATTAAGTTAAACATATATATATTTTTTTTATGAAAACCCCAAACACGAGAGGTATTAGAACCTATAGTACTTAGTACCGTGCTTGGGTTGGAGGTTGAGAAGATGAAAGAAGATATTTGTTGACATTAGACTTGAACTTCTGTAGGCTGTAATTTTCAGGAAATACGTATGAAAGAAGGTTGTTCCAGAAAACGCAGTTGAATGAATAAACTAGGAAGATAAAAAAGTTGGTTCTGTGAGTTTGAAGTTGGACAGTAAATGGATGTTGGCTGGTGGCGGCACGTGTTCGGACTGTTTTGAAAGAGAGAGCGGGAATTATAGAAGCTAATTCAGAGGAACAGTGCCCATGGAAGTATCTGTAGAAGAGGCATGCAGCAGAAACAGTACGTCTATGAGACAGAGAGTAGAGAGACTCTGTTAGAGAGGAGTCATTAATTAACCTAACTGCCCTCTTCTGAATGGAATCTAGATGCCTGAGAGAGGTTTGGAGGGCACCACCCCAGATGTGGGATTGTTCCCACCCCAGATGTGGGAACAATATTCCATGGTAGGGCGAATTTGCGATTTGCACAGAGTGAGCAGCTGTTTGGAAGAAAAGTAACGTTGAGAGCGAAAGAGAAAACCAAGTTTTTTAGATGCAGAGAAAGCAATATTTGTAATGTGCTTGTTGCCAAGAGAGAGATTAGAAATCAGGGTAATCCCCAAAAGAGATATATCATTTTGCCTAGAAATCGGAGTGTCACCAAAGATAAGCATAGGAGCAGAAGAATCCTTGTAAGAGATTAAGTTAAATATAATTTAACGGCAAGGAATTCACAAAAATGGATCCTTTCACCCAATCAGAATCATTTCAATTGCATAATAATATTCCATCGCAGTCCAAACTGTTGCTTTAGATTTGTCATTGTTACCAATGAAAGTGTGTGATTATTGTTATGTCATATAATAAACAATAATTGTACTCTGGAATTCTCACTTAATAATTTCATTCTTCAGGTAAACTAATAACTGTACACTTAGAAAATGGTAATTATGCTGGAGAAGAATTATCGTTTAGAAAAACTGTAATTTGGATTTATCTGTCCCGTAAGTTATTCATTACTTTGTTTCTTTCGTATTAAACGTATTTCTTTGTTTCTTTCGTATTATGCTAAAAATTGCGATTTTTTTTATTTTTTTTTACAAGGTACTACGTTGCGTTTTGCTAAAATATAATAATTATCATTATTCGAAAATTAATGGGAACCGAATTAAAGGGTCGTGTGTAGAACTATAACTATGCCTGCGTATTTGTGCCGCAAGGTTTAAAGTCAGGGGGTCAAAAATGTAGGATTTAAAAATAATATATATAGTTACTTTTTAATTTAAAATACCACAAAATAGTGAGCGCGACAAGCATTTTGTATGTAGTTATAGTATGATTTACTTCTTTGTTTTATAGCACATTTCTCGAATTCGTTGCAGGAGCCATGACTGGTGATTTATTATTGTTTTTATTATTGCCCTTATATTATTTCTCCGTGATTGGGGGTTCCACCTCGTGACGGGTATTGCTAAAAAGTACACAGGGTTGTTGTTGTTATGTCTGGTGTTACTGGTGGTCGAGGAATTCTCTGACTATCCTACAGGTGTTCATGATTGCGACTTTCTGCAGTTCCTTGTAGGTGTTCGCTGGGAGACCTATTGCTGCTAGGCTGTTATGCGGGGTCTTTGGCACCATGCCTGTGGTTCACACGATGATCGGGATGGTCGTTACTTGTTGCGTATGCCACATCTCTTTGATCTCCTGTCTTAGGTTCGTGTACTTCCTGATTTTTTCCCCATGGGTTTTCTGCAGGTTGCCAGTGTTGAGTACCGCTATATCAATCAGATAGGTAGTCTTTTCCTTCTTGTCCACAGGGGTTATGTCCGGTCTGTTGTGCGGGATGGTCTTATCCGTTATTTTCGCGCGATCCCAGTACAGCTTGCGGGTTCGGGTCTCTAGTACTGCCTGGGGTTCGTACTTGTAGTATGGTACACTTTCTTTGGTCAACTGGTATTTCCTCGCTAGCTTCTGATGTATTATCCTTGCTACCTGGTCGTGTCTATGAGTGTACTCAGTCTGGGTGATCACCTTGCACCCCGCGGCGATGTATTGGATCGTTTCTGAGGCCAGGTGGCATCGTCGACATGTGTCATCGGACACTCGGGGCTCCTTGGCGATGTATTTTCTATAATTTCTGGTGTTGATTACCTGGTCTTGGATGGCGAGCATGAATCTTTTAGTCTCGGGGAAGAACATCCCGCTCGTGAGCCATGCATTGGAAGCAGTTTTATCTATGTGATCTTGATGGAGATCATTGTAGTGTCTGCCCTGGAGTGTCTTCTCTGCCCATCTTTCTAACTTCGTTTGTACCTCTTGGTTGAGGGGAGACTCCTCGCTTAGGTTGAGTGGGGTATACGGCTTGTCGATCTTCCTTATGGCCTGGTGGAGTGCTGCTGTGTGTTTCTAGAAGTAATCCTTCAGGTAAACTATCGCTGTCTTCTGTTGCTCAATGAGGTCTATCAGTCCCCTTCCTCCTTCTTCCCGGGCAATTGTCAGTCTCTCCACGGCAGATCTCGGGTGGTGTTGGCGGCTCTTGGTCATCATTGTCCTTGTCTTTCTCATGATATCTCATGATATATTTATAAGGAGTATGTTAGTACTGGGACTGCATATGTGTTTATGGCTTTAACTGTGTTCCCTCCATTCAGCTTTGCTTTCAGCAGTTTTCTGAGCCTCTGATGGTATTTTTCGGTAAGGCAGGCCTTAATTTCCTTGTGCTGTAACTGCTGAGCCTGCATCATCCCCAAGTATTTGTAGGCCTCTCCCTCTGCCATGGCTTCGATCTCTTTACCAGTCTGCAGCTGGTAGGTTCGCTTGACTAATTTTCCCTGGTGCAATCCGTGGGTCTTGCATTTGTCTAGACCAAATTCCATCCTAATATCATTGCTGAATTCTTCGGTGATCTGGAGTAGTTGGGTGTACAGGTTCTTTCTTCCTTCTTTGAGGTTATATCCGTACTTACTACTGTTGAGCATGGTTGATAGCGGGTTAAGTGCGGATTAAGTTATTATTATTATTATTATTATTATTAGCCATATGCTGCACCAGCCAAAAAAAAATTGAATTACCCTGAGAGAGAGAGAGAGAGAGAGAGAGAGAGAGAGAGAGAGAGAGAGAGAGAGAAGGGAATCACCAAGAAAGAGAAGAATGATGATATCCAGCTCAGGATCCTGGGTGTGCCAAGCCCATACTCACCAGATGTGAGCCCCTGGGTTGTGCTTTTCCAGAATGTTTAAATAAAATAATGGTCAACCTAATCGTTTAATTTCAAGTTTATCATTGTATGACAGCGACGTAATGGTGTTTTATTTTATTTTAATAAATTAAATTTTTATAGAAAATACAGTACACCCACATGGTTGCGAGTAGTAACTTTAACTACTATTGCTCTCATTTATTCCTTAATCCTTCGAGGAGAAGTTCCAAAGCGTTGCTGTGCGCATGTGCAGGTTATTTGCTATATGTAAGCATGTAAGAGCCAGTACTGCTTCGTTTTGCTTCGTTCTTTGACTTGAAGAATTTGAGTATACAAATTTGTATTATATATAATATTTATTTCTTTATAACGTTGGTTATAAATACAAATCATTAAAGTTTAGTGATACTAAGAGTAACGCAATGAGAATGAGAATGAGAATAACGCAATAATATCTTTATTGTGGAAAAGAAAATAGAAGAAATAGATGGTTTCAGATATTTAGAGAGTACTGTAGATAAAAAAAAAAAGAAGGGAGAACACCAATAAGGAGATATATATAGAAGAACAGACCAAGGAAGAATGTTTTATAAATGTGCAAAATATCTAGTTTGAAGAAAGGTGGTACTAATGTGAATCGGAATCATGGGGAAGAGGGATATTATCAGAATGCAAGCAATGGAAATGAAGTTTCTGAGAGGTGCGTGCGTGCGTGTGTTTGTGTGTGTGGAAAGATCAGGAGAAATAGAAACGAGGCCATTCCGGAAAGCGTAGGAGAAGAACGATTACAAGAAATGATTGAGATGAACAGACTGAGATGGTTTGGTCATGTAAAGAGAATGGAGGATAACAGACTGCCAAAAAAGATGTTAGATATAAAAATGAAGGGCAAAAGACCAAGAGGAAGGCCGAGAAGAAGATGGCAAGAGGTGAATAGAGATGTGGAGAGAAGGGGCGTTTGGTAGAAGCTGGAGATGGACCTAAATGAAGAAGACTGGTTTCCTTATTGATCCTGCAAGAAGCTGGAACAACGGATAAGTAAGCATAAATACAAATTAATATAAATACAAAATAAATTTATAACATTGGTTATAAAGACAAAGTAATAAACAAAATATATTTATTTTGTTTATTACTGATTTATATTTATTTTATATTTATAATCTAAAAAGCGAAATATAATGTTGTTTATCAGTGTGTGGTGCCCTCTCTCTCTCCAGACGTTTTGGTGGTTGTTGGCACCTCATCTGCGGGCGCTAGGTACCTAAAGTACATCTGATGCATCAGCCCAGTGTTATTTTAACTCACAAGATGAGAGAGGCTGAAAACGTTCAATAGTAAGTTTCCAAATATGACCTGAACCATAAGTTGCTTGGCTTAACAGAAAAGTGGCAACACTTCTAAGTAACTTCACCGAAGTACTATGTTTCATATATGGAACATAGTGGTATTTGTCATTCTTCGTGTTGTTTATTACCTAATCCCTAGATTATAAAGATGTCTGATAGCTTAGGACCGGCAACCCTTACCACCACATGAGCTACTTTTAAAATAAACAAGATCTGCTTATCACATTTTTTCACAAGTGTACCTTTGGCTTAAATGAAACATGTTTGTCGTAGTATTATTTTTTTTTAATTATAAAAACACATTACGTAAGCATGTACATAAACATTTGAATTAAACTTAAAAACTAAATCAGACAAGTAATAAATAAGTTTACTGGCATTTCTGTTCACCAAAAAATCATATTTTTATTTTTGTGTATCGACTAAAAATTTGTTTTTAGATCGACCAGCTACCATTTGCCAGCCAGAAAACTGGTAATTACTATCTACCATTTGCCAGATCATAAAGATTTCAATTATTTATTATTATACAATGAACTGATATTTTAAAGGAAAAGTTAATAATTTAGCTATTAACTTTTCTTAACCACTGAATCTTTCTGATTCATATAATTATTACTATTTTTCATCATTATTTTTGTTTTCTTTCTGTTGTAATAATTTCCAGAACAGGGAGGACTAAAAGTTTTTCTGTCGTGATATTTTATTGTCCACAATGAGGATCCACACATTTACATTACCAGAATTGGTGGACATGGCTCTTTGTGTCCCAGAAAAGGGATCGGTCAACTTTAATATTCTTCATACAATCCTACATTCTTTTATAGAAGAACTTGGTCTACAGAATGTTAAGCCATGGTGCAGTATGGATCATCCAATTGTCATGAAATCTGCTATGCTTCACTCACGTGCAAGAAAGTACAAAGCTGATGCAAGAAGGACAAAATCAGAGCGTGATATTGAATTCTTTGAGGGAGAAGGTTTCGATGAAGATTTTGATGAAGACAGGATGCCTACGCCTGTAACAGAATATGCAGAGCGCAGATTAAGTGAACGAAGGGCTTCTGAAGGCAGACGTGCATCAGGAGAAGCCACACAGCCTTCAGAATCGGAAGAAGCAGAAGGCGAACCAGAGCCTGTTGAAGCAGAGGAGGGAGCTGTGGAACCTGAACAAGAAGCTGTTGAAGAAATCGAACAACCAGAGCCAGAGCCAGAGCCAGAGCCTGCTGAAGTTGAACAGCCAGAGCCTATTGAACAAGCTGAAACAGAGCCGACTGAAGGGGAACCTTCTGGTGAAGGAGAGGCAGAAGAAAAAGAAGCGCCTGCTGAAGGTGAAGGTGAAGAGCAACCACAGGCACCTGAAGGAGAAGGTCAGCCAGAGATTGAAGGAGAAGGCCAACCGCAGGTCGAAGAAGGTCAGCCGCCAGTTGAAGGGGAAGAGCTAGGGTTAGCACAGAAGGACTCTAAGGCATCACTAGATCCAGGTTATGAGGCTATTCGTGCTGCTGCAAAGAAAAAAGGACCCGCGACTCATCGAGCAAGACTAATTTCTGAAATGTGGCAAGCTACCAATGTAAACAAAAGATTAGATGCATTAGAAGAAGGATTCTATAAGGTATGGATTAAACTCTTTTACATATGAAATTATAGAATGCTGAATAGAGGTTACCCCTATTTGAAGTGTGTATTTTAGAGCTTCTAAATTTTAGACTTTTATTTAATTATTTGATTTAATTTACAATTAAGACGATTATAAAGTAAATAATACAATACAATAAATTAATACAATTAAGATAACTGTAAATTAAATTAAATAAAAAAATAATAACCATATCCTTAAACACTGCTCTTTCTGATGTAAAAATTGTTTTATATCAAGGAGAATTCATCCTGATGTATTGTGTTGGAGTGTCACTCAAATTTAAAGGTAACCCAGGTCATGAGTTTCAAGGAACAAAACATGGGTTATTGTATTTAACTACACACGGGGAAACTGAAATGGGAGTGCAACCTTTATCTTGAATTTTAACAATGGTGGTGCCAGTGAATTTGATCAGGCAATGATGCATCCAATGAGATTTGTGCAAAAAAGTGGCAAAAGGAGAAGTTCCACCTCATGTTGAGCACCTGGGTACATTCTTTTCAGCTGCTTTTCAGGCATATGTTGTGCCATATCATTTTTATCTTTATTTTATGAGAAATTCAAATATTTTTGCACCACAAACAGGGAGTGCTATATATATCGCACCTATACCTCCTCCTTATCCTGGTATTAGTCCAAATTACACTGGAACACCAATAACTTCTCCAGATATGCTGTACATCACTACTGTTCCTCCTCCTCCATATCCTGGTTTTGGTTATGCACTTAGTACAGTCTTATCAGCTCCTCCAGATAGCTATATACCTCCTCATTACCCTGTAGTACAGCCTCTTCCCCTTCCTCCCTCAAATCAGCCAGCATCTTCCTCAGATGCTCCAACACCATCTGCTGTCCAAGTTCCCCTGTTCAATCCATGCAGCCTTCAATAAGATTTGAGGATCAGCATCAGAGTAAGAGTAATTTAAAGCCGGCCCCTTTCAAAATCGGCCATGTGGTAGGCAATGGCATACCACCACATTATCTGATGCCACAGAGACAATATCAAAACCAACTCCAAAAACTGTTGTTAAAGGAAGACCTGCAACTAGGTGGAAGGATGAGATCAGTGAACTTTTGGGCATGACATTTTGCGATGCCGCTCATATAGCACATGATCGATGCAGTCGAAGGAATTTGTTGGTGGCCACAACAACTCTCAGGGAACTATGTGACTGGAAGAAGAAGAATAGAGGTAACTATTGTTACTTTTTTTGCATTTCAGTTTATTGTTATGAATATTTCCACCAAGGCAGGTCCTAAGGTTCAGGGTCGTTGTGTGCAATAAATAATGTTGGGGGGAAAGAACAGTAAGGGAGAGTTCTCCATAGCTGAATTGAAGGGATCTCCTTTCTCTATTTTGTGATTCGGAACGCTCTATTTAGTCTGGGATACAGATTCATTGCACTTGCGCACCTACTGCATTGCCCTAGTGGGTAGCACATTTGGTAAAATCGCCGTCCTCCCCACACCAGGTGGAAGAGAGTTGGAATCCTGTCAATGACTGGAGGAATTTTTATGGGTCTTTTCACAACGTGGCTGAGTTAGTCGGTCTCAGGCGAGGGTGGCATGGTATTTTCTCCGGGAAACTCGGGTTTTTCGTCCAGCAAACAGAAAATCGACTACAGGACACACGCAATTCCCCCTTCCCCAAGGACTGGCCCTGATTTCCACTTATGGTATATGAAGAAATACTTTAAATCAGCTTTCAATAAATTAAATAGGAAGTCATTTTGAGGGAATTAGTCACGCAAACCATCCAGACATCAAGCATCTCACACTTAAATATAAACTATTTATGAATGACTATGTTCTCTGTATATTTTCCTATTTGTGCTCCTCACAGCACGTGTCATTGGTGTATTATATAGGTATAGGTATAGGCATGTTGAGGGTCTAACGGCTCCTGGGATTCCTCCCAACTCCGCATATGTTCTATGTATCGAGTGATTTTAAAAGTGTATGGATCATGCGATATGTAGTGTGTTGTGCCCATTGTTCACCCGGTCTGTTAGCTGCCGGGCCCCTGGTGGTACCCGACGTTACCATACCCAGCCACGGGGAGGCCGACCCTGTGTACCATTAAGACAAATCTACTCTGGCAGGTCCTGCCACCTACTTTCCTGAGATTTCAGTGGCTAGGACCTAAGAAGTAAAAGATGAACGCGGTCTATTCTGCCGATAACTTTAGAAATTTCTCTAGATGGGGTTATGCGCTGGAAATATCAAGCTTTGAGGCCTAATAGGTCGGGCAAGAATTTTGGTGTTAATTAGATTTGGACGTGTGGGGCAGACACGGTGTGAAGTGAAAGAAGGGTAGGGAGACTGAAGGTTGAGGGGGAAGGAAGTAAGGGGCCGATAGAGTAGATGGTCGCTGCTAGCAGTAGAGCATGCCCGTGCCCCACCAGAAGGAAAATGGGAGAGGAACTTGTTCCTCTCCTCCCACCGGGGGAAGGGGTTAAAAGTCCTTCCCCCGGTGGGAAATTTGGACTCAAATGTCCTTCTGTACGTCGCAAGATTCTAACTTGATAGTGTCATGTCCAGCATTTGAGTCCAAAAGATGGGCCCTAGTCCTATTATGGTGTGTCATTTTCTTTAGGGAGGTAAAAGTGTTCTTCGTCTTGTAAACAGCAGCTGGGAAAAGTGGGTGAAGACTCAATAGTTGTCTTGCTCCTGTGCTCTTCATTCCTGAGTAGTGAGTGGATAGTCGTGTATAGTTGTCCACGCAGACCTTCGAAGAGGTCGCACTCATGAAGGAGATGCTTCCAGAATTCTTCTTGTCCACAGACACAGAATGGGGTGTCTGTGAGACCAAATTCGTGTAGCTTTCTTCTAAAGGAGCCGTGCCCAGTCAGTAAAAATGTAGTGTATAGTCCGGGAGATACCCATGCCGGGGAGAGTGGATACACCCTGCTGATATCTGGGAGGAACTTCTTAGTAATGAATCGTTTGGTGGATAAATTCCATCGATATAGGGATTTTTCCGAACTTTTTTCGAATAATAGTAATTAATAAGGGTGCGATTGGCACAGTGGTTACAATGATGTACCACCAATGGGATTTGTCCAAGTTTGTATCCCTCCACAAAAAAAAAAAAAAAAAAAAAATCGTGAAAGTCACTATACAAGTATTTCCGTCCTACCTCCCGAAGGTCGAAGTGATGGCTGAGGCAGAGAGTAGCTCCATCTGGTGTCACTCCCAATAACTATCATCCACCTGGTTGCAAAAAGCCACAGCTAAACAGGGCCACCTCCATAGCTGGATAAAAATGAGTAGAAATATTGAGCATACACATTGAGGGCGATTTAGGATAAAAATGTCACACTAGGGTCACTCGGAATATTAATTCTACCACCCAAGTGTATTATGTTTTAGAATCGAATGTGTTTGCTGGTCGTTGGCCTGTTTCGCCAAACGAAAAACCCGAGTTTCTGAGAGTGAAAAAAAACCTTACTGTCCATGCCTGAGACCCACTAACTCAGTCATGGAATGAAAAAAGCCATAATTGTTCCTCGCGTCATTAACGGGATTGCGCCTCCGTAGCCAGGTGGGAAGGAGCAGCAGTGTGTAGCACACGCTTCTTGATTAGACCGGGGTTCGAGCCCGTCACCACCAAATATGGAGAATGCGGAAAGGTCATGGAATGACCACCGTATATCCCGGAGCAATATGGCCTTAGTTGCTAATGCTCCTAAAAACCAAATAACAAACAAACAAACAACAAACAAACATTAACGGGATTCGGACACAGACCTTTTCCACCCGGTGTGGTAAGGACGTTGACGATGCCACTGTGTTATCCGCACAGAGTGGCTTAGGATAAAGTCGCTCGAGTTCAGGCCTTAGGCAGAGGAGTCGATTCACTTGCTCCACTCTCTTCGTCATGAGACTCTAGAGATAGTCTCCTGAGGAAGACAGTGGAGCAAGTGACGCTGTCCCCTATGGCCACCACAAGGGATGGGCAAGACCATCCACTCCACTCTACTGGAAGTGCTTCTGCACAACTGACCATCCAGGAAAGAAGAAAAAGCCAACGCATGAAGTGGAGCAGCCAAATGAATATGTTCATCATGCGAGCATACTACCATGTAACCAAGCTAATGTGACAATGTATAGGGTGAAACTACACACCAAGTAGAGCAGACAAAGGATGAAGCTACACATCACTAGAGCAGCTTAAGTGGAAACAGACGAGATCACGAATTTAGAAACGAGTGGAAGAAGGCCCTAGCACAATTCGAGGAAACGGACATTACAAAGACCGACACCATACTGAAGCAGAGACCCAACAAAAATGATTTTTTCCCAATGGGTTTTCTGCAGTTTGCCAGTGTTGGGTACCGCTATGTCAATCAGCCTTTTCCTTCTTGTCCACAAGGGTTATATCCGGTCTGTTGTGCGGGATTATCCTATCCATTATTATGGCGCGGTCCCAGTACAGCTTGTGGGTTGGAGTCTTTAGTACTGCCTTCAGTTCGTACATGTCGTACGATACACGTTCTTCGATCAACTGGTATTTCCTTGCTAGCATGTGATGTATTATCCTGGCTACCTGGTCATTTCTATGAGTGTACTCAGTCTGGGTGAACACAAAGCATCTTGCGGTGATGTTTTGGATCGTTTCCGTGGCCAGGTGCCATCGTCGACATGTTTCATCTAACACTCCGAGCTCCTTGGCGATGTATTTTCTATAGTTCCTAAAGTTTATTACCTGGTCTTGGATGGCGAGCATCTTCAATCTGGGGGGAAGAGCGTCCCGCTCGTCAGCCATGCATTGGAAGCAATTTTATCTATGTGATCTTGATGGAGATCATTGTAGTGTCTGCCATGGAATGTCTTCTCTGCCCATCTTTCTACCTTTGTTTGTACTTCCTTGTTGGAGGGAACACCTCGCTTAGGTTAAGTAGGGTATAACGCTTGTCTACCTTCCTTATGGCCTCGTGGAGTGCTGCTGTGTGTTTCTGGAAGTAATCCTTCAGATTAACTATCGCTGTCTTCTGTTGCTCAGTGAGGTCTATCAGGGCCCTTCCTCCTTCTTCCTGGGCAATTGTGAGTCTCTCCACTGCAGATTTCGGGTGATGTTGGCGGCTCTTGGTCATCATTGTCCTTGTCTTTCTCATGATATTCTCCAGCTCGGTGTTAGTCAAATCTATGACCTCAAAGGAGGATGTTGGCACTGGGACTGCATAGGTGTTTATGGCTTTAACTGTGTTCCCTCCATTCAGCTTTGCTTTCAGCAGGTTTCTGAGCCTCTGATGGTATTTTTCGGTCAGGCAGGCCTTAATTTCCTTGTGCTGTAACTGCTGAGCCTGCATCATCTCCAAGTATTCGTAGGCCTCTCCCTCTGCCATGGCTTCGATCTCTTTACCAGTCTGCAGCTGATAGTTTCGCTTGACTAATTTTTCCTGGTGCAATCCGTGGGTCTTGCATTTGTTTAGACCAAATTCCATCCTAATATCATTGCTGAATTCTTCGGTGATCTGGAGTAGTTGCTGGACGTGCTTCTCGGTTCCAGCGTACAGCTTGATGTCATCCATGTACATCAGGTGGGTGAGGGTGTACAGGTTCTTCCTTCCTTCTTTGAGGTTATATCAGTACTTGCTACTGTCAAGCATGGTGGGTAGCAGGTTAAGTGCTAGACAGAATGACAATGGGCTTAGGGCATCTCCTGGAAAGATTCCTTTCCTAACAGGAATTGGTCTGGTAGTGATGTTTTCGACCTTAATGGTGGTACTCCATTTCGCCATCGTCTCTCCTTGGAAATTTGTCACTATCGCATTGATTTTGTAGATGTACAGCACCTCTATTAGCCATCTAGTAGTAGTAGTAGTATCTATTAGCCATCTAGTAGTAGTAGTAGTATCTATTAGCCATCTAGTAGTAGTAGTAGTATCTATTAGCCATCTATGAGGCACGGAGTCGAAGGACTTGCGGTAATCGAAGTAGGCTGTGTACATGTTGCGGCGCTTCTTGCTCCATAACCGCGGCTGCTATGGTTAATTGCTCCTTGCATCCTTCGCTCAGCAGCTTGCATCCTTTCTGCTGTTCGGCCATTATGTTCTGGTTCTCCAAGTGGTCTGATATCTTCATGGTTATACAGCTGGTCAGGATCTTCTACATTGTTGGGAGGCAGGCGATTGGCCTATATTTCGCCGGGTTTCTTGTATCTTTGTTCAGGCTTCAGAAATGTGATTCCTTGAGTGAGAAACTACGGGTGAACTGCTCTGCCAGGTGCTTGTGTGTGCAAGTGAGCTTCTTGTACCAGTAGTTATGGACGTATATGTTCCTGGAGTTCGCCAGTTGTGAGAGTTCTTGATCGTCTGTTTTACTTTTTCTTCCCGAATCTCCCAACCTCTCATTTCTTGTACGTCTTTGGTTTTTATGCGTTCTAGTTCTATCCAGGTGGCTCGGCTGTTATGTCTTACTTCCCTGCTCCATATGTTTCCCCAGAACTCCTCACTCGTCTTCTTCTGGGGTGGTCCGTTCCCTTCTTTCCCGCCTTCTCCCAGATTCCTGTAGCAGTCTCTTTGGTCCTCATGGAAGATTCGGTTGTTTGTTTTCCTCTGGGAGCTCTCTTTGTATCGGTGTAGTCTCTTGAGTGCAAGGAGGTTCTGCTTCAATGTGTCCAAGTACTCTCCTATTCTCTGATTTTTTGTCTCATGTTTGCTGTGGACGCTGTCTCTTTTGAGGATGCTCTTCACTTTTCCAATTAATTTCTTACTCCTATTTCCCCATTGGTACTGGATAAATTGGCCAGTCTTGACTCTTAATTCTTCTATCTTCTGCTGTAGTCTTCTTTTCCAAGTTGGTGGTCCCTTCTGTTTTCGGTTCTTCTGCTGCTGGTCTCTCGCTTCTCTTCCATTAATCCTCGTGGCTGCTACCGCAGCACAATACACGGCTGTTTGGATTGCCTCCGGTGTTGCACCATAGCTATCGAGGCAATGCGGTATTATGTGCCGATTGAGGTGATCTGTGACTCTCCACAAGGTTCTATTCGGCCTCTGCTTCAGTATCACGTGAGTCGTTGTGGGGTCCTTTCCTTCGAATTCCGTTAGGGACTTCTTCCACTCGTCCTCTATTCTGGATATCATGACCTCGTCTCTTTCCACTTCAGCTGCTGTGGGTTGTATTTCTTCTTGCTCTTCCTCCTCTGGCTCGGTGGTGGTATGTTCTTCCTTCTCTGGTTCCGTGTTCGTTATCCTTTGTAGTTGATCGCTCACGGTCTGCTTGAATTTTTCCAAGATTACAGGAGCTACCAGGTTCTTTGTGACAATAGTCCTTCTCTGGTCCTCTATTCGCTGTTCGGTGACCTGAATATCCTGGAATCGTTCCAGCCACTTGGTATGTAGTCTCGCCTTAAGTTGTCATATCGGTCTCCAGCTTCGTTATTTCGCAGTATGCTTGCATGGTGTACGTATTCATTTCGATGCTCCACTTCATGCTTTGGCTTTTTCTCCCTTCCTGTGTGGTCACTAGCGCAGTTGCGCAGAAGCACTTCCAGTTGGTGGGACTGGATGGTCTTGCCATTATTATTATTATTATTATTATTATTATTATTATTATTATTATTGTTGTTGCTGTTGCTCTTATATTATTTCTTCCTGATTGGGGGATTCAACTCCGTGACGGGTACTGCTACCATGTACACAGGGTGGTTGTAATGTCTGATGTTACTGTTGGTCGAGGAACTCTCTGACTATCCTACAGGTATTCAGGACTGCGACTTTCTGGAGTTCCTTGTAGGTGTTCTCTGGGAGAGCTATTGCTGCTAGGCTGCTATGTAGGTTCTATGGCACCATTCCGGTTGTTGACACGATGATCGGGATGGTCGTTACTTCTTGCATATGCAATATCTCCTTGACCTCATATCTCAGGTTCGTGTACTTCATAATTTTTTCCTCGTGGGTTTTCTGGACATTGCTTGTGTTGGGCACCGCTATGTCAATCAGGTAGTTAGCCCTTTCCATCTTGTCCACAAGGGTAATGTCCTGTCTGTTGTGCGGGACGGCCTTATCCGTTATTATGGCGCGGTCCCAGTACAGCTTTTGGGTTGGGGGCTATAATATTTACTGGGGTTCGTACTTGTAGTATGGTACACTTTCTCTAGTTAACTAGTATTTCCTCGCTAGCTTCTGATGTAGCTAGCTAGGAAATACCAGTTGACCAAAAAATTATTATTTTATTATTATTATTTTGGAGAAATCAGTTAATTTCTATTAACATCAGTGGTGTTTTCTTTATGTAACTCATTTTTGATTGACTGTTTATGGAATACCCTCACATCTTGTTGAAAAGGAATTTTATTTCCTTAATGAGTTGTATTATTATGACTTTTTTCTCTTTTCTACCCCGTGACGGGTACTGGTATCAAGTGCAAGGGGTGGCTGTTATGTCCAACTATTGCTGTTATTGGTCGAAAAACTTTCTGACTATTGAGTAGGCGTTCAGGGTTGCGACTTTCTGGAGTTCCTTAGTAGTTCTCTGCGAGGCCAATTGCTGCCAGGTACTTGTATAGGCCCTTTGGTATTATGCCAGTGGTTGGAACTGTGATCATGATGATCATTACTTGTTTCATATGTCATACCTCTTTGACCTCCTATCTTAATTCTGTGTACTTCCTGATCTTTTACTTGTATGTTTTCTGGAGGTTGTTGGTGTTGGGCGCCGCTATCAGATAGGTAACCATAGCCATTCCCTTATTGTCGGTTAGGATTAGGTCCGTTCTGCTTGTCAAAGTGTCCTTTATTATGGCATGATCCCAACACAGTTTGTAAGTAGGGATCTCTAGTATGGCCTACGGTTCGTACTTGTAATACGGTACGCTTTTTGATCAACTGGTATTTTTGAGCTAGCTTCTGGTGCATTAACCTGGCGACCAGTCGTGTCTATGAGTATATTCCTTCTGGGTGATTACTCTGCATCCCGAGGTTATGTGTTCAATTGTTTCTGGGGCCAGGTAGCATTGTCGACATGTGTCATATATCACTTCGGAGTTGTTGTGGACCTGTAATTCCTTGTGTCGATTACCTGGTCTTGGATGGTAAACATGAATCTGGTCTCGGGGAAGAGCATCCCGCTCATGAGCCGTGTGTTAGAGATCATCTTATCTATGTAATCTTGATGGAGGGCATTATAATTTCTGCCATGGAGCACCTTCTTTGTCCATTTTCCCGTCTTTGCTTATTCTGTTTGAATGGGGTATTAGTTTTACTTTGTTTGTTGTTGAGGTTATACAGTATTATTCGCCGACTTAAGTTGTCTGTCATTTTCCCCATACAAACGACAGACAAATTTTGTATGGAAATTTGTATTTCCATACAAAATTTAACGCATTATGACAATAGGAAAAATACGTATTAATATAATTCTTCTGGTAACCAAATAACAGTGTAGGCCCTCGTGAGTAACCCAATTGGTACAATCACTGTTCTCCCACACCAGATGAAATCGTGTCAATTTGTAGATATAATATATACTGCACATTATGGCCGAAGTTGCCGATGAGCTTAAATTCCTACACAACCATGAGCCGTGTGTTAGAGATCATTGGGTCTGCTAGATTGGGGGGATACAAGGACTAATAGATTAACAGTAGCCACTGGCAGAGGAGAAAGTGATTCTTGCACTGCTTCTATTGGAATGAGCAGCAGCCTGGAAAATAAGATGCAGGATATTCCAGAGACTGCTGGGAATCATGGGGGTACAAGTGAACACATGGGTTGTGTTAGGGTGGCTAAGAGGAAGAGCAGGTGCATGTATACTTGCGTGTGCACCAATGCTAGGAGTTTAGTAAATAAATTTGATGAATTTGAGATATTGCTCAAAACATCAAAGGCAGATATTATTGGGATTTGGACGTGGTGTCACACAGATATAAGGAATGCAGAACTGGAATTTGGGGAGTACAATGTCTACAGAAAGGATAGACAGGATAGGAAGGGAGGAGGGGTTATGCAGAGACGTGGTGTCACACAGATATTAGGAATGCAGAACTGGAATTTGGGGAGTACAATGTCTACAGAAAGGATAGACAGGATAGGAAGGGAGGAGGGGTTATGCTATTAGTTAAAAAACACATAAAATCCCAGGAAGTGAAGCCAGTCGACATCGCTGGACAGTGCAGTGTCGAGTCAGTTTGGTGTGACATAAGCATTGGGAGATCAAAATTGAGAGTAGGAGTGTGCTATAGGCCTAATGACTCTGATGAGTATAATAAGAAACTGTACGGAGAAACAGAGTGGGCCAGTAAGTCAGAGAGTCTTATAATGGGGGATTTTAATTTCCCAGATATTGAATGGAATTTGGGGGCTGGTCACTCACACACTAGCAAGGCTTTTGTGGATTTATTGGATGATTGTTTTCTACATCAGCATGTTCGGGAGGCAACTAGAGGGAGTAATAGTCTAGATTTGATTATCAGTAGTGATTCTTCATGCATTAAGAATCTGCAGATAAATAAACCACTAGGTGGCAGTGATCACAGTGTTCTGAAGTGGGAGTTACTCAAAGAGGTAACTACCATTAGGGGTAAAGGGAGGGGTATTGCTTTCGTAAAGGTGACTACGATGGACTGAGACAGTATTTAAATTCTATACAGTGGGATCAACTGATGATGTTACCAACAGCAAATTCAAAATGGGAAGCATTCAAAGAACTTATCTTAGAAGCTACTAGGCTTTACATACCAACTAAGAAATATTGTGCAAGGTTTAGGCCTAAATGGATGACAGATGAACTAATGAGGCATATGGAAGAGAAGAAAAATGCATGGGATACATACAAATTAACACGTGACACAGAAGCCTATGATAGATACAAGTTGATCTGTAACCAAGTTACAAAGGAGGTTAGGCAGGCGAAGGCAGATTACGAGAGATCCTTGGCAAGGGATGCGAAGAAAAACAGCAAAGAGTTCTTTACTTATGTAAACTCTAGAAGGAAGGGGATGAATCTGATTGGTCCAATTGATATCGATGGGTCAACTGTTGATGACCCTGCTCAGGTAGCTAACAAACTAAATGAATATTTTGCATCGACATTCACACATGAGGAGTTATTCAGCGAGGGGAATGCCAGAGGTGTATTCAACTCTGGCAGTAAGCTAGAGAATCTTGTAATAACTGAGAGTAAAGTGGAGGAGAAATTGTTGAAGATAAACACAAGAAAGGCACCTGGGGTGGATGGGATCTATCCAGTTATATTAAAGGAGGCAGCAAAGGAAGTAAGCAAACCCTTAGCCATAATTATGAGAGCTTCCTTGGACTCAGGGGAGGTACCCATGGACTGGAGATGTGCAAATGTGACCCTAATTCACAAAGGAGTATCAAAGGCTGACACAAGTAATTATAGACCTGTGAGTTTAACTTCTGTTCCCGGAAAATTAATGGAGGCACTGGTTAAAGAAGCACTGCAGGATCATCTAGACAAGACTTCAGTTATAGCTCGGACACAGCATGGTTTTGTTAAGGGGAAGTCTTGCCTGACCAATTTGATTGGATACTATGATGCAGTCACAAAAGAACTGGATGCAGGGAATAACTTTGATATTATATACTTGGATCTTAGAAAGGCTTTTGATACTGTTGCACATGGAAGACTGCTGTACAAATTGGAGCAGTGTGGCATTGGAGGCAAATTGCTGCTATGGATAAAGGGGTGGTTGAGGGAGAGAAGACAGAGAGTGGTAATCAATGGACACTGCTCATCGTGGACTAATGTTATTAGTGGAGTCCCTCGGGGTTCAGTATTGGGTCCTTTATTGTTTTCTGTATTTATAAATGATATTGATGATGGTATATCAAGCTTAATGTCCAAGTTTGCAGACGATACGAAGGTTGGCAGGGTTGTGAATCACACTACTGACACTATGCTGCTGCAACAGGATTTGGAAAGGTTGAGCAGATGGGCTTCGAGGTGGCAAATGAAGTTTAACATTGACAAATGTAAAGTACTACATATGGGAAACAGCAACCCCAGAGCAACGTATCAACTCTGTGGTACTACACTGACAGTGGTAGAGAATGAAAGGGACCTGGGGGTGGTTGTGCAGGCAGATATGAAGTTCTCTGAGCAGTGCAGAAGGGCTGCAAGAGTAGCTCATGGTGTATTGTCAATGATATATAGAAATTTTTCTAGCAGGGATAAGGAGGTGATTATTCCCTTGTATAAGGCAATGGTCAGGCCACACCTAGAGTACTGTATACAGGTCCAGAGGCCTCATTTCAAGCAGGATGTAGAGCTGCTGGAACGAGTACAGAGAAGGGCAACGAGATTAGTGAATGGAACAAAGGGATGCTCTTACGAAGAAAGGCTTAAGTTTTGCAAATTACAGTGTCTGGAGACTAGGCACCAGCGAGGTGATCTGATAGAGGTGTACAAAGCCTTGAATGGTTTGAGTATGCTCAATGCTGATGGGATTCTTCCTCTTGCTCAGAATAATCACCTGAGAGGGCATAAATTCAAATTGAGGAAAGACAGATGTAGGATAGATGTGCGGAAATTTGCCTTTAGCCAGCGGGTGGTTGGTAGGTGGAACAGACTTCCATCCCTTGTCGTGGAAGTTGATAGCCTAAATAAGTTTAAGGCTCAGCTGGACAGGCTCAGCTGGACAGTGGTTATTTTTTATTTATTTATGTTATTTTTATTTTATTTTATTTTATTTTTTTGGCTGATGCTGCATAAGCTTGCTTTCTTGCATCAAATGCCTCTACTAATGCTAATGCTAATGCTAAAACCAAACAACAACAACAACAACAACAACAACAACAACAACAACAACAACAACAGTGTAGGTTACATGTAATTAAAGATAAAGTTTCTACACATCTATTTCATCGGAGACCAGCGGTCAAAAATGGGACATTTTAAGGAACAAAGCCCTCGTTTATAAAATATATTATCTTTTATGAACGAACCAGACGGCATTCTGGTGATTGTATTGCTATTGTAATAGGGTTTTAGGAGCATCAGCTACTAAGGCCATATTATTCTGTATACTGTGTGTAAATTGCGTGTGTTCTGTTGTCGATTTTCTGTTCGCTGGGCGGAAAACCAGGTTACCTACGCTTAAGACTGACTAACTTTGTCACGTTGTGAAAAATGCCCGTGAAAGTTTCTGAGGGGAACTCGACGGGACTCGAACTCAGGTCTTTTCCACTCGGCATGAGGAAGATGGGGGGGGGGGGTTCTACCAACTGTGCTACCCACGAGGGCCATTCTGGTGAGTTTGTCCCATTCTGAGCCCGACACTTGTAAATTCAGGTTTCGACAATACGCGAAACTGGGAGTTGTGGATAAATGAAACCAATATCTGTCCAATTTCTTTATTAAGTCTCCTTACAGCAGCATTGGGTCCCCAAGCAGAGAGAGAGCTGACTGGCTCAGGCAGCTCGGGATCAACAGCAAATTTGGGCCATCGATTAATCGTCATGGTGTAATCAGTGATTCATGTAGTATCAAAATTGTTGGGAGCCGCCGGGGTAAAACCTGTTCGTCCGGCTCTGGTTCTGAGAGCGCTTAAATGAGACCGAACAAGAACCACTGAAACATGCGCGGAATTTGATGTTGATCCTACTTGTATTCTTCAAAAAAAAAAAATGCCCGAACGTTTAGTTCCATACTTTGCCTTATATTGATTTCTTTAAGGGGCACTCAGTGGAAAAGGAATTGAGCTTAAAATTTATCCAGGAAACTCACAAAATATAATCTAAATATTTCATTTCGACCTGACACATTTCCTTATTGAATGATTAGAACATCTGAAATGTACTTTCTCGAAATATTTGTTGACCTTCTAGCGGACGTTTCAATTTATTTTCAATCCACACATGCCTACTCGGAAAAAAGTAATCCGTTTTATTACTTTAAAAAATCGGCAAGAAATAATTCACTATATAAAATTGTCCACTTTTTATTATACCACCTTTATTTTCAATCTTTTCTGATCTTCTTTTTTTTTTTTTTTTTTTTTGAAAACGTATATTTTTATTTATTTTTTAATAGCCCCCCCCCCTCTGAATCACTTTAGAGTCTTTATCAACAAGCCAAACTTGAACAAAAATTGAGAATTCGCGTCGCTAGATACGTATGCAATATCCGAAGCAAGCGATTGTCGGCTGATACGGTGATGACACGCGAAGCCACCCCGTTCAGTGATTGGATGCAACCGATGCTGCTAATTTTTAAATTTTCGTTTATAACACTTGATGATTATATTCAAGGATATCAAAAGGTCTCCGTAGACGAGTGGTAGTGCATAGGCGCACTCTCATTGAGTAGACCGGGATTCAGGGTTTTGACTGGTTGAACTGCCAACATTGCAGTGGACCAGCATGGCAGATTATGGACCATTCCATCCACATGACTTGTTGAGGAGGCTTCTATCCTGCAGTGGTTTTGACACTTGCTGTAGATTTATTTATTATTTTTATAATTAACAAAGCCTTTAGGTTTTGTTAACTTAAGACTGTTATTTTAAAAATAAAAGAAAACTGTTTTTTTTTTTAACTTTTTATTATTATTATTATTAGCCATATGGTGCAAGGAAGCCTGAGGCTTATGCTGCACCAGCCAAAAAAAAATTCCCGAGTCACCCTGAGAGAGAGAGAGAGAGAGAAGCAGAAAGGAATCACCAAGAAAGAGAAGAATGATGATATCCAGCTCAGGACCCTGGGTGTGCCAAGCCCATACTCACCAGATGTGAGCCCCTGGGGATAATGTTCAAACATACAATATTCGGTAACAAAGCAATTCGTGAAACTGATTGAAAGTCAAACCAATAGTAAAAGCAGTAAATTTAAGTCATTTTGGTGGCATGTGAAAAAGAAATAAGGATAGATTTTACCGAAATTAAACAAAGCTTTCTAAAAGATTGAAACAAAATTTATTTCACGAAAATCCATCCACTGGGAATCTAGTGGTTTTGAATAGTTTGCCACCTAAGTCACACTTGAAGTTAAAAGATGCATTTTCATGGCACACCCAAATAGTGATTCCCATTGAACTCTGAAGTTTTCCCTAATCTCGCAGCACACTTAGAAAAGGTTGTGGCACATCAACATGCAGGGCACACTGGTTGGGAACCACTGCAAAAAAGTGATTTACATATTTGCTGGCATGCCTAAAGACAGATTAGTTTTATTTTCACAGAATTTAATTTACATAACTTGTTTATCCTTCAAACAGGCAAATTGAGTGAAGAATATTTGCTGTTTATAAATATAACACACTGATACCTCATGCTCTTTGCTCCTTTAGCACATTCTAAACAACCAGACCTATTCATGATTGACATAACATATTCATGTTGATAAAATTTAGAATGGTTGATGCCCAGTCCACCCACACCTCAATATAACAAAGAAGCATGGTATGATACCCAACATTACAGATGTTGGCAGCTACCTCCACCCTCTTGGTAGAGCAGTGCTGCTTTTCAAACTTTGTAAAAAGCCTTTCTTTGATTCCCATTGCCAAATGAATTTGAGAAATATTTCTGTTTTGCACATTGGGATGATGTGCCCATGTGTATCAGTTACTTGATCTATGAGAACAATTTCAGTATAATTTACAAAAGGGATGTGTGTAAACTCATCTATACCTTAACTTTTGCCCATCAGTGTAATGGGCTCTAAAATTTTTCATAACTGAATCTAAGAAATTTTATATACAATACTGAAAAATGAAAAAAAAAATGATTTTGACATCATATACTTTGATTTCAGTAGAGCTTTTTTTGACACACTATTTCTCATGAAAGACTGCTATACACAGTAGAAGATCATTCAACCATCTCTTTTTATCCTGGTTCAGGGGGTTATATATGGACACTGCTTCTCTTGGATTAATGTTTTTTTATTAGAGCCCCTTTGGATTCTGTGCTGAATCCCATACTGTTCTCAGTATTTATGAATGATATTGATGACGGCATAGCAGGCTTATTCTCTAAGTCTTAAATGTTACAAAGGTTGGTAGTGTGGTTAATGACAGGAATTAGGGCATACTACTGCAAGAAGACCTAGAAAATTTGGATAGAGATGGGCAGAGAAGAGGCAATTGAGATTTAACATTGATAAATACATGGGGAGTAGTAATTCCAGAATGACATATTGGGTTGTACCACATTCAAGGTGGTGGAGAACAAAAGAGATCTAGGGATAACTGTATGGTCTGCTATGATGTTATTGAAGTGATTATCCATTCTATAAGGCAACGGTTGTTCATTGTATAAGGCATTGGTTAAGCCACATCTGGAGTATTGCATACAAGTCTTATGCAATGTGGATCTATTAGAATGTGAATAGAGCAACAAGATTAGTGAAGGACATAAAATGGTATTCTTACAATGAAAGATTTGAATTCTGTAAATTTCAGTGCTTGGAAGGCAACTGCGAGGAGACTTGATTGAAGTGTTTAAGAATTTATAAGGATTGATTAGGCTAAATGTTGATGGAATCCAAACTCTTGCTTGGACAATGCGCACTAAGGAACATAAATTTAAATTGAATATGGTTGATTACAGGAGAGATGTGTAAAAAAAATTTACTTTCAGTTAGAGGATCGTTGGAACAAACTTTCATCTGGTTTTGTGAAGTGGTTTTTTTTTTTTTTTTTGGCTGATGCTTTTTTTGGCAAATGAAACAAGAAAGCAAGTTTATACAACTTATTTTTCTTGCTTCATTTGCCACTACTAATAATATTAATATCACAAAAATTTTAATAATTTATGCATTCCATAAATGCCTGGGGCTATTTAGATGAGTAGAGAATGTGTGATAAACAAAAAGGTGGTAAGCCAGAGGTGGTATTTGCTTTCATAATAATACACATTCAGCAATAAAAAGGCTCATTTTTAAATTTACATGTAGACATATGTAACTCACAGAACAGTCCTCGGAATGCCTCGGACTGGACATTCTATCATCTCAAGAATCAGCAGCCTACTGTATTGGTAATAAATGCAGCATCAGAGTCTAGCAGAATCACATTACAAGATGGATTTATTCAATCATCCCAACATTCAGTCATTTGGATTTCTAGTGATTTTAGTGGCACTGGCACTAAAATCACTAGAAGAACAGACAGGTAGGCCAGTATTTCAGGTTATTTCCAAGTGAAGCTTCCTGAATATGTACTACCCAGTCTATGCCCATATATGCAAAATTACAGCATTACACACACATCCTTTGATTTCAAAAATGCATCCCTGCCACCAGAGAGAACTCAGCACTTGGAATCCCCCATGGCAGAATGAATCTTATACATCACCCCAGAAAGGCTATCCTAACTTCAAGTAAAATTTAGAGCAAAATGCCTTTGGGAAAAAAGCTTTTTGAGTTCTTTAACTACCATACTGAATGCTGATGGGATTCTTCCTCTTGCTCAGATTAAGAACCTGAGGGGACATAGATTCAAATTGAGGAAAGACAGTTGTAGAATGGATGTGCTGGTGGTTGATTGATGGAACAGACTTCCATCGTTTGTTGTGGAAGTTGATAGCCTAAATAAATTTAAGGCTGAGGTGGACAGGCATTTGGAATGAATGGAGGGGTGATATTGGCTTTTTGATTATATTGGCTGATATTGGATATTTGGCTGATATTGCATAAGCTTGCTTTCTTGCATCATATGCCTCTACTAATGCTAATGCCATCTTGCATCTCGCATACTGTGGGTATATTTCATTACTGGGTTGTTTAGGTCTTTACATTGCTTACTTACTCACCAATGAGATCCAAAATAGAGTCAAAACCACAGTATGGGTAATGCCATACACTTTAAATAAATAATAATAATAGGGTTTGGAATGAAGCTAAACATACCAGAACACTGTTCTGGTTTATCACATGCATCAGTAATGTCGCATACATACATGTACTTCATTATTAAAAATAAGATATTTTATTAATGACTGTTCCATTTCATAAAATTTTCCAAAATCCTTTTAAAATTAAATTAAAAATACAGTACAGTCTAAAGAGGAATATACTTTGACTCTATTTTACTTCCTATGTATATGACCCTTTGAATTTTTCTATTAGAATCATAGAATATTGTCTCTTTAAATTGCATATATTCTCTGGATGTTTTTGTCTGTTTTACATGATGAAACCCTACAGCTCCTTGAGATCAACTGACTTGACCACCTCTTAAAGAAGCATTTTTTATGCTTCTGCCATCACTAATGAGAATAATCATTCCAATCTATTACAGAAATCATACTGAAACCTTTTCAACTTGAAGTAAAAAAATGGAAGAACTATTTTATAGTATTGTCATAATATTCAGAATGTGACCCAAGTGATTGCCTGGGGCTCTTTTCTCTGAAGCACATGTTTCACATAAGTGACACAAGCATATTTTCACAGAATCAGTACTTTCTGCCCCAGCCACACCCCAGCTCGGCTAGTGGGTGGGGTTGTAGGAGGGAGGTTAGGATTTTTCTTCCTTTTATACTATCTCTCAAGTTTAGTATAATTTTTAATGTGGAATTTTTAGTGATTTCTGAGTTTTCAGTTCAATTCTAGGGTTTCATTCAGCATCTTGCAAGAGATGCAAAACAAAAGGGCTAGTATTTGTAATATTGTCTCCAGGGGCTCACATCTGGTGATTGTGGGCCTGGCACACCCAGGATCCTGAGTTGGATGTCCTCATTCTTCTCTTTCTTGGTGATTCCTTTCTACTTCTGACTCTTGTTTTCTCTCTCTCTCTCTCTCAGGGTAATTCAGAAATTTCTTTTTTGGCTGGTGCAGCATAAGCCTCAGGCTTCCTTGCACCATATGGCTAATAATAACAATAATAATATTATGGGACCAGATATGTAAAAGGTAGCGAGAATGATACCCTTCGCCCCCCAAATACTTTTCTAATACTCTTGAATGACAGTATGCTACTACAACAAGATCTAGAAAAATTAGGCAGATGGGCTGAGAAATGGCGATTGAAGTTTAACATTGACAAATGTAAAGTACTGCATATGGGTAGCAGTAATCTCAGAGTAATGTACCAACTGTTTGGTACTACACTCAGGATAGTGAAAAATAAAAATGACCCAGAGTAATTGTGTTCTCGGACAGTGCAGACAGGCTGCCAGGACAGCTCATGCGGTTTTGTTAATGATATACAGGAATTTTTCTAGCAGGGATAAGGAGGCAGTTATCCCATTGTATAAGACAATGGTCAGGCCACATCTTGAGTGCTGTATACAGGCATGGAGGCCTCATTTAAGGAAGGATGTAGAGCTCCTGAAAAGAGTATAGGGAAGGGCACTGAGATTGGTGAAGAGAACAAAGGGATGTTCTTACATGAAAGACTTCAGTTCTGTAAATTTCAGCATCTGGAGACTAGACACCTGATTTTATTGAGGTGTTTAAGGCTTTGAATGTATTGAGCAAGTGCAATGCTGATGGGATTCTTCCTCTTAATCAGACTACATGCATGAAGGGGCATAAATTCAAATTGAGGAAGAATGGTTGCAGAACAGATGTGTGGAAGTTTGCCTTTAGCCAGCCGGTGGTTGATTGCCAAAACAAACTTCTTATTGTTGAAGTGGGGAGCTTGAATAAATTCAGGAAAGAACTAGACAAACTATTGGAGGGAATGGATAGGTGATATATATGGGCCTCAGCCGTACCTACAAACCTTAAGCGGGTGTACGCCACTGAATACTGGTTATTGGAATGTGCCAATACCAAGCTTTGTCTGCCTCCCGCTACCCCAACTACCATGATGGCACAAGCACTCTAAATCCCTAGGGTGAAGTTCCTGATCACGGAAAAGAGGCTCGTCTTCATAGCCAAACTCCTCACAGGCCAGATATCATCTCCAATATTTGGAACACTTGTTCTTGGTGGATCCCACACCCAAGCCTAAGATAATCACCAGCACTACTCGCTCACCACAATAGGCTTGCACTCACCGACTGTGTGGATGCTGACTTTGCAAGCCTAATAAGTAACAAGAAGGACAGATATAACTTCATCAAAGCCCTTGATCCCTGATCAACTAAAAGAGGATCATGATGCTCCCATCTCCAGTTCATCACTGGAGCCCTGCTGAATCATTGCTAAGCTGTATTCTGTCTTTCTCTATTTGTATTCAGTTTTGTATTTATATGCTGTATTTGTATCCTTTTTTGTATGTATGCCATATTTTGTATCCTGTTCTGTATTTATATGCTGTATTTAATTCTGTTTTTCTTAAGCTTGTGAACCCCTGGTGCTTGTTGCCGTGAGGAGATATTGTGTTGTTAGCCTGCACTTCACAATAAAGATTTATTTATTTATATGAATTTTTTTTTTTTTTTTTTTGCTGTTACTGGAAATGCTTGTTTTCTTGCATCATTGGCTACTACTAATATAAATTTCTCTGGAGTGGATATTATGTTATATTCATATGAATCTTTACACATTTGGGAATATAAATATATCTCTTTCATGCATTTTTTTAATACTTATTATATTAAATGGACTCACTGTACATGTCACTGTCTTTTGTAGCTATCTGACTTATTGGACCATATGCTGAATGAAGTGGACACCCATACTGACTCTGTTAAGTACCAGCATTATTTTTTCTCACTTTACATTGTTTAATCTATTTAATATTTACAGAATATATTTATTAAAACTGTTTTAGTATTTGAAACTCACCAAATTAATTAATATCAATAGAAACTTGTTCACAGCATGTCATTCATAATTTTAACTTTCATAATTTCTTAATTTAGGCACCCCTTCCTCTTGTTTTGAGGGCATGGCTGAAACACTGTGTCTGAGACAGTGTCTCAGCCATATTACTCTTGTCTCAAATCTATTCCCACACCATATATTGATTAGTTGGATAGACCATGGTGTGAGTTAATTGTGTGATACATATAACTGCATGACCTGTGGGAAGTGATAATTATAGCATATCAGATTCCATTACCATTAAAGCAGTGTACTGGTAATGCATTGATCATCACGAGACACAACATTTGTCTAATTTTTTTAAAGTATTTGGCTGCGTGATAAAGCATTTATGTCACAGTTCACTTTAGTGTTTAATCAGTTTGACCATACTGTAGCATCATAGATAGTGCATTCTTGAATGTAAAATGAATCTAGAGGGCCCACATATATCTTATAAGTATTTGTGTAAAGCAGAGTTCAGTGCACTGCTAGCTAGTCTCGCTGTACTGTCATTTGCCATTGAAGCTATGTTACACAGGACAATCACCAATATTACCTTACTTAAAAATAAGTAATTGTTTCTAAACTCTGAACTTTATATATCATCTTGGAAAATGATATAAATGGTGAGCATCTTGTTTATTTGTAAGTTTGTGTATGACGAGAGCTTGCTTTTCAAGGTCACATGAAAAAGTTAACAAAGACCTATTCAAGAAAAATGTAGCATATTTATTAATTATACTTTAATTTTCATAATGCTGGGAATATTAGCCTCAGAGATCAACTATAAAGAAAATTTAGTAGCTCACATTTTTACCATGACAGAGAAAATTGAGTGAACTTAAAAACTTATTCATTACAATTTTATACCTTATTTGCATTTACAATATCATATACTCAGATTTATTAACTTAAATCAAATACAATTATAAATGAAAACTAATTGAAAGATGAACACTAAGAATATGAAAAATAAAAGTCATGAATAAAATCACCAGAGAAGTAGTTACATTTTGTTTATAAGCCACTGATGTTCCAAATTGTTCAGTTAATTCTTTTTGATTATCTTTTCTTTTCAACATGTTCAGTTGAAATTTAGGAAAGACCAGTCAGTCATTCTTGGCTCATTATTGATCATAGGTAATTTTTTAAGTTTCAACTTTTAAAAGCTTCTTTTGTCAATGGCTGCAGTAACTGGAAGTATATGTAAAATTTTTGGTGCAGTCAATTAGGAAACATTCTTAAAAAAATTCTGCTAGCAATGAAATGGTTTTAATCAGTACATGATCAGTTTGGGGGCCCCCTAAACTCTTGAAGTTCCAAGCAGTCACTTTACCCTTCATACACTCTTGTTAAAAAGTAATGATTTGTGTATGTTATCCAGTATTCAATATTATAAATAAATAAATAAATAAATTTCTGTTTATTCTTGAGACAGCCAAGGCCAGAAGAATTTATATATTCTTTGTGAATGCATACATAGAATTATTTAGGGCAACCAGATATTTGATGTCCCAATTCACAAAGGGCCATGCATTTTTCATGTTAGCATATAGGCTCGAACCAGTAACCTCCTTACTTGTGGTTATACGCTAACCACAACCATGACTAGCCCTTGTTCTATTTCATTAAGATTAATTTCTTGCAGTTAATTATTTTTTTATAACATTGTTCCTTAATCCTATTTGTCTCAATTATTAAGTTAACTAATAATTAATAAAATCACCTTTTTTTTATTTTAGCTTGCAAGACATGATCAAATGCAGGTAAGTAGGATTTTATCAACTTGGAACTCTCAAATTTAACCTGTAACTCTGTGTTGTAATATATCTTCATTATTCTTTTCTCAGAAAATGTGATCTCAGAAAAATATTTTATAATTTGCTGAGAGCACATATTTTTAATACTGTGTATCACATCTTTTTTTTTTTTTCATGATATTATCTCTTGTATTATATAAGTAAGATTTTTATAACAGTATGCTACTGTAACAAATGTAATACTATTGTTTATTTATCTAATGTATTATTTATTTACTAATTAATTATTTTCCCTTCAACATGTTGAACTGAAATTAGAGATCGATTGTTGATCATACGTAATTTTTAATGTTTCAGCTCCAAAAAGCTTCTTTCAGCATTAAGCCCCAAAGCCTTGCTGTCTTCCCTTTTTAAATAATTTTACATGCTGTCTGAACCTGGGAAATTACTCCCATCCCTATGTACCATTATATCTAACAAGTATATTGCAGGAGTCTGATCTGCAGAAATCATAATCTTTTGTGCAAATGGATATTTTTTAAACAAAGTTATCAGTGATAACTTCGGAGAGGGGAAGTCTGGACACCTTGGGCTCTTCTTCTCTCTGTTTATATCTCTGTGTTATATGCAGAGGTATAGGCAATAGTAATACAAATCAGCTCATATTGGAATGTGTTAAAATGTCATTTTTACAGGTGTGAAACGTATTTTATTTCAATCTTTGAGTCTATATGTATTGCAGTATAATATATTAATTTATAAAAGTATGTATGTATGCTCATAGTTAAATGTGTAAAATCTATTTATTTGCCCTTGTTATGGAAGTTTGGGGTGCAAGATTTTTATATTTTACACCTCAAACTTTTATGTTTGGGAAAATCTCTGAATTAACCAATGGAAACTGACTAAAACATTTCTAAACACAGAAATAGAAAATATAATATAATAATTACCTATTCTATATGAATTGTTTTATTAGAAAAAAAGTTAAAATATTTAAAATAACTTTTTAAGTGAAACTATTTTCAATAAATTTTAAGTGACGTATATTTAATATTCTTTTTCTAGGTTGAATTTGAGGAACTAAGTAAGTAGTTATGCTTTTATCTACTTTAGAATTATTCTATTTATAAACATGTTTTAGAATAAATTAATATCATAAGTAAAAATATTGAAGCACAAAATTTAATTGCATACATTACACTTTATATGACACATTTGTTTTATGAGGATCTATCTGAAATTTCAGAGTCTGATGTACATTATTCTCCAAAAAGTATCTGGGTATTCCTATATATTTACAGTTCATCAAACCTCCCCGGAATCTTGATGGTACTTCATGTGATTTAGACTGGTATATCAGAAATGCATACAAGCAAAATCGAAGGGAAACGCAAGGAAAATAACCATTTTCCTTGCGAAGCACCCAAACTTCATTTCATACACTGATGATCTTAAGATGCTGGTCACATCCGATGATCCAGCAAAAGATGAGGCAGTCGCCTTTGAAAATCAGATAGTACTGTTTGAAATCCAGGCTTATCTAGGATGTCTGGAACTTAAACTGAATCCTCAGAAAGCAGCTCAGATGACTTTCACAAAAAGGAGGACTATTGATGAAATTATGCTCACAATAAATGGGACTGCCATTAAAAAGGATTTGGGGTTGAAGTGGGATGATGGGCTTACTTTCAAAGGCCACCTCAAGATGGCCAGGCTAAAAATGCTAGCAACATACTGGGCAATTCGGCAGGAATTGGTCGGTCTTAGGCCTTGAGAGTTCCTTTTGGAATACGTCTGAAGAAATTTAATACCCGTACTGCTCTATGCTTCAGTACTCTGGTCAGGAGCTTCCTCTACTCAACTAAAGAGATTTCTGGGGGTTGAATATTGGCTCTTGAGATGGCTAAACAGGGAGATGGGCTACCCTTTCACCATCTCTCTAGGAGTGTGCACTATGCAAACCTGGGCATGAAACCCTGGGAAACCATAGTCAAAGAGAAGAATCTACACACCTTGGCACAACTTCTATGCAGCCAAATGGATTCACCTGACATCTGGGATGTTTTTGCAAACCCTCGGACCTCACAATGAACCTGGTGCAGTTCAACACCTTGTTTACAATCTTGTCTGCAGCTTGAAGCGCTGTAGACAGTACATGGTGAAAGAGCTCTATAAACATGAACAATAAGCACTATGTGAAAAGAATTCCCTGCAAAGACTTTCCTGGATTCACCATTGTGTTTTTTATTGTCTGTTATTCATTTATTTTATTGTTTATTATTTTATGTATTGATTTTTACTTTGTTGTGTATTTTCAGTCTGTTTTGATCTCTTGCAATTCCAATGAATGTAATCAACTGGAATTTGCATCATGTACATCCTTCTAGCCAAACTAGGCTGTTCCAGGGGGGGTGCCCAATGATGTGGAAATAAAATGATATTAATAATAATAATAATACAAACCACACAAGCTGGTTGTTCTTATCTTAGCACATAGAGCTGAGCTGACTGATTTCAACAGGGATATTATTATTGTTGGATGTACACTGCTGGTTTGTCAATTTATTGTAACAGCCTGCACCATCTAGTCAACTGTTGATGATATGGAAGCATGATGACACCACCATCCAGAAATGCACAGGAAAACCATGTAATTTCATTTAATGTGACCAGAGGATAATCTGAAGGATAATATTACAATCTTATCAGACATCTCTGTAAAATATTAACTAGGAGTTTAAGGCTTCAACAAGGATTTAAGTGTGTATGAACACACTATGTACAGAGGTCCATAGCTTCAGTTTTCATGGGAGAGTGGGATGCATAAATCAAATATCACAAATTGCAGTGAGCAGTTTTGCTTTGCATGGCAGAAAATGCTGTAATTGGTCCACGTAGCAATGAAAATTGGTTCTGTGTAATGTTGAACCTTGCTACACTCTATTTCAATCAGATGGATGCTGACATAGGTGTAGTGGATGCCTGCTGCTGGAGCGCATTGTGTCAACAATGAAAGTTAGGACAGGTGAGGTTATGGTGTGGAACTTTTTCTCATGGTACAGGCTAGGATCTATGTGCAGGGAACCTTGAATACTGATGCTTAACTTACCGATTTGTATAATTACAAGTCCCCTACAAAGTGGCAGTTCTTTGGTATAGACCAGTGTTCCCCAACCATTGACCCATAGGTCAGCTAGTGACCTGCAAGAACATTTTATTGATCCACTTGAGAAAGTCATTAATTTTTTTACAAAAGGAAAAAGGTCTATGTTTTTATTTTATAGATATAACATTATTACAGTGCATATATATATGTAATTTGCACAAATTCTATAATAAGGATTGTTAAATGTACAGATAAAAATTTGTTTGAATTTGAATATTGACCCATTAGATAAGAATCCAGGATCAAATTTACAAAAACTGACTCACTATAAAAAAAACATTGATTACTACTGGTATAGATCATGTTTGTTTCAAGATTATAATGTACCATGCCACATCATCAGTGCTAGTTGAGGATGGTTTGTGGTCCTAATGTTCAAAAGTTTGGAATTACCAATATAGAATCCCGATTTGAACTCTATGTTGTTGTTATTTGGTTTTTAGGAGCATTAGCAACTAAGGCCACATTGCTCCGGGATATGCGGTGGTCATTTCCTGACCTTTCCACATCCTCCGTATTTGGTAGTCATGGGCTCGAACCCCGGTGTAATCAAGAAGCGTGTGCTACACACTGCTGCTCTTGCCCACCTGGCTACGGAGGAGCCTTGAACTCTGTGAAACTCCTATGGGATGAACTGGGAAATAAGGCAAGGGCCAGTCCAACCCATACCACATTGGTTACTTAACTGGTTGCTGTTTTGCAGGAGGAATGTGGGACTATTGTTTGTTTGCAAAATGTCTACTCAGGAGTATGGAACCTTCATATTGGCCATAGGGATACTGACATGCTGTTGAAGCAGATGTTAGTGATGTCGGTGTGAAACACATGTATCCAGATACTTTTTGGAGATAGTGTATTTATCCCAATACTGTGATGAATAGCTATGAGCTGTGAGTCAGCTAGAAACACTGTTTTGTATTGGTAACTTCACATGTGCAGTCCCATTATGTTATCTCTATTCAGTTGTGTGTGCGCATGCACATGCATGCTTACATCAAGCCTTGCATTGTAAACTAGCTGATCCTAAAGAGCAATGTGTTAAACTTGGGAAAACAGCTCTGAAAACATACAGCATTTGGCAATTAAGTGCTAAACTTTACAACAATATCCCAATAGTTTACAAAGTTTAAAAAAATGCTGACCAAAATGTCAAGGTGATATTTTAGCATTTTTCAATCAAGAAGGCCAAATTTACCATGGTTACATTCCTGAAGGTGAATCCACTGATCAAAGTTGTTGCACAGAAGATACATTGTAATGAATGAAACAATATGAAACTTAAAAATTAGAATCCTAATTTTTTTTGTAAATGTGTTACATACTACATGTTACAGAAGCTTTGTTTTCAATAAATCAACATACTCAAAGAGTTATTTTATTTTAAAAATTTATTAACTTAGCTTATCAGCAGTCACAAGAAGGATTGTTCTTCCTCTAAGCAGGTGGGGTCACTTTGTCCCTATGCACCGACATTTGAAAAATCAGCAAAAATATTGTTCACTTTTTGATACCACTTTCATTTTCAATCTTTTCTGAACATAAACTGTTCCGAAATAAACTGAGAGAACTCCATTTGTTATAATAAAAACATATTTTATTTAATTTTTGAAATTAAAACTCCCTTTAGATCTGTCAGTGAGTGAAATGCAAATTGAAAAATCAAGCACTTCAATGAATGTCTGCATTGGACATGAGTCTGTTAGTAACAATGTCAGTAAAAGTGCTTGATGCATGAAGTGTGAAGCTTGCACGTCAACAATTTGATTCCAGATGATGTTTTAGTTGAAGAAACTGGAGAGCATTACCGATTGAAGGAATGCACACAACAGTAAAATCAGCTTACTATCAACAATTTGCTTTAACTTAATTCCTGAATTTTTCCTAATTGTATGATAATTAACAGAGATTTCCAGACTTTTCAGTGTAGAAAAAATTTTCAAAAACAGCTCTTATTGTCTGGGTCTCATCAATCCTGTGCACCTGACTTGAGGTTAATAGTTGATAAATTTTTAAAATAAAAATAAAAAAGGCATTTCTTGCAGAAAAAACTATTATTACTGAAGGAGTACTCTCCAGAAATGTTGATAGAAGTAAATGTTTCTGAAGAGTATACCAGAGTGATGAAAGTGTTAGCATTAGCATTAGTAGAGGCATATGATGCAAGAAAGCAAGCTTATTCAGCATCAGCCAAAAAAAAAAAAAAAAAACACACCACTCCCATTTCACCCCTCCGTTCGTTCGAAATACCTGTCCAGTTGAGCCTTAAATTTGTTTAGGCTATCAACTTCAACAACAAGTGATGGAAGTCGGTTCCACCAACCAACCACCCGCTGGCCAAAGGCAAATTTCCGCACATCTATCCGACATCCGTCCTTCCTCAATTTGAATTTATGCCCTCTGAGGTGATTATTCTGAGCAAGATGAAGAATCCCATTGGCATTGAGCATGCTCAAACCATTCAAAGCCTTATACACCTCTATCAGATCACCTCGCCGGTGCCTAGTCTCCAGACTCTGTAATTTGCAAAACTTAAGCCTTTCTTCGTAAGAGCAACCCTTTGTTCCATTCACTAATCTTGTTGCCCTTCTCTGTACCCGTTCCAGCAGCTCTACATCCTTCTTGAAATGAGGCCTCCAGACCTGTATACAGTACTCAAGATGTGGCCTAACCATTGCCTTATACAAGGGAATAATCACCTCCTTATCCCTGCTAGAAAAATTCCTGTATATCATTGACAAGACACCATGAGCTACTCTTGCAGCTCGTCTGCACTGCTCAGAGAACTTCATATCTGCCTGCACAATTACCCCCAGGTCCTTTTCATTCTCCACCACTGTCAGTGTAGTACCGCAGAGTTGATACGTTGCTACGGGATTACTGTTTCCCATATGTAGTACTTTACATTTGTCAATGTTAAACTTCATTTGCCACCTCTCAGCCCATCTGTCCAAACTTTCCAGATCCTGTTGCAGCAGCATAGCGTCAGTAGTGTCCTTAACAACCCTGCCAACCTTTGTATCATCTGCAAACTTGGACATTAAACTTGATATACCATCATCAATATCATTCATAAACACCGAAAACAACAACGGACCCAACACTGAACCCTGAGGAACTCCACTAATAACATTAGTCCACGTTGAGCAGTGTCCATTGATTACCACTCTCTGTCTTCTGCCACTCAACCATCCCCTTATCCATAGCAGCAATTTGCCTCCAATGCCACACTGCTCCAATTTGTGCAGCAGTCTTCCATGTGCAACAGTATCAAAAGCCTTTCTAAGATCCAAATATATAATATCAAAGTTATTCCCTGCATCCAGTTCTTTTTTGACTACATCATAGTATCCAATCAAATTGGTCAGGCAAGACCTGCCCTTAACAAAACCATGCTGCATCTGAGCTATAACTGAATTCTTGTCTAGATGATCCTGCAGTGCATCTTTAACCAGCGCCTCCATTAATTTTCCTGGAACAGAAGTTAAACTAACAGGTCTATAATTACTTGTGTCAGCCTTTGATCCTCCTTTGTGAATTGGGGTTACATTTGCACATCTCCAGTCTATGGGTACCTCCCCTGAGTCCAAAGAAGCTCTCATAATTATGGCTAGGGGGTTTGCTTACTTCCTTTGCTGCCTCCTTTAATATAACTGGATAGATCCCATCCACCCCAGGTGCCTTTTTTATGTTTATCCTCAACAATCTCTCCTCCACTTTCCTCTCAGTTATTACAAAATCATCTAGCTCACTGCCAATGTTTACTTTACCTACGTCATTCTCCTTCCTGAATAACTCCTCATGTGTGAATGTAGATGCAAAATACTC
This sequence comes from Mastigoproctus giganteus, assembly GCF_048544385.1. Lineage (NCBI taxonomy): Eukaryota > Metazoa > Arthropoda > Arachnida > Uropygi > Thelyphonidae > Mastigoproctus > Mastigoproctus giganteus. The sequence goes on along the minus strand of NC_143576.1, from coordinate 206,280,692 downwards.
GTTTAGATTGTTAGCCACCTGAGCAGGATCCTCAACTGTTGAACCATCAATATCCAGTGGACCAATCTGATTCATCCCTTTCCTTCTTGAGTTTAAATAGGTAAAGAACTCTTTTCTGTTTTTCTTTGCATCCTTTGCCAAGGATTTTTCGTAGTCTGCCTTTGCCTGCCTAATCTCCTTTGTGACTTGGTTACAGACCAACTTATATCTATCATAGGCTTCCATGTCACCCATTAATTTGTATGTATCCCATGCATTTTTCTTCTCTGCAACATGTCTCATTAGTTCATCTGACAACCATTTAGGCCTAAACCTTGAACAATATTTCTTAGTTGGTATGTAAAGCCTGGTAGCTTCCAAGATTAGTTCCTTGAACGCTTCCCATTTTGAGTGTGCTGTTGGTAACATCATCAGTTGGTCCCACTGTATAGAATTTAAATACTGTCTCAGACCATCATAGTTGCCTTTACGAAAACAAAAACCCTTCCCTTTACCTCTGATGGTAGTTACCTCCTTGAGTAAATCCCACTTCAACACACTGTGATCACTGCCACCTAGTGGTTCATTTATCTGCAGATTCTTAATGCATGAAGAATCACTACTGATAATCAGATCAAGAGTATTGCTCTCTCTTGTTGCTGATGTAGAAAATGCTTTTCTACATGCTGATGTAGAAAATGCTTTTCTACATGCTGATGTAGAAAACAATCATCCAATAAATCCACAAAAGCCTTGCTAGTGTGTGAGTGACCAACCCACAAATTCCAGTCAATATCTGGGAAATTAAAATCCCCCATTATAAGACTCTCTGATTTACTGGCCCACTCCATTTCCCTGTACAATATCTTGTTATACTCATCAGAGTCATTAGGCCTATAGCACACTCCTACTCTCAATTTTGATTTCCCTATGTTTATGTCACACCAAACTGACTCGACACTGCCCTGTCCATCGATGTCGACTGGCTTCACTTCCTTGGATTTTATGTGTTTCTTAACTAATAGCATAACCCCTCCTCCCCTCCTGTCCTGTCTATCCTTTCTATACACATTGTATTCCCCAAATTCCAGTTCCGCATTCCTTATATCTGTTTGACACCACGTCTCTGATATCCCAACAATATCTGCCTTTGATGTTTTGAGCAATACCTCAAATTCGTCAAATTTATTTACCAAACTCCTAGCATTGGTGTACACGCAAGTATACATGCACCTGTTTCTATTCTTAGCTACCCTAACACAACCCATATGTTTACTTGTACTGCAATGACTCCCAGTAGTCTCTGAAATATCCTGCATCTTGTTTTTCAGGCTTCTGCTCATTTCAATAGAAGCAGTGCAAGAATCACTAATCAATAGCAAGTACTATACCTCTGCCAGTGGCTACTGTTAATCTATTAGTCCTTGTATCCCCCCCAACTAGCAGTTTTCCGACCCACCTAACACTGCCTCGACAGCATCAGCATTTATTATAAGAGTATGATAAGTTTGCTGATGACAGCACATTGCATTCCATCTTCCAGTTTGAGAAACCTTGCCCTGCTCAAACAGCATAAACTTCTCAAATATCTACCTACCAATGGTCTGAAAGATAACTTTGTTGATTTCAATCTTTCTATAACTCAGTCCTGTGTTATATCTCGCAAAAAGAATTCTTCTGCTCCTACGCTTATTTTTGATGACACTGATTTTTAGCAACATCATATCTCTCTATTGGGGATTACCCTGACTTCTAATCTTTCTTGGCATAAGCACATTACAAATATTGCTTCTTCTGCATCTAAAAAACTGGGTTTTCTCTTTTGCTGTCGGCATTACTTTTCTTCCAAACAGCTGTTCACTCTGTACAAATTGCAAATCTGCCCTACTATGGAATATTGTTCTCACATCTGGGGTGCTACTCCCAAAACCTCTCTCAGGCTTCTGATTCTCTCGGAATCTCTCAGACTCCATTCAGAAGAGGGCAATTAAGTTAATTAATGACTCATCTCTAACAGAGTCTTTCCAATCTCTGTCTCAGATATTTTGTTTCTGCTGAATGCCTTTTCTATCGATACTTCCATGGGCACTGTTCTTCTGAATTGGCTTCTATAATTTCCACTCTCTCTTACAAAGCTGTCCGAACACATGCTGCAACCAGTCAACATCTTTTTACTGTCCAACTTCACACTCACAGAACCAACTTTTCTTCTTCTTCCTCATTTATTCATTGTACTTCCATTTTCTGGAACAACCTTCTTTCATACGTATTTCCTGAAAATTGCAATCTATAAAGTTCAAGTCAACAAATATCTTCTTTCATCTTCTCATCCTCCAACCCATGCATGGTACTAAGTACTATAGGTTCTAATATTGCTCATGCTTAGGGTTTCATTAAAAAAAAAAGTACAAAAAAGTAAATAGTACAATAGCAAGCTGGAAGTGCTAACTAAACAATGTTTTTCATACTACAGAGAACTTTCCCTCATCTTGAACATGATAGGCAATGGCTTGACAATCTCACTGTACGATGTTCACCTCTCATTGGTTTTTACTGCTCATGACTGCAAACTTATAAAACTGTCCTTACTGACAGATAAAACAAATCAAACTTTATATGGCAAACTTCTAAGCTTTTTAACCCATTTTAGATAACATAACCTTATTTAATAAGGTTAATAGGATAACTTCCATATGATATTCATGGTATGCTGTAGTGCTGTGTTTGTGACATTATGTTTCCTGAATGCCTGATTAAAAACTAACCAGTAATTATCCTATTAAAGGTAATCTAACTTTATTTAATAACATTAGGTCACCTGAAATAGGATAATTACTGGTTAGTTTTTAAATAACCATTTAGAAAACCTACTGTTTTTAAATAAGGACTTTTTTTCTTTTAACTAGTTTTAGATACCTTAATAAAAAACCTGGACTTTTCTCATCTAAAATTTAATTTGTAGCAGCTACCAGTAGTAATAATTTGATTGACAATGTCATGAGAGATCAAGAGGGACACATTGTACAGTGTGATTGACAAGCTGTTGACCTATCATAATGCAGATATTGGAAAGTTTTCCACAGAGTGATAAAAGTTTGTTTAGTTAACTCTTGCCTAAGAAAATAATAAGTACGAATTGTGGAGTAACATAAAATGCAAGAAATATAATATGCATAAAGTTAAATAACAAACCGATTAGCATGAGATCTTTCTGTTGTGGTTCTGAATTGTTTATGTTGAATAGGTTAACTATAAGAGTGGGTTTCAGTGTTTATATGATGTTAAGTAACCTTAAGATGTATTAGAATAATGATGATGTAGTAATACTTCAATGATTTTTGGTGGTCTGCTGTATAGATTATTATAACTGCTTTATTATAATAAAACAGATATAATAATTACTGCCATTTAAATTTTGTTTATTTCTTTAATTTTTAGTTTTATGCTCAACATAGTTGACATCTTATTTATAAAACTGTGTTTTGTTTCTTTCTGCATATAATTATATTTGAGGTTAATTGTATGATGCAGAAAAGACTAATCAGTTTGTAATGAATATTTCAGGAGGTTATATGGTACCTACAGTAGAAGAACTGAAAGATACTACTGACATGCTGAAAGACACAGTAAGTTTTCACAGTAATGGATAACTAATTACTATTGTTACTTAATATATTAATTAGTGATCAGTTTAATATGTTGAATGGAAGGTATGGCATGGAAATTAATGATTAAATAAGATTAAATTAAATGAATAACATTTAACTCTGTGTTTTGAAAACAAAATTTAGTTTATTGGCCTTGTAATGTTTTGAGAAAGCCCTACGTCCAGAGTGACGAAATTACCACACTACCAGGTCTACCACTGTGGAAGGAGCCAAGGAATCAGGGGACCCGATGACTGGTTTTTTTATTGTTTTTAAAGATCACATGGAGACCATTGGGTAAATTGGCTGGTGGGCCCAGAAGTTTTAGTTTTGCTTCTGCATTCAAAACATTCTAAATTATTATTTATTTACTTATACAATTATTACAAATGAGAAAATATAGCTTTTTCATTTTGACTTGCACAAATTTGAATCACCTTGTAGTATCTATTGCCTCAATCGTTCTTCCAACTTCACTAATCACTTGGAATTCTTTGACTTTTTTTCTTTGAAACTTGCTTTTCTCCAGTCCATCTTTCCTAATAGTAAGGGAATTTTCCTTGGCAATATTAACATTCACAAATCCAGATAGCTTCTTCAGATTTCTGGTCACGTGGACCCAGCTGGTTGAGATGTTGAGGCTTTTGCAATTAATAATGACCTTGCACAGGTTTTTCATTTACTTACCAGAATACCATACAATCCTAACCACATGTCCCCAACATTAATATTTTTCTCATTACTCATGAACAACCCTTCAAAGTAAGTTGCCCTCTAGATATCTCGGATCACAACTTGGTGATGGTCTCGTCTCCAATGGAACATTTCTCTCATCTGCCTCATGTTGTTTGGCATTATATGAATGCAAAATGGAATTATCTGCAAGATTTATATTCTTCTTTTCCTCAGTTGGATTACTGTTTTAAATCTTCTGATGTCGATGTTTGCTCAGATCATGTCGGTGAAATTATTCTTCTTTTTTCCACACTCCATTAAAATCTCATCCTCTATCTAAATCTCATTTTCCAATAAATGTTCTAAGGCTGTGTTCAAGATAAGAATGTTGCATATAACAATTGGCATATCCAAATCTCCAGGTTCATTTTCTGTGTACATTAAAGCTCACAGCAATTGTAAAGCATTTATTAATCAGTCCAAACCAAATTTTGAACAGGATAATTTATAAAAGAAGATTTTGAACATAATAAGAGTAGAAAACTTGCCTTTTGTCCAAACGGTAGTCGAGCATTCTGGTCTCTTGCCAAAAATATCGGTCACAACTTTTGCCCATTTATACTCCTGCTTCTGTTAAAACCTGATGGTTCTATTGCCTCCTTAGTTAAAGATAAGGCCAACTTAATAGCATCTTACTTTTCTTTTAACTCTTGTATTGGCAACCTTGGTAAACCACCTCCTACCTTTCCTAGTACACTCCACTCAGAAGATTATCAGCAGAATTATGTACAATCTTGATGCCAAGAAAGTTCCAGGTCCTGATGGCATTTCTCCACTTGTTCTCGAAACCTGTGCTCCTGAGCTTACTCCTTTTCTGTATCATCTTTTTACACTTTTTTAATCCACTGATGTTTTTCCTTCTGCTTGGAAATTTTGTTCATATCCAGCTAGTTCCTAAAAAGGGTGACAAATCCCTCCCATCCAATTATTATTGTCCCATTGCAGTTACCTCTACTCTTTTCAAATTAATGGAGTTAAATCTGTTAACCTCCTCCAACTATTTTGAAACTTTCCATCCGAACACTGATCAGCAATATGGATTTCATCAATGTTGATGTACTGGTGTTATTTTGGCTTTTATTACCCATCTATGGACAAATTCAATGCAAAAGTTTGGTGAAACTCAAGCAGTTGTTCTTGACATTTATAAGGCTTATGATCATGTTTGGGATAAAGGTCTTATAAACAAGCTTCCATTTTGTGGATTGCCAACTATTTTTTTTTTTTTTTTTTTCAATTTGGTATCTAGTTTTCTTACTAACTGCTCAGTCCAGGTGATGATATATCTCTGTCTTTTGACTTCTCCACTAATGCTGATGTACCCCAAGATTCAATTCTTTATTCCACTCTTTTCCCCTTATATATTAATAACCTTTTTCTACTGACTGGAAATCCTATCCATAGTTTACTGATGATAGCACATTGCATTCCCCTTCCAGTTTGAGAAACCTTGCTCTGCACAAACAGTTTCAGCTTCTCAAATATTCACCACAACCTTCTTCAGTATCTAGGTAATTCTCCAACAGTACAAAGATAACTTGGTGAATTTTGATCCTTCTGAAGCTTTTTCCTGTTTTATATTTTGCAAAAAAGGAGTCTGTTGCTCCTGTTCTTATATTTATGATACTGAGATTTCTAGACACGATCACATATCCCTATTAGGAATTACCCTTACTTATAACCCCTCTCTTGGCATAAGCAAATCATAAATATTGATTGCTCTGCAACTAAAAAACTGAGTTTTCTCTCAGGGTTAGTTTTCTTCTAAACAATTATTTACTCTGTACAAATCTAAAATATAAACCATGGAATATTATTCCCACACCTGGGATGGTGTCCCCAAAACCTCTCTCAGGCTTCTAGACTACATTCAGTGAGGGCAGTTAGGTTAATTAATGACCTGTCTCTTACAAACAAAGTCTCTCCACTCTCTGTCTCATAGACTGTTTCTGCTGCATGCCTTTTCTATTGATACTGTCACATGTGTTGTTCTTCTAAATTGGCTTCTATAATTCTCCATTTCTTTTCCAAACCAGTCAGCATCCATTTACTGTATGATTTGAAGATTATAGAACCTACTTTTCTTCTTCTTCCTCATTCATCCCTTCAATTTCTACATTTCCTGAAATTTCTGCATTTCACATGTATTTCCTGAAAATTACAATCTACGGAAATTCAGGTCTTATGTCAAAAGGTTTCTTCTTCTGCCTTCAGCCCTCCACACAGTACTAAGTACTATAAGTTCTAATACCTTTTGTGTTTGGGGTATTTATAAAAAGAAAAAAAAAGTATAACCTAATAGTTTTCAAACTCTTAGGCACAAGACACCTTTAGAGATAAAGATGTTATAGTCACTATATATCTAAAGAGCAATTGTAATTGACCGTGATATGAATGGAGTTCTAACCTCATGGCATGCCTCTAAGATGAATGCAGTACTCATATGTGTCATAGTGCCCCATTTAAGAAAATCTAGGACAGGCAATATTTGGTATTATGAGTTAAAAAATTAAGTTATTTTTGCATATTCATACTTTCATTGGAAGGCAAAAAAAGTCTTATTTGCAGATAGCAACATGTTGTCCATCACCATTATAAACCATAACTAACAAAGTCTAACAGTATGAATTAATATTAATCTAGATTGTGTTAAAAAATTGTTAAATTATTAATTAAATATTACTTTTGGTTTTAGAAAGCAAATGCAGATGAATTTGAAGATGCTAGGAATCGACTGGAAGTAGTTGAGGTAAGCTGCAATAAAAAATCCAATTATTTATGCAATTCCTTAAACTTATCCTGTTTATGTTGAAGCTTTTAAGATTTGTATAGTGAAAAACTTAAAAATTCTGCGAAATTTTGAAAATTTCTCACTATTATTAACAAATATTTCTTTTTTATCAAGTCATGTTAAATCTTTGTATGAAAAAGCTAAATAAAACTATGTTTAAAATATGCTTCCAATAGCATTATAGGAAAACCAATAATGAGAAGAAAGGAAGATTGAAAAGAAACTAATATTATGGGGAATGAAAACAGGTATATTTACAAGCGTTCAGAATATTACTGATGAGAAGAATGAGTAATCTTTTTTATTTTTAATCATTCTTCTCATCATTATTGATTTGATAGTCCTCTACAATAGTGTAATGCACTTGCCATTTGGAGAGATCTGGTTATAAATCCTGTTGGAGACGAGAGGAATTCTTAAAGATGGCTTCATTTGGAATTGTAGTTTAATAATGCAAGACAGAGGGTGTAGGTTGACCACTTGAGTTATTACAAATTTTTTGGTCTGCACATCATGCAGATTGGCTCACGAGCACATCCACTTGTGCTGACATAATAAAGGGCATAAGAACTGGCATACTGCATGAATTGGTACACTATGACCAAAAGTAGTTGATGCCAAAAAGTCCCCCAAACAGTCAACCCTCAATATTGAAAACAGGCCTAGGGTAAATGTACACACTTTTATTTTACAGGATACTAGTTTCTTTTTGTCTTTATTCTTCTCATATTGGTTTAATTTCAATTGGTTTAATGCTAATTTCTTATAAGATTATAATATGACTCATTAAACAGGTATGCTGTTTTATAATATCAGGGTTCATCCTGAAATTACTTAACTTAATAACATAAAAAAGTTTTATTTCATATAGTGAATTGTACTGCAATTTAATTTATAAAATTTTATTTTAGGAAGAGATGCCAGATAAAACAAATCGAAGTGAAGTTGCACATGTTTGTAAGTAAATCTTGAAAAATTTACAATTTATTTAAATTGCTTTCATATTTATATATTTGTGTGCTTTATTATGCTTATTTCAAAAAAATAATAGTGCAGAAATTTTAGCATTAACATTAGTAGTGGCAAACGATGCAAGAAAGCAAGCTTATACAACTTCAGTCAAAAAAAAACACACACAAACCCCATTTCACCTGTCCATTCCCTACAATAGTTTGTCTAGTACTTACACACATACACTCACCCACCCACCCATAGTTTTTCTACTTTGTAAGCTTAGAAATTAAAGAGTACATGATTTTTTTTGGCACCAATTTAAATCCTAGGCAATTCAAAGAGTTAAATCTTTTTGTTCAATAAATAAACCAAAAAATAATTTTTTTTTATGAAATTCATTTTCTACAATTATAAATTCATTTACTTGTTAAAAACAGTTTTATTTTTCTCATAACTATCATCTTAAATTATTATCATATTAATGATAATAATTTAAGAATTGGAGTACATTTGTGTGAATTGGAGATACATTTGACTGTAGATGTGCAAATGTGTCTCCAATTCACAGATTAATTTTATATCAGCACTGTAGACATGATCACTTGCAGATAAAAATCCTTTGTCCATTTCAAGTTGAGATAAGCCAAAGTGTGTGAAATGACTTTTACAACTGCTTAGGTCACTCCTGTTCATTAAATCTCATAATGCTAGAAGCATAATAAATAAATTAAACTTCTGTTTATTCTTAACAAGGCCAAGACCATAAAAGATGCTGGGCTATACATTTTTCATGGCAGTAATATGGACTCAGATCTGCAGTCTCTGTACTCATGGCTGCAAACCTAACCATAGGACTATAGCCAACCAATTTGGCTGTGCTTCAAAATGAAAGTTTTTTTTTTGCTCTCTTGAACTAATGTTATTAGTGGAAGCCATCAGGGGCACCTCCGTAGCCAGGTGGGTAGGAGCAGCAGTGCATAGCACATGCTTCTTGATTAGACCGGGGTTCAAGCCCGTGTCCACCAAATATGGAGGATACGGAAAGGTCAGAGAATGACCACCGCATATCCCCGGAGCAATATGACCTTAGTTGCTAATGCTCCTAAAAACCAAAATAACAATAATAACGAAGCCATCAGGTTTCAGTGCTGTATTGATAAAGACATATTAGGTTTAATGTCAAAGTTTGTCCATCGTAAACTTTGACATTAAACCTGATATGTCTTCATCAATAAGGTTAATGACAGAAATCAAGGTCGTGGGTTCAATTCCCACCTCGGGCTTGGATCAAAGTACTGCAAAAACCTTGGGAGGTGCATTATGGCCACAGCTACCAAAGCGCCAACTACCACCAAAAAAAAAAAAAAAAAAAACAGAAATCAAGGTGATTCTGCAACAAGACCTAGAAAAATTAGCCAGCTGAGTTGAGACATGGCAATTGAGGTTTAACATTGAAAAATGCAAGGTACTGAGTCTTCATATGGGTAGTAGTAATAATTCCAGAATAACATACCAACTGGGAGATACCATACTGAAGATAATGGAGAATGAAAAAGCAGCTTGCGGGATTTCTGTCAATATACAGAAACTTATTATTATTATTATTATCATTAGCCATATGGTGCAAGGAAGCCTGAGGCTTTTTCTGCACCAGCCAAAAAAAAAAAAAAAAAAAAAATTCAAATTTACCCTAAGAGAGAGAGAGAGAGAAAGAAGTAGAAGGAAATTACCAAGGAAGAGAAGAATGATAATATCCAGCTCAGGACCCTGAGTGTGCCAAGCTCATACTCACCAGATGTGTGAGCCCCTGGGGTTAATTTTGCCAGCAAGAAGGAGGCGATTGTCCATTTTATAAGACAAAAGAGTAAATTTATGAAGAAAGACTTCAATTCTGCAAATTGCAGCATCCAGAAACTATGTACCTAGGAGAAGACCTGATTGAAGTGTTTAAGGTCTTAAATGGATTGAGTTAATTGAATGCTGATGGAATCCTAACTCTTGCTCAGATGACATACGTAATGAAATATAAATATAAATTTAAAAAGAATGGTTGCAGGAAGAGACATCTAAAAATTTGCTTTCAGCTGGAAAGTGATTGGCTGTAGTAACAAACTTCCATCTGGTATTGTGGAAGTGGGTAGTTTGAATGAATTTAAGGAAAAATTACCAACTTATTAGAGGAGGGTGGGTAGTGGGTATTTTTTTGGCCAATGCTATATAAGCTTGCTTCTTTGCATGACATGCCACTACTAATAATACCTCATAAGGAAGTTGGGCTTCTGCTACTAATCAGAGTGAATCTGCTGGAGTTTTTATGGCAATAAATTTCCAAGTGATTTCAGTATAAGTGTGTAATATTGAATGATTACTGATATGATAAGCTTCAGCATTATGAGTAATGCCAAGACTGATCTGATCATTAGTAAATTCTTTAATTTTAATTAATTAAGAATACAATGTTTTTATTCATATTCTTCTAATGGATTTATTTGGAATTAATATTCTAAATATTAATGATAAATATAATTTTATGGTTCAGAAAATTTTCAAAACTAACTTTTGATTTTCAATGGGATAATCGCCTCCTTATCCCTGCTGGCAAAATTCCTATATTAAACCCATTGAGCTGCCCTTGAAGCCTGTCTGCACTGCTCAAAGAACTTCATGCCTGACTGCACAATTATCCCCAGTTTTTTTTTTTTATTATTCTCCACTACCTTCAGTGTGGTGCCACCTAACTGGTAGATTATTTTGAAATTACTACCACCCATATATAATACTTTGCATTTGTCAATGTTAAACCTCAATTGCTGCTTCCCAGCCCATCTGCCTTATTTTTCTAGATCTTGTTGTAGTGGCATTCCTGATTCCTGTCATTAACCACCCTGCTAACCTTCGTATTATCTGCAGTCTTAGACATTTAGCCTGATATGCCTTAATCAGTATCATTAATAAATATGTAAAACAACAATGGACCTACCAATGAACCCTGGGAAACTCTTAATAACATTAGTCCAAGGAGAGCAGTGTCCACTGATAATCACTTTGTCTTCTTCCACTCAACCATCCTTTTATCCACAGCATTTTCTCTCTTCTATTAGAGGAACTTGCCTCTAATGCCACACTGCTCCAATTTGTACAGCAGTCTTTTATGTGGTAACAGTATCAAAAAGGTTCCAGAAAGCTAAGTATATAATAACAAATTTATTTTTGCCATCCAATTCCTTGGTTACTGCATCATAGTAGCTAATCAGATTAGTCAGACAAGTTTGCCCCTTAACAAATCCATGCCGCGACTGCAGTATAACTGCAGCTTTAATAACTTTAATTTCTTAAATTATTTTTTAAAGCTTAAATGCTGTGTAGTAGACACCCAAAAAGGATTACCACATGTGGTGATCCTCTCTGAGTGTCTACTATACAGCATTTAACCTTTAAAACCTTGATTTTGTCCTAAAAAAGTGTAGACTTGTAAAGATGCATTATATTATTTGGCATTAAATACCACATGTTTGATATCCACATGTTAGGAATAAATGAAGAGTCTAACAAATAAATAAAAAGGCCATAAGAACATAAAAAGCAAAATCAGTTGTGATTAATTGTTTTAAGGAAATAATATTCATACCAGAATGATTAACCCTTTTCGTGAATTGCTTAAATTGATGATAAAAGTATGTCCTTTGTTATTCAAACTTTGATTTCATCCAATGATTTTTCTCTCTTCTAGTGGGTCTACCTTCTAATTTCACAGAAGAATACCTGGAATTTAGAGATAGGGTAATGAGTTTACTTAACATTAAAGTTTACATATATCTGTTTGCTTGATAAACAGAGTTAGGGACTTGATTTCCCTATTAAGTATTTGACTTCCACTATTAAATATTGAAATTAAGTGTATGACTTCACTATTAAGTATTCTAAGTAAATTAAATGAAATGAAAAAAGTAAATTAAAGTAAATTATCTAGAAAACATCTGTTCAGCATTTAAATCAACATTTTATTTTATAAATGAATAACTCATATCGTCTTTCTTACACCACTTTTCTTACTTATAAAAGAACCTATTTTTTATTCTTATTATTCAACTTATCCTTGCTCTTCCAAATATATTCAGCAGCATATGTAACCAGGATTTCTAGCTATTTTACTCAAAAAGTTTTGAGAAAAATTGCCAGACATATATTTTTTGTGGAGGTCATCTTTATCAAAAAATTAAAAAAAAAAAAAAAAACGTTCCATTAACCAAAAAACTTGAATGCTTTATTGATTTTCATGATTAACTTTCACTAAAAAAGTTTGCATTATGATTTTGTTGATTGCTTGACTTATACAAACTATATTTGTTTTTTCTTTATAATCTTTTGTTTTTGTTTAATAATTATAATCTTGTTTATACATTTTTAATAATTTGTTGTTTATAATTTTGAATTTCAGAAATAGTTAAATATACTAGGACACAAAACATAGAAGAAATAAAATTCATTAATTAATTTTATAATATTTTACATCACTGCCAAAATGTTTAAATATATTTTTTTGCCTTCTGCACCATTTTTACTGCAACTATACTTTTGTCTGGCCTTCCCTTTTGCATGTTTGCAATACTTTTCTTAGAATATTAAACTAAAATTTGCTACATTTTTATGTTTTAATGTCTTCTTGTATATAACAAAAAATATAATGTGATATTCAGAAGGTAAAACGATCAGTAGGGATATTTATGGAGAAACTTAATATCAAAATTAGGGAGCAACTTAATAATCAAAATTTATGGATCAGTGATTATTTTTTATATTTTTAAAAATTTAAGTGAATTTTTTTAGAGTAAAATTTCAAATAGAACCTTCTGCTTTTGAGTTCATAATCACACTCATAATTGTACAAAATAAATTCTATGAATTACTTAAACTGTGCAATGAATTTAATTACTTAAACTGTGCAACTTAAAATGAATTTAATGTCATAATTGAATAAATCATGAAAAAACCAGAAAATTCTTAAAATTATAAAAGGAAGGGAAATGTACTGTAAAGTGATTGATCCCTTTCCTTTGTACAGGTGTGTCAGTTTTAGACCATTCTTTGTTGTAATCTATTATTTGTTTTACTATTGTATGTATTATTTCCTGCAACATGTCATTTAATATGAGATATAACACACACATTAAATTATAATTTAAATAAGGTTTGCATATTAAGTCTGGTTTTAAAATTGTCCTTGCTCTATTATTTTATATTCTAATATTTTTAACTGTTAATTTTTATTTCAGTTTAATGAGTTCATCAGGAAATTTGGAGATGGAGATTTTGTACAACTGAAGGCAATGACAGAACAGCTACAACTTGACTTGGCAACCCTTACTGAACGTGTAGATGACCTCTTCAGAGATTTTGGTGATATAATGGAGAGACTTGCAAAACTAGATGATGTTAGTAAATATTTTAATTAATTTTTTGACTTCTCAGTCAGTCTTTTAAACTATTTGTTATTCAGAGATATTAAAAAGGAAGCATTTTATTATTATAGCATTATTGAAAGAAACACATAGTAAAAGATGAATATATTATTATTCATCCATTGATTGTTGTATATAATTTATAAAAATTAAAATTATGTTCATATAAAATTATTTTAGTTCTACAAGAAAATATTTTAAAAATAGCTCAGTGATACATTCCATTACAGAAAAATAATATGAATCCTACCAATTTTGCCCAAAATTTCTGCAATAAATATATATTTTTTTATTATAAACATTTTTACAATAAATGGTTATTGCTATGTTGGCAATTTATGGACAATATGTTGATTTTTATTTATTATTATTATTATTTTTTTTTATGTATTACAGACTATCTTGCAAGTTCAAGAAATACAAGCTAAACTCAAACTTGCCCAGGATGAATTAGATGAATTAAGCAAAACTACAGCAGGACTACTCACAGATTTTGCAACTGCCCAGAAACTGATGGAGGTAATGCATGTGTTTGGAAATGTGTTTTTTGTTTAACATCTATTTATTACAACTCATACATAAAATTTTGCATCATGAGCTATTGAGGAAATCTGCTGACATTCACTGATTATTAACATTAGCATTAGTAGAGGCATATGATGCAAGAAAGCAAGCTTATGCAGCATTAGCCAAAAAAAAACCCCTCCCATTTCATTCCTCTGTTTATTCCAAATGCCTGTCCAGCTCAGCCTTAAATTTATTTAGGCTATCAACTTCCACAACAAAAGATCGAAGTCTGTTCCACCAATCAACCACCCTCTGGCTAGAGGCAAATTTCCACACATCTATTTTACGACTGTCTTTTCTCAGTTTGAATCTGAGAAAAGTTTGAATTGTCAGGTTTGTAATCTGAGCAAGAGGAAGAATCCCATCAGCATTGAGCCTGCTCAATCCATTCAAGGCCTTATACTCCTCAATCAGATCACCTCACAGGTGCCTACTCTCAAGGCACTGCAATTTACAGAACTTAAGCCTTTCTTGGTAAAAGCATCCCTTTGTTCCCCTCACCAATCTTGTTGCCCTTCTTTGTACTCATTCTAACAACTCTACATCCTTCCTAAAAGGCACCTCCGTAGCCAGGTGGGCAGGAGCAGCAGTCCATAGCACACACTTCTTGATTAGACCGGGGTTTGAGCCCATGAGCCACCAAATATGGAGGATGCAGAAAGGTCAGGGAATGACCACCGCATATCACCAGAGCAATATGGCCTTAGTTGCTAATGCTCCTTAAAAAAAAACAAACAAACAAAAAACCTTCCTAAAATGAGGCCTCCAGACCTGTACACATTTTTAAAGTCTGGAAAAATATATAAAAGTATGCTTTATTCTGCTGTTCAGTGTCAGACTGGATAGCTGAGTGAGGTGATCTGGCCCCTATTCTATATAACATTTTACATGATGCTGAATGCCCATGCCTTTAAATGTGACTCTATTCTAATTAACTCTTTTCACTTTTCCTTATTATCCAAACAATGTGTATATGCTGTACAAGAGCCTGAACTATACTTGATTTATGTTTTGTGGCATGGGCCATATTAAAATCTGTGAACTGCAAAGAGCACATTGGTATCTGATACACTGCTGTGCTAACACTATAGCCTATTCTCCTTACTAACCCATAGAAGAAAGGAAGACAATTACAATTATCTGTTTCCAACTTCATTGTAAAGCTTATATCAGATAATAAACTATTTCCAAAATTCAATAATTGTACCAACTGCACCTATCAATTAGTTAAAAAATATCATCCACAAAACATTTCCAAATACAAGTAGGATAGGGGATTAAATAATATACACGATTCCAATTCCTTCATTATATTGGCAACATTTATCACATGAGAAAGTTTTTTAAGTCATGAGATTCAGTTGCTAGTTGTGAGCAAGATTAATGATTGATTGATAATTAGTGATAGAGAAAGTTTTTTGGTCATCCCCTGATTCTTAGCATCAGGCTGACGTGACATTTCCTGAACATCAAACAACTTTCACAGTATATTGCTGTATTTGACAATATTAATTTATGAACGTTCATCATTATATGCATTTGTGAGGATTATCCTTTTCTTTCATACGTTTTTATAGCCAGCCAAATTTAAACTTCCTAGTTAATGCATTGATCTTAATGTAAACAGCAGAATAAACATTGCCTTCATAGCTAGTTTCTCTGGTATTGCACTATTTTTAAACAAATGATATTTCCAAAACATTAATCTCCATTTATTTAAAAGAGACCACCTAATATCTGATGAGGGACCAATAAGTCCTCAAGCTGTTTTGGCAGTATTTTATCTTTTAAATAAATGACAAATTAATCTTTTGGCAATACCATTTGTTAAAGTGAGATATCAGGACAACATGTTGCAAAGGTAAAATTTGTTTTGCTGTGACTGATAAGCCATTGCATTAACTAGGCAGTATAAACCCTGCTGGCCACAAAAACACATGAAAGGACAAGACAGTCCTCACAGCTTCCTATAATTTCAGTAAGGCCAAATAGCATTAGCTGTTTTGTAATTTTGAAGCTCTAACTGTTATATGTTTTAAAATATGTTTAATGTTGTATAATTAATTTTTATTCACTCAAAATGTCCAAAAATAAAATTTACACTTTGTTGAGATGTTTCCATTTAAACAATGAGTCACCTGCTAACATAGCATGACATGAGTTAGTTATAGCACAACTGAAAGCTTAAAACACCTGTACAGAAGATGAATTACAGTATTGAAAAAGTCCATTCTCAAAAAAAAAAAACTATTCAAAGAAAATTTGTGATTCATGAATAAGAGAATTTGCAAATAGCAAGTCACAAATATGGAGGCTGGGAGGAAGGGTATACACACAGGGTTTATCTCACTTATTTTTAAGTTTAGACTACTAGACTGAAAATTTTGAATTTGATGTTGAAATTTGACTAAGCATTACTCTAGATTTTACAATTTTTTAATTACAATTTTGCATAAGTAACTTTTTTTTTCCAATGGGGAAGCTGTTTTCTGTCCTTTGTTTAGTCTAACATCAGCAATTTACTTCTGAAATGAGGAGAAACCATTTTATTGGGAAGAAGGGAAACAAAATATAATAATACAATGGTTGTAGCATGCAGAGGCACAACACAAATGGCCAAATAAATGTGCTGAAGAGTGAACATCACATACAATTGTTGTTTATTTTGCTTTCAGTTTCAAGTAAAATTGGTTTACATTTGTTTTAGAAGTACAGTGGTGACATTTTTAGACTAAACTGAAGACAGAACAATTTTCTCATGAGAAAAAAACAGTTGATTAGTCAAAATTTTAATTTAGAAATTATAAAATCAAAATGGTAATACTTATTTAAATTTTAACATCAAATTCAATAATTTAGCTCAAATATGACAGAAAAAGGTCCAGACAACAAATAGCCTAAACCTAAAAATAAGCAAGGTAGACCCAGTGCCTGTTAATTGAAACACATTGTAGAGTACAGTACAATTTCTTAGTATATATTATACAGGGTGTTTCTTTTAGGTATTTAATGTAAATGTACATAAGCATACAATACAATGCAATACTGCACCTTTTTTTTTTTTTTCGGTAAAATCTGTATTGCTATTGTGATATTTTCTTGTTAATTTAAAAAGATTGTTTCCTGATATTTTTTATTAAGCAATGTAGTAAATCATTAATAAAACCAGAAAATTCTAAAAAAAAATTTTAAACAAAGAAAAAAAAGGTAAATACAGTAACATTGGAGCCAACTAACCCATTGCCATATTTTGGAATGAAAGTTTATTGACCTCTTCTATTGTTGCATAATATGTTTTATTATGCAACAATAGAAGTTGCATAATAAAACATATTATGCTTTACAGAAAAAGACAAAGCTACACAGAAAACAACAAAGTATAGAACAGTTATTCAACTGTTTTATACTTTGTCGTTTGCTGTTCTACACATATTCTACAATATATATATAAATAAAGCTTAATTTAGTATTAAATAACCAGTGCATCAATGATATTATAAAAATTCTGAAAAAAAAAAAAATTTGGCATGCATCCTCCCATATTTGTTACTATATATGTATGGGAAAATCACTTTATCCCAATTTATGAACTTTCAATATATAAAGCAGATCTGAGAAACACACGATGTTTGTAAATCAGGATTACTGTTTACATTTTAGCGATTAAAAATTACATTGAAATGGGATAGAAGATCAAGTGAAGTCTTTATTTTTTCCAGATATTAGATGGAACTTGTGTTTAGTCACTTATCCAGTTGTAGTACATTTCCAGACTGGATGACTGCTTTATATACACCAACATGTTAGAGATGCTAGAAGAAGAATCACTATTCTTGATCTGTCTAATAAGGACTCATTAGACATGAAGAATCTCAAAATAAAGAAACACTAGCAGGCAGTGATAATAGCTTATTCATGTGGAATTAATTAGGATTACAGGACTTTTATCCATTTTTTATTGAACAAGTAACTGGCAGAACACATATCATCTTAGTGTGTGAGATTTTTGGTGGATTTTTGTTTAATTGTCATAGTTACATAGAAATACGCAGATTCCATTTCCAAACTGGTATATTTATATTTTTAAAATATATGAATTTAATATTATTTTATATAATTTTTATATTTAACAAAATTTTTTATAAGGGAAAAATATATATACTGTAAATAACAAAAATAAGTAAAAAAAAAAACTGATATTTTTTGCCAAGTTTTAAAATTCATTCCTAATCTAACTTTTACCATTAAAATTATTCAAATTTATCATTTCAGGAGATGCAAAATATGCTAAATGATCTGAAATATAATAAAGCAGACAAAGAAGAGATGGACTACTTACTTAGCCTGGTGAAGTATTATTTATTAAGTGTGCCTTAATATATTAAATTAGTATTAGTTTTAGTAGAGGCAAATGATGCAAGGAAGCATCATTTGCTTTTTTAGCTTATACAGCTTCAGTAAATACAAAAAACCCTCTCCCATTATCTGTCCCTCTCTCTTAACAGTTTCTCTAATCCTTCCTTAAGTTTATTCAAAATGCCCACTTCCACAATATCAGATGGAAGTTTGTTCCAACAAAAAGTTACTATAGCTAAAAGCAAATTTTCACACGCCTATCCCTTTCAATTTAAATTTATGTCCCCCTTATGTGTGTTGTGTGAAAGAGTAATTACTCAGGTGCCACAAGAATTTAGTTTCCTCAATCCATTTAAAGCCTTAAACACTTCAATTCACGTATCCTTACAGATGCCTATGCTGCAATTTTCAGAACTCAAATCTTTTGTCGTAAGACCACCCTTTTGCTCCTCCTGACTAATCTTGTTGTTCTTCTCTGCATTCATATTAAAACAGATTACATCCTTCTTAAAATGGGGGTTCCAGACCTGTATTCAGTACTCAAGTTCTACTTAACCATTGCCTTGTATAATAGGATAATCACCTCCACGTCACCGTTGGAAAAATTCCTGTATATCATTGAAAGAATCCCCATGAGCTTTCTAGCAGCCTATCTGCACTGCTCAGAGAACTTCATGTTGTTGAACTGTATAATTATTTAGGTCTCTTTTGTTCTCCACTTGCTTTGAATGTGGTATAACCCAAATGTTATGTTTTTCTGGAACTGCTGCTACCCATACGTACCTTGCATTTATCAATGCAAAGTAATGTATAGATGTATTTGTTTAATCTGTTTTAGTTTAAAACAGATTTTCTTTCCGAAAGTTGGCTGCAACTGAACAGATGAAAACAACAACAACATGCAGGCAGCTGGACAAAGAAATAATAATTGTTGGATTTACTGGAAATAAATATACTGAAACAGTAGTTACAGTAAGTAGATTTGTTTCAGTATACCTATTCCTGATGCACAAAGACTTTTTGCTGATAAGGCTAAAACATAAAATTCACAAAATTGCATCCACTGGGAGTTGAGTTATTACATGAGGACAGAAAATTACTGGATTTCTATCAGTCTGATTTTAATGAAGTTTGGAGTGACTACAAATCTTTCTAGAAGGTCCAAATATAAAATTTTGTGAAAATCCATCCACTGGGAATCTAATTATTACCTGAGAATGGAAAAAAGAGAAATAATAATTGCTGCATTTATATTATTCTGATGAAATTTTAATGAAATTTGGAATAGCTTGACAAATCTTGTTAAAGGCCCAAATATAAAATTTCATTAAAATCTGTTCCACTGAGAGTAGACATGATACATGTGGATGGATGGATATGAAGAAGACAATAAGCGCATTCTGTATACCTTCCAACCCAATTGGGCTGCTCTCTCCCACTGACACACTCCAAGGAAGGCCCAGTCCATGTGACCACCAGGCTGGCAGCCACCTGGAGTTGGCTTGCCCTACATGGGTTCTAGGGTCATCCCCCTCTTTCACGCTCCTTTTATTACATGCAGCTTTCAAAGCTCAGCCGCTGTACATGCGAGAGAGAGACCAAATGCCTGCAGCTGACTTGGTCACTTTTCCCTCTAATAACTAAGCTAATCAAGTTGTTACATCCACTCCCCTTAACCTAGACCGATCATTACCATCTAAGCTGCACCGTTTGAAATATAGTATGGGATAAAGATCTCGGTTATCCTCATACTATCCCTATTAGACTTAGGAAAGCAATAAAGATGTAGGAAGGTGATAGTAGGAGAGGTAGAGGAAGGAAATGCCATAGAAGGAAGAAAGGGACAGTTACTCCTTCACCTCACACTACTCAAAAGCTCATAAATTCCTCGAGTAGGCAACGCTTCCCCAGTAGAGAAGATTGTTGTTACCTATTCTCGGAAACTCAGTGGCCATCAGACCCCCCAGATGGCACCATTTCGAAGCTTGTTGGCTTCTCTTTGGTGGGTGGGCAGGTACCGTTTCAAAGCTTGTTGGCTCCTCTTCTTTGGGTGGGCAGGTACTCTGGTGTTGAAATGATGACAAAGTATAACTCCACAATATGAGAGATGCCTGATGGTGCGGAGTAATTTAGACTGAAGAATAGTATAGGGCTAAAGCCTCAGGTTACGTAGCGAGTTAACTGACATACAAGTTAGTGCAATTTCATCATTTCTGTACGTAGCCAACTACTTAAGTAGTTATGAATTGCCATCATTAAATATATCTCATATTGTGAATACCTTGACAACGAGTTACCCTGATATTGCACTACCTCAAATAAGTAACTCTTCACCACAGGAGAAGACTATTGTTGTCATCATTGCAACACCAGGGTACTTGCCCACCCACTGATGAGGAGCCAATAAGCTCTGAAACGATGCCGTATGGGTGATGGTATCCTCTGAGAATAAGTAACAATAGTCTTCTCCTATAGTGAAGTGTTACTTATTTGAGGTAGTGCAATATCAGGGCAACTTGTTGTGAAGGTACTCACAATATGAGATATACTTAATGATGCCAATTTATAATTACTTTAAGTAGTTGGCTATGTACAGAAATGATGCAATTGCATTAACTTGTACGTCAGTTAACTTCCTACATAACGTGAGGCTTTAACCCTATACTATTGTGCAAAAAAATAAAATCATATCTTCTAGAATAATCTTGTATTTTGATTAATCCAGAATAGTTTCATATCTCTCAGCTCTTTCTCTCTACTACTATTCATTATTATTAATTATTCTTTTGTTCCCAGTATCATATTCACAGATAGTATTGTGGTTTTGCCACTTGTCACTCATTTAGAGGGGAGGGTTTGGAATTGAGTTCCATCAGAGACTAAACAAATTCTTAAAGACTTCTTTAATCAGAGCTGTAATTAGCTGATCTCAGCCAGAGAGAGTGTTTTTTCCCTGTGAGCGTTCTGGGTTTTTTAGCCTGCACAAAAGGCAAACTGTACTGTAGGCACACTCATGTCAACAATAAAGATCATATGTAGGTCCATATGAATTCGGCACACTAGAACGAAACCGGTCAATTTTTTCATAAAATGGAATCCCATAATCTCCCAATATTCCAGTGGGGAATAGAGCTCATTTCATTGGAGGGGAGGATAGGACCTCACTTTATAGGACATATGACACAGTAATGTTACATATCTTATAAAGTGCAGTTTGGTTTCAGGATAGTATTGCAATTAGTGTGTGTGTGTGTGTGTGCATGTCCTTTTCTTTGCTGTATGAAAGTATACTCATATTCATCCTGGCAGTTGAGACAAACAGTGTAAACAGTGTTTGGAACAAAATTCACTAATTTTTATACTATCAATGAAGTTAATTTATGGGGTAATGCATATATATGTTTACAAAATTAATGTTATGCAATCAGAGATGGCAAGATTAGGACTTTTCAATAAAAAATGCAGAATAAATATTTTGGTTATGTTTGCTAACTAATGTTTGCTTTTAATTTTTTATTTCTATTTTGGATATAATTAGAAAGCTGACATTGTGCAAATGGATCTGAAACTTGCCAAAACAGATTTTGAAAGATATGTGGATGAAACAACAGATGCTATTCAAGACATACTTACAAAATTGGCTCTTAATGTAAGTTTATATATTTTGTTTTTTATGATAGTCATTGTAAAATCAAAGTAATGCCTCTTAATTTTTATTTTATGCGATTTGCAAGATACATAACTGAGAATTAGGCCATATATAGTCACAACCTTTATAAAAATAGTTAGCATCTTTCTAAATAGTTTCTTCCAGTACTGAATAAGCATGTATTCCAACTCTGTAAAAACCTCTCTCTCTCATTGTTGCTGTTCATCCACAGTCACACAGCATTCTTTAGTGTGGATGATCACCTCTGCATTATGTATGAAATCCTTCAAAGGACCAAAAAGATGTATCGGCCTGACAGTGATAGGCTACACTATATATAGGGAAGGTAAGGTATCATGTTCATTCAAATGTTGTAATGACCCCAGTAGTACACGTGCTATTATTTAGGAAGCCTGGTAGTGCTGTATTGAATTTCCCTCTGGCCTTGGAGAGCTTGCATCAGCTCAACAGAGCTAGGTCTACACTATATATAGTGAAGGTGAGATATCATGGTTCATTCAAATTTTGTGGTGACATTAGTACACACACTTTTGGGAAGCCTGGTTGTGAATTTCTCTGGCCTTGGAGAGCTTGTATGGTGCAATTCCAGCAATAGTCTCTGGGACTCTAGTTCTTGCCCCATGTGATAAGCCTTATCTTCTGTGGCATAATGATTCAAGAGATTAAGTGACTATTTTATGAGCCTCTTTGTGTGAATATGGAGCATAGATCTGCTCCATCATTACTTCTGTGAATGAAGTAATGATGCAGAAAATGTTATCTGGAATCAATGCAGTAAAAGGACAATCACTTCATGATTTTGTTATATGGGTCATTCTCCTTCCCTTGTCTCTACTTTGTTAATGCACTTTTCAAAGAGTACTCTCATTCACAGTTCTGTTGCTGTACTTCTGAAATTGTTCATGTATAGAAATTGGACTCTTCTCTCACTTTTGACAATTAAGATTTTTATCATTGCTCATTCTTTTAATTGCTTGTCAAGTCCTGTCACTTCTTAATCTCTAGCTGTCTTGGATCAAATGTAATTGTGCAAAACATGCTGAGAATCTAAGTGTTACACTGATATAACTATCCCTCACATATAATATAGCAGTGACCTAAGGAGAAAAACAAAGGAGTCGTTACTTTCTGATTCTCTTTTAATTATATTAAGATAAAACGGGTTTATATATAGCGAGAGGGAGACACACATACAATTATCAAACCGAAGGATTAGCAAATATACTTAACAGTGCAGAGATCCACCTTTAGCATCAGCGACAGTGGTAATTCTGTGTGCCATGACTCCAACTAGGTGTGCAAAGGTGTCCCTGGTGACATTTTTTTCATTTCTGTTAACAAATAACCTTTAGATCTATTAGATTTCTTCATTGCTGAGGTTTGTCTTGGATTCATCTTTCCAGCAGATCCCACAGATTCTCAGTGGGATTCATGTTCAAAAATTGTGTGGGCTGTGATGGATGCTGTGCATACTGTACTTGAAAACTTTGCATCTTTATGAATGGGCATTGTCAACTTAGAAAAGTCCATCATCATCCAAGTAAATATCATCACCATGGGATGAATTTTGGTCTGCAAGAATATTCAGATATGCACTCCAGGTGGCAGGGCTTACCAAAATAACAAGAGGACCCATGCCATCCAT
This sequence comes from Mastigoproctus giganteus, assembly GCF_048544385.1. Lineage (NCBI taxonomy): Eukaryota > Metazoa > Arthropoda > Arachnida > Uropygi > Thelyphonidae > Mastigoproctus > Mastigoproctus giganteus. The sequence goes on along the minus strand of NC_143576.1, from coordinate 206,256,889 downwards.
GAATACAGTTCCCACACAAGAACACTGCCATCAGCTGCCTGAAAAAACAACAGAATACATTTGGGATCTATTACTTTATATGGCTGCCTTCACACCCTCATGGCCGACCGGGCTAGCTGGGTGGGTAAAGTGCCTGCCTAGCAACCCAAAGGTCGCGGGTTCGAATCCCGCCTTGGGCTTGGATCAAAGTACTGCAAAAGCCTTGGGAGGTGCATTATGGCCACAGAAGCCGATGCGCCAACAACTACCAAATAAAAAAATAAATAAAAAAATCACACCCTCATGCATCTGTCAGTGCTAAAAAATGGGAACTGTGATTTGTCTGACCATATTATGTGCTTTCAACACTCCACCAACCGTTGCTGCTATTCCTGATGATACTGGAAATGGACTTGTCTATTTTACTCATAAATGAAAGCCTTGTGAGTTGCCATATGGCTGCATAGACCATTGTCCTGAGGTTCTGTGTGCTGTGTTGACTGAAATGGATTCCTTGCATCTGATGTTGAAGGTTTTGGTGATTTTCAATGTTGCCTTCTTGTTTTTGCATACATAATGGACTAGACACCTCTGGTCTTGGATATTTTCTTCTGGTCAGAATTATTCTTCTCATTGCTGGGTCCTCCCTTCCCACAGTAACTACTGAATGAAGATTCTAGACACTGTTGGCTTTGATACATGGTTGAATTTTGCTTTTGCATTAGCATTTGTATGATTCAGTGGATTGGCTGTCTAATGTAGCTTACCTTTCCCTTAATACACATTTAATGGGTCCACTAAGGCACTACAGATCTTTTTATACGTCTCTCATACTATATGATCAGCATGTCGTGGGCTATTTCATTTGCCTATAGTGGAAGTGTTCAGATATATAAATAAATATATACGACTTTATATATATATTAAAACAGGGGATTATTTAATAAAATGGTCAGGCAACATGTGTGTGTATATATATATACAAATGGAGACTCAATTTAGTCAGTGTAAATGGGACTGAAGAGTACATTTGTTTATGGAAAGGCTGATTAATTCCATGTAACATCAGCTTGAGGAAACAATAAATGCAAATGCACAAAGTACATAGGTTTGCTTCTCCATCAGATATGGGCAGAATTCAAGAACAAGTATACAGACACATTTTGTTAACTGACTTTTGTACAAAATACTTATTGGTCAAATATTCTATTAATCAGTTTGTTTAACATCTGATTTTATTCATTGTTACACTTAATTGTCAAATAATTTTCCAGTGAATGATGCAATATACATATGGAATGGTTAACAAACTTAATGCATATTTCAGTAGAGGTTATGTGGCATGGCCATGTTGTTAAATTGAAGCATTTCACTTTGTTATAAATGACACTGAGTTATAAATTACAAATTTTTATAGCCATATGCTTCAGCTAACTTTTGTAATCAAATCACAAGCAAACTGCATTACATTAGGTTACATTAGTTTAAGTTAGACTGCATTAAATAGAGCAAACTTAACAACACACAAATTAACAATATACAAACAAAAACAAAACATTTCTGCAAATTTTCCTAACCTGAGCAAAGAAGAATATTTATTTATTTTCAGTTAGTTTTGGTTATTTTAAGTAGAAATTTAATGTAACGTAGAAATAAAAATTATACCTTTGATTAAAAAAAAAAAAAAAACATTTTGGTGAATTTGCCTAACATAAATAAAAATGATAGAATTGACCAAGAATACACAGGAAATGCTTCTGAGAATAAGCAAATTAGTCAGTAAAGTCACACTTCAAACTGATTGATTGATTGATAGGTTCATTTGGAAAATGAGTATATTTTGCAAAAGCTGGTCACTAACACCTTCTCATACTCTTGTTTTTCATTTATAATATTTTTTTCATGTCCCACCTAGGAACAAGCATGGAAGAAGGCAGTAAGGGAGTTAATAGCTGAATTGGAGACTAAACTAGGTCGCCTTGAATATCAGACTCTACAGATTCCAATAAAGAATCGCATCCGCGCCCTTATGATCAGTTTGAAAAAACTCAAGGAAGTAGTTAATAAGAGCCTTTATCCTGAAGCTTCTTTAATTACAAAGTAAGTTAGTTAATTTTTATGAGAGCATACCATAAAACCATTGTAGTGATATGCCATAACTGAAAAAAGAATTAGTACATTTTAGAAACTCAAAATGTGTATAAGTAAAGCAAATATGGTAAACTCTTGATTATTTGGGCTAATGAAGGGAAAGCACAAATAATAGGAGGGCATAGATAATCTAAAACAAATTTTATTTTTAATTCACATATCTCTAATAAAACATAAATATTAAAATGAAAAAATTTTAGTTTTAATAAAACATACATAACAGTGCAACAGTACATTTAAGTCACTAAGGGGATTTAGGCAAATCCTCTTAGTGACTTAAAAATCCTAGATGCTGACAGAGAAATTGTTGAAGCTCAAAACTTTTTCTGTCAGCATCTAGGATTGATAGAATCCATCCAATTATATTAAAAGGAGCAGCATAAAGGTAAGAAAACCTTCAGCCATAATGATGAAAACATCCTTGGGTTTAGGGGAGGTCCCAACAGATTGGAAATGTGCAATTGTTACTCTTCATTTAAAAGGCCTCTGGAGTCGGGAACTCTGTAATTCATCTGTAATGCTGGCGCACTATGGCCATAGTTGCCGATGCGCCCAATAAATTCCGAAACAAACAAACAAACAAACAAACATCTGTAATGCTACTAAATAACACTGACTCAAAGCTGTAAAACGTCTTTATTGTGATAAAATAAAATAAAAGAAAATACTTGCATACTGATTGTATAACTATATGTTAAAATATTAAAACAAAATAAAATAAATGTTGTATAACAAGAATAAAATTCAATAAAATATATAAAATTAAAAGCGATAAAAGTTGTTTAAAACCACTAGTACAGGAGCTTTCGGCAGCAGCGGCCACCTTCTTCAGCTATAGTGGTTGCAGGATGACTGACAATCTATGTGTACCACACATCTCAGCAGGTCTGCGACATGAACATGGAGTCTGCGCACGGTTCACTTCTCATGCATTGGAACCAGAAAATGGGCAGGCCACTCTAAACTGTTCATCCCTGTGTGTGTGGGAGAAACAAAACGTAGGCTGTGGGATCACCTGGGGGAACACAACAGAACCCTTAAGACTGCAAATTACAGAGGTTCAGCTGTAGCAGAATATGCCTGGGAAACTGGGCATGGCATTACCGCTATAAAAAAAAAAAAAAAAAAAAAAAAAGCCGTGATCGTGGATAAGGCTCATGGCTTTTGGAACCGGAAATGGCTGGAGAGTTTAAGAATATGTTCATCCAAGCACTACAATCTTAATAGGGATAAGGGCTGCCGCATTCATCCACTCTTTGAAGCCCTTATCCTACGAAGGGACGAATGGTTTAGTGTGGCCCATCCATTTTCCGGTTCCAATGCATGAGAAGTGAACTGTGCAGACTCCATAGTCCATGTTACAGACCTGCTGAGATGTGTGGTACATATAGATTGTCGGTTATCCTGCAACAACTATAGCTGATGAAGGTGGCTGCTGCTGCCGAAAGCTCCTGTACTAGTGGTTTTAAACAACTTTTATCGCTTTTAATTTTATATATTTTATTGAATTTTATTCTTGTTATACAACATTTATTTTATTTTGTTTTAATATTTTAACGTATAGTTATACAATCAGTACACAAGTATTTTATTTTATTTTATCATAATAAAGATGTTTTACAGATTCGAGTCAGTGTTGTTTAGTAGCATTACAGATGAATTACAACTGTTACCCTATTTACAAAAAGGAAATCAAAGGACAAAGTGAGTAATTACAGACCTATTAACTTAACTTTCCAATATGCATATGGTCTTCAACCAAGGAAAATAATAGAGCCAATTATTAAAGAAGTAATGCAGGATCATCTTGACAGGAATGCACTCTGTGGCATTCACAGCATGGGATTTGTTAAGGGGAGATCTTGTTTGACCAATCTAATTAGCTACTATTAAACAATTGCAAAGTAACTGAATGCAAAAAAATAAATAAATATGACATCATATATTTAGATTTCAGTAAAGCTTTGAATACTACCACATGAAAGACTACTGTAAAAATTGGAGCATTATGGCATTAGGGGCTAGTTACTGCTGTGGATAGAGGGATGGTTGAGTGGTAGAAGACAGAGAGTGGTTATTAGTCAGGGTTCAGCACTGGGTTGCCTTACTGTTTTCAATATTTATTAACAATATTGATGAAGGTATATCTAGCTTAATGTCTAAGTTTGCAGATAATACGAAGTTTGGCAGGATGTTTAATGATATGTAAGTGCAAAAAAGACAAAGAAAAATTTTCTGATCCGCTGAGAAGTGGCAATTGAAGTTTAACATTAATAAATGTAAGGTGCTGCACATAGGTAGCAGAAATTGCAAAATAGCATACCATTTGGGCAGTATCATGCTCAAGATTAAGAGTAGAGAATGAAAGAGACCTAGAGATAATTTTACAGTTCAAGATGAAGTTCTCTGAGCAGTGCAGGCAGGCTGCTTGGACAGCTCATGGGATTCTGTCAATGATATGATATACAGGAATTTTACCAGCAGGGACAACAAGGTTATCCTGTTATATAAGGCAATAGTTGGACATCCTGAATACTGTATAGAGGTGTGGAAACCTCATTTTAAGAAGGACGTAGATCTGTTTTGGAATGGATGCAGAGCAGAGTAACAAGATTAATCAGGGGAACAAAGAGGCTCTCTTACCAAGAAAAACTTGAGTTTTGTAAATTGCAGCATATGGAAGCTAGGTATCTGTGAGGAGACCTGATTGAAATGGTCAAAACTAAATGGATTGAGTAAATTAAATACTGATGGGCATCCTAACTCTTGCTTAGATAACACATAGTGAACATAAATTTAAATTGAAAAAAGATGGTTGCAGGATAGATGTGGGAAAAAATTTGCTTTCAGCCAGAGGGTAATTGATTGTGGAAACAAACTTCCATCTGGTGTTGTGGAAGTGGGTAGTTTTAATAAATTTAAGGAAGAATTAGAAAATTTTTTAGAGGGGGATGAGGGGGCTGATGATGTGGGTAGTTTTTTTTTGGCTGTACAAGCTTGCTTTCTTTCATCATTTGCCACTGCTAATACTAATATAAGAAAACCAAAAAAAACAGCCACTCTGAATTAGTGACTCTCATGGCAAACTGTGAAGAACAGAAAAAACATGTACAAGGGTAAAACCTGCCATTCTGACTCCATCGTTTTTATAGAGTATAGTTCCTGTTAGAGTTACTGAAAAGTAACAACTCAAAATAAATTTTTGTATTAGGTTTTTGTTTTATATTTTGCTTCCTTGATGTTTTTTTTTCCTTCTAATATTGGTTTTATTCATAAATGCTAAATGAAATTCATAAGATCATTTTCAGATTGTTTATATAGTTATATTTTTAACAAAAGTAGAGTAGTATTCTTTGTCCCCACATTTAACTCACAAATCTTTGTGCATAACTTCTTGCCAATCAAAAAAAATCACCAACATAATTTGGTTCGAGACTTTTGGAACGAGAGTTTCCTCTGCATTGGCAAATTTTCTCCAAGCCATGCAGCTGATTGTCTTTTTGTTTCAGGCTTGTACACAAAGCACTAGGATCCATCACCAGTTATGATTTTTTTGCAAAATCTGGATCACTATCTGCCATCTCAACCAAATTTTGATGTGCAGATATAGAAACTCGTGTCTCCTTCTGTTCTGCTGTCAGTGCATGTGGTATGAGGTGTGAGTACTTTCCTTTTTTTCAAATCTTTGACAATAATCAAACGCACGGTATCCTTGCTGATGTGAAGTTGGTCTGCTATCGTTCGGAGGGACAGGTGATGATCTTCCATTAACAGCTGCCAAACGTTTTCAATGGTTAAGTTCATATAGGACTGGAATGGGTGATCACTCCATGCATCATCCTGAACATCTTCCCACCCTTCATGGAATCACCCATACAAGAAAAAATGTTGAATCTTAATAGTGCTTCATGTCTATAAGCTGCACTCACCATTGTAACTGTTTCAGTTTCACTTTTTCCAGCTTTTTTCACCATTCTTTGCTCGATTCTTGAATGACATGATTTTGCTGCACCAACTTATATATGACTTTGTGCACACTGATGAAATTTGGCACAGATCTAGTTCAGGCTTGATAGCGAATAGTTTCAACAGTAGCCAATGTATGGTTGTAGTGGTATCATTTAAAAAAAAATAAATGCATGAAAGATGTTTTATGCAAAAATGTCTGCCAAAAATCAGAACCATTTTAAAATCAAACAACTAGAACTGAAGTTATGAACGATGTAACATTTTATGCTCACGCCCACTACTTACTCGAAAATGCAAGATGGAAGTAATGTCTCACATTTTCGAGACTTCTTTCACTTCCATCTCGCATTTTTAAGACACATTTTTGCATTTGTGTATTTGAACATTTTCGTCATTTCTGTCTCGCATTTTCATTACCAATCAATTTTACTTCAGTCTGAAATAACAATGTAATGTTTTATGCTCACACAAATATGAAGTGGAAGTGACATCATTTTCATAATTTCTGCTTCACATTTTTGTAACAAATTGGTTTTACTTCGGTCCAAAATTTAGTAGGTGCCGCCAAAATTGTTTTCACATCAAAATTCAGTCCTAAAGCCCTAAATTCAGCTGCAGTTTGTATGTGCTTCCCTACATATAAGTAACTATCCAGTTGACCTTTGAATTTCTTCAAACTATCAGCCTCAACTACCTGCAGAGGCAACTTGTTCTAGTAATCAACAACTAGCTAAGAAAACTTCCTACAATGTATTCTAAACCTCTCTTTTCTTCTCCAGAAATAGGGGCCATAATTTAAATTTATGGTCTCTAGTGCTGGAGTCTTAGGTGTAATGAAATGATAGTAGCTGGCCTGGCTACACATTGTCTTCTACAATGGCATATCATTTACAGAATTATTTGTTCTGTTATTCTACTCTTAGGAACACACCATAGTTTCTGTATGCTATGAGAAAATGCATTCTTCTGTGAATCTCATTGTTTTAGCTCCTGCTTTTAGGAATTGACTTAGACTGTGCTGCTCTCTTATTGGGACATAAGTGATTACTGATAGTTATATACTTATATGTGTGACATACAAACCTTGATTGTGAGAATTAAGCTTTAACACATTTGAGCATACTGTGTATCAGTTGTTACTGTGCACATGTGCAAAATTCTGGGAGAGTCTTTCTGTATATGAGTTGTTGGTTCACTTTCACTTGACTTGCTTTTGCACTGGACTCTGAAGTTTTTCATTGAGTAGAATCAACAAGTAGCTATATGCATTATATACTAAAGTTTATAATTAATCTTTATAAATGACAGATAATATCTAATTTATTTTTATTTTTCAGATGTCTTACATGTGGTCGGGCTGCACATCTTGCTGCTGGGTAAGAAAATTTGTATATATCAAAAATATCCATATAGCTATTACAAAAGCCAAATATATTTTTAGAATACGACAGTATAGCATATACTTAAATAGCACATTATTAAAGTTAAAAGGTTTATAATAGTTATAAATATAACCAGTAGATATACCAAATATACTTCATTTTCAAAAAAAGTAGCCATGTCCAAAAAAGCTAATCATAATTGAACAAGGTGGATTTAACATCTTTGGATTTAATTTTTTTGTTTAACATATAATAATATTTATATGCATTCATTTGTAAACCTGTAGCTCATCAATCATGAAAAGAGGGAACTAAAAACTGATTTGTTTAAACTTACGTACTTAATTACTTACTTATCTTATCTTCCTTCATGGATTAGGCAATCTGCCTGTTCCGATTTCGAAGGGGTCTGCCCTTCTTTTCTTTGGTCTTCCTCTGTCTCTTTTTCCTTTTGCTCTATATGTATAAGCTAATTTAGGGAATCTATTATCTTCCATTCTTTCTACATGTTCTTTCCATCTTTGTCTATATTCTATCATTTTTCCATTAACTGAGTAAATCTTTAATTCCTTTCTAATATTTATTTTGGTATTTTATCTAATTTTGTACATCCTTTAACATATCTTAAAAATTTCATTTCTGCAGCTTGTATTCTATTAATGTCTCTTTGTTTCAGTATCCATGTTTCAGAACCATAAAGAAGTGTTACAAATTTACAAAATTAAAATATATAGACTAATACTGTATATTTGATTTAGACTGGGTGCAAAAAGATGCATAAAATATAAAAACTAAAAATGAGAAAAATATACTGATATAAAATGACAAAATCTTCAAAGCTTTTTGTACACTTTTATGAAAAGTTTTTTTTACATCACTTTTATGAGTGGAAATATAAATATTGCTGACAAAATCTTCAAAGCTTTTTGTACACTTTTATGAAAAGTTTTTTTTACATCACTTTTATGAGTGGAAATATAAATATTGCTCACTTTTAGCTGACAGTTTTTGTTTTACAAACTTTTATAGCAGAAGGTGATAAATCATATGAGTAGTTGAGAAAAATCGCATAATGCCATAGTAAACATACTGTGAATAGTGGATCATTTTTTTGTCAGAATGATAGATGCCCATCTCTTGTCAGAAAAGTACATAGCATCTGGAGAAACATGGCACAAAAGTGTCTTTTTAGCCATTTGCGTATATTGCAAAAGGTGTTTCTGATATACTAATATTTTTACTTAAAAAACAGATAAAACATTATTTAAACATATATGTATATACACCGATGAGCCAAAACATTATGACCAGCGAGTCGTTATGTAAATCGAAGCAACTGCAGGTGAAGTATGATGCGTGCGCGGGTCGAGACACAGTATTAAAAACACCTGATACTGAGTTCTGTTAATCAGTATTACTCTTGTTCTTCAGATGGGAAAGGCAGTGGACTTAATCGAGTTTGACAAAGGCCAAATTGTAATGGCCAGATGACTGGGTCAGAGCATATCCAAAATGACATGGCCGGTGGGGTGCTCATGGTCAGCCATGGTAAGTACCTACCAAAAGTGGTCCAAGGAGGAGAAACCCACAAACTGCTGGTGAGGTGTTGGACCATGGCTCATCAATGCTCGAGGTGAGCAAAGGCTCTACCGGATGGTACATGGCAACAGAAGGGCGACCGTTATGCAACTAGCCAGTAATTGGAATGCTGGTGACAGAAGAAATGTTTCACAACACATAGTACATTGAACGCTGCTGAAAATGGGGCTGCATAGCTGCAGGCCGCTCCGAGTGCCCATGCTAACCACGGTTCACCAGCAACAGTGCCTACAGTGGGCATGCAAGCATTGAAACTGGACCTTGAGTGATTTGAAGAAGGTCATCTGGTCCGATGAATCACATTTCCTGTTGCACCATGTGGAAGGCTGGGTATGTATGTGTCATTTACCTGGGGAAGTGATGGCGCCTGGATGCACCGTGGGATAAAAACAAACCGGTGGCGGCAGTGTCATACTTTGGGCAATGTTCTGCTGGGATACCCTGAGTCCAATTAACCCCAGGGGCTCACATCTGGTGAGTATTGGCTTGGCACACACAGGTTCCTGAGCTGGATATCATCATTCTTCTCTTTCTTGGTGATTTCTCTCTCTCTCTCGGGGTTCAGAAATTTTTTTTGGCTGGTACAGCATAAGCCTCAGGCTTCCTTGCGCCATATGGCTAATGATAATAATCCTTGCGCCATATGGCTAATGATAATAATAATAATAATGTGCCGGGCACTCTTATATCTACCACCTACCTAAACATCATTGCTAGCCAGGTACATCCTTTCATGGCAACGATCCTCCCCTCTGGCGGTGCCATCTTTCAGCAGGATAATGTGCCATGCCACACCACCCTGATTGTCTGAGACTGGTTCGTGGAACATGAGGAAGACTTCCAGTATTCCCCAGACATCAATCCTATCGAGCATCTGTGGTTTGTGTTGGAACAGCAACTCCGATCGTGGCATCTTAAACACGGACCTTACAGGACTTAGATCTGCTGGTTGTGTGTTGGTACCAGATACCACAAGACACATTTAGAAATCTTGTAGCATCCATGCCTCGCCGGGTACGAGCTGTTTTGGCTGCACGTGGAGGACCAACCTCATATTAGGTAGGTAGGTGATCATAATGTTTCGGCTCATCAGTGTATAGTATACATACATTTTAACAAACTATCATATATACTCTGTCAAAATGTATATAATAATTGATACGGTCTCAGTATAGTGTTATGCATTTAGTGTGATTCAGTATGTTGTGTTTTGTTTTTTTTGTTTTTTTTTGATACCAGCCAAAGCTTGTTGTAAACAATATATTTTTCTGTATTTAGTGAATTTTGATTTAATAAATAACCTACATTTAGTGTACAAAACTTTTAACCTTCCAGAACTTAATCCATGATTTAGTGTAGTAGTGGTCAAAACAACAGGCAATATTCATATATCTCTCTGCCAGAAATATTGTCACACAACCTATAATCTTTGGAAGGTAATATCACATATTGAACAAATGCCAGTGCCATATGATGCATCATAATTGATTTAATTCTCAACTGAATCAACTGAGATATGTTTTAGTAAATTTTTTTTCATGATTGTGTTTTTTTTTTAATTATCTTATTTTGTATTATGGCTGTGAGAGGAAAAAGATGAAGATTGTAGAAAAAGCTAAAATTATCCCAGCATTAGAGTTGACATGAAAATTTAACCCTTGCATTATTATCTTTATGCTAAAATAGAGAGATTTCTAAGTGCAGAAATGAAAAGCAGAGGTTGAGCAAATAAGAAATGCATTTTGCAGACCTGCCATTCAGTGAAACAAAGATCAGAAATATTTCTTATGCCATTAGTTATTTTAGTAATTAGTTTGATATTTATTGATTACATAATTGTATTTATTTGTGTGGAAGCAGTTCTTTATAACTTTTTACATTTATAAAATAATAAGAGGAGTTTACCTCAATATAGTACTTAGAACACTTCCGTATGATACCATACAAAAAAAAAAAAAAACGGAAAAAACGAAAACTTACCGGTACATTAGAGTAAAATGTAAATAATTAAAAAAACCAATTTAACACAATTCAAATCAATTTAAAATAATTAAAAAACAAATTAACGCAATTAAAAGAATCTAATCAGATTCCGTTGTTGAATATTTATAGGTATTTAGAAATTGATTAAAGATAATCGACGGAATCTGCTTTGGACTCAGAAATACAAATATTAACTAGCAGGTTCTTAAACAGGGGTTAAACAGGGGTTATTCCATTGCCACAATAAACCGAATTAGGATACAGGCTAAGGATAGGATACAAACTACTACACCAACCAACAATACTAATATCAAAAAATACTTTATTTCTATCCCATATGTTGAACAGTGGCACAAACAACTTAATAGATTCTTTAAAGATACCAAATTTAAAATTGTAGCCAGGCCAATACGGAAGTTACACACTATACTGAACAATCGCTCGGTTCTTTCCGCGTTCGCAACACAAATTAATGATCTGGTATACAACATTTCTTGCAGTGATTGCGACTCGTCTTACCAAGGTTTGACGCGATTTTCTCTTAATATTCGTGTAAATCAACACGAAGCCTCAGTTTGTGCTTCTCGTTCAACAGCGTCAGAATTAGCCTTTCATGCCATTAACGAAAAACATACTTTTTTATTTAATGAGGCCAAAATACTTAATGTCCAACGTAATTATACGCGACTATTAATTGCAGAAACCGTAGAAATTAAATTACACGAGAATTCTGTTAATGTTCGGCGGCCACATTTGATCTCCGATGCGTGGACCTTTACGCACATGCGTGAAGACAAATAATCACTATTTAAGTTTCAGGTTTAGCCCGATTCGGTAATTTTCATTCCTGTGATCACGACATTCGGTCGAAAAGCGTTGTCAGCTTCAGGAAGGAAAATCGTTTTGAATATTTTCGTTAGATTCTTTTAATTGCGTTAATTTGTTTTTTAATTATTTTAAATTGATTTGAATTGTGTTAAATTGGTTTTTTTAATTATTTACATTTTACTCTAATGTACCGGTTTTTTCTGTTTTTTTTTTTTTTTTTTTTTTTCTGGAGGGTATCGTACGGAAGTGTTCTACATACTATATTGAGGTAAATTCCTCTTATTATTTTATAAATACTATTATCAACGTAGAACGTATTGAGTATTACAGCTCTGATTCATACTATATAACTTTTTACAGTAAATAAAATAAAATAAATTATTTTATCATAATTATATACTGTAATATAGTTAAACTTATAACTATATTACAGTTTTTTGATGTAATTTTGCATAGCCCTGTTTAGTGAAAATCTGAATTTGGTGTAAGAAAAATTACCACTCCCCCATAGATTCACTGAATAGGGAATTCACAATAGTATATGCTTTTCATTTTATGAAGAACTTGTCTGATCAGGCCCTCAATGCACTGCCACCTAGTAGTATTTTCATGTCACTTGTATATAATAATATGGTAGAACCTCATAAACTCAAAAATTGGGACTAGCCTTCTGGATTATTAAAAATTCCAGATACTTAATAAATTTACTGATTCTACTGTTAGTTCAGCTCTTCAAATACCATAGAAAGATTACTGTATTCCAATAATGCAACAAAAGTATTGCTGCTGCTGCTAATACTACTACTGCTTCAGGGAAATGTTTAATGGGCATTACATTCTACACCTTAAGTTTAAAAGAAATAAGAACAATTTTTAAAAATTACAAAATAAAAACTTCTATTCGCAATTGTAAATTATACACAAAATTAAATTATCACACGGATGAATGCCACCTCTTGTCACCAAACAATACTAGGTGGTAGATGGTGCTCATCATCCAGTGGGTGCCTCTGTAGCCAGGTGGGAAGGAGCAGCAGTGCATAGCACACGCTTCTTGATTGGACCGGGGTTCGAGCCCATCACCACCAAATATGGAGGATGCGGAAAGGTCAGGGAATGACTACCGCATATCCCGGAGCAATATGGCCTTAGTTGCTAATGCTCCTAAAAACCAAATAACAAACAACAACAACATCATCCAGTGCAGTGCTTAAAGGCTTGAAGAAGGTGAAAGCCATGTTTAATATTAACAGCAAAGCTCTGACAACCTCCATCTCCTCTATCATGCAGTATGAGTGATGTGTTTTGAGGTTATGATGGACATCAAATCTTCCTTACATTTTGAGAGTACAGCTCTAAAATGGTGAATTGAGACAATGTACATTGTCTCAATTCCAATCTCAATGATATCTATTTCCATCTACAACCTGTCAGGTCTCACTTACTAGCCGACCGGGCTAGCCGAGTGGGTAAAGTACCTGCCCGGCAACCCAAAGGTCGCGGGTTCGATTCCCGCCTCGGGCTTGGATCAAAGTACTGCAAAAACCTTGGGAGGTGCAATATGGCCACAGAAGCCGATGCGCCAACAACTACCAAATCAAAAAAAAAAAAAAAAAAAAAAAAAAGTCTCACTTACTTTTTCTGAGAGAATTTTAATTATTGATTACCTCTACCACTACTCATTTCAGTTTCCGTAATTATTCACTCTATGGTTCCTTTTGCATCAAAGGGGGTAATTGATGTATTGGTGTCCACTCTGATAGTCCTTGTAAGAGACTTCCTAATTTGGAATCTTCTCTTTGTGATTTCCTTTTGCTTAAAAATCTGTCTACCCCATTCTTGTCATATTCATCTGTTGCCTCTATCATTCTCCATACTCTACTAATCACTGAGCACTCTAATTTCCTTCCTCTGAAACTTGATTTTCTTCAGTCCAACTTTCTTAACAGTGAGGTAATTTTCCTTGCCAAGTTTAATGTTTTCAACTCCAGCTGGCTTCAGTTTTATGTTTATGTGGGCCTAACTGGTTGAGAGGCTGAGCCTTTTTGGAAAGTGCTGCTTCAAGGATGTTTCCTATAGTCATATATATTCACTATAGTTCTATAGTGAATAATTACGGAAACACTCAGTGAAGCACAGAACTTGCAGAGCAATTTTTAGATTGGGATTTTTTTTTCTGTGATATTTTTAAAAAAGTGACATATTTTTGAGAATCTCAATTTAGTGGTTTTACTGTGTAATACATCAATATTTAATATCATATTATATATTAATATATTTATTATAATAATATATAACTTATAGTTACTAATGTTTTCATTAGGGAGTGTGAAAATTCTGGAGGGTTTGCTAGTGCACCAGGTGGAAGATTCAGGTAACTATCTTAAAAGTTTAATTTTAATTTTTTTTGTATATGGTATAGTTTTAAGTACATTCTTTTAAATATTTAGTTGAAAATTTGGTATTGAGATATAATATGTATTTATGATTAAAAACATCAAAATTAATTGCAACTTCCTTATAGATTTTAAAAGAGCTTTCATTTTTATGAAAAATGTTAGGAAAAAATATGAAAAGTTGTTCTAAGTGGCAGAATCTTCACAGTGGGATTGTATCCTAGAAATAAAAATATTAAAATAAAAAGTTAACTTTTTTATTTTTATATTTGAGATGGTAACTTTATGATTTTTAATTAGTGGACTAGTATGCTTTTTATTTTACACTGAAATTATTTAACTCCTTTCAAATAATTTTAAAATAAATATGTTCTGAAACAAAATTATAAAGTTTTAAACTATTTGCATAAAAGTTTGTGTTTTGAAAATTTGGTTCATCGGCTCATATATTTACCTTAGTTATGACTCTGAAATTTATTTAAGACTATCCATAGTCCTAAACTTATTCATACATTACAGCATTATAAAATATTTTTCTTCCATTTCCATGTGTACAGTTAACTAATCTAGTCAGAGCTGAGTTTTTAAATTGGGTCTGTCAAAATTTATAATAATTTATCTTAATTATTTAATTATGGTTGTAGTTAGTGCCATTGTGAGATATTTTTGAGCCCTAGGCAAAACAAGCATTTGGTGCCCATTTAAATAATCCGCACGACCACAAAGCACCCCTACCCAAATGGTGCCCTAGGCATTTGCCTGGATGCCTACCATACCATGATGGCACTGGTTGTAGTTTTTCAGTATTTAGTATACTAAAATTTAAATGCATTTATTTAATATTACAGTACAGATGAAATTGGAATGAGTGATCTTATACCAGCATCTCGCAGAAGGCCTCCTGGTGGTGATAATGAAATGGCATCTTTCATCAGGTATTGTAAAACTTTAATAATAAATAAAATAGCATGTATTTTCCCAGCTGTTCTAGTCTATCTCAATATTTTTTAATTTGATGAATGATGCTTGCCTAAAATCACACAATATCCAAAGAACATACATTAAGTTAGTAAATATATTATTTGTTTTATGTTTAATTATGGTTGAATAAGCACATAGTAGTAGTTGAGTGATCAGTCTGTATGTTTTTTCATTTCTTGCTTTTTTTTTTCCCCCATTAAAATTACAGACTGTAACATCTTTTACATATGTTGTTTAATCCTCTTAAAACATAATATTGTAGAAATTCATTAGAACAATTTTAATGTAGAAAGGAGGAAGCTACAAAAGATTTTGGGGAAGGGTGAGTTTGCATGACAATTTGCGAGCTCCTTTTGAGGTGTAACTTAGTTTTGGTGAAAGTCTCACAGCATATGGTTAGTAACCCTAACATAGCCCATAACTTTGCTGGCTCATGAGGACTTCTAGCAGGCCTTGTAATCCCCACACCTTTCTTTCCAGATTGCTGCATGTCCCAATAGAAGCACTGTAGGAATCAATTTTGCCTTTGTTTATGGCTGCCATTAAACTATTATTTTGTGTATCCCTAAATCAGCAATTTTCTAATCCAACTAACACTGCCGTGATATCATTAGCAAATTCTCTTGTACCTCTTCTATTTATGTGTAGCTGCCTGGAAAGCAAGGTGTGTGATCTATAGATAGCACCGAGGAAGTCGGTGTTAGCTATAGATGTAAAGGTTCAATCCTATGACATTTTTCTACAAATGCCATTCTAGTGTTATGCTATTAATATGTCTGTATGCATGTGTATATTTTATACTCTGGTGACCAGAGTATAAACAGAATGTTTTTTGTTTTTTTTTTTAATATGATATAAGCAGACTAAAAGAAGACTAAATGATAATCAGTAGCATAAAACTAGTGAAGTGCCTAAAATTAGACTAGGGGATTTGAGAAAGATAAAAAGAGATTATAAATAGAATCATTAATACAGGATGATTCAAAAGTGGAGGTCAGTATTTCAAGAAGATATTCCTCACAAAATATAAACAAAAAAAGGAAAAAGTCAAGAGAAATTTTTGTATTTAAATCACCATTGCTGAGTTATATGACCTCAAAATTTGCTGTCATTTCCATTATGAATCACTATCATTTTCTTCAAGGATATATACTGCTTTATTTTTTGGTGAGCTTTCTAAAAGTGACATTCCTTAAGATGAATGTCAGTTTTTTGAAGTTACATATTCATCATCAGGCCAAAAGAGTCTATATTAATGCTACAGTCGTTGTATTGTAGCATTAATAGTTGATAATATTCATGCCAATGTGGCTGCATCAGTCACGCTGACATGTATCAGAAAACATCATAGCACACTCTTTAAGTATATACTGAAATGTTAAACTGCTGCAGAAAAGATGAGGCACAAAATGTTTACATTAGCCAAGTATGCATATATACCTTGGGTAAGGTACATGCAAAGGAATTTTTACAGTTGGAGCAACCAAATATTGTCATTCACTTGCAATGGCAGTTTGAACTGGAATCAGCCATACTATACCATACTGAGTGCTATGTATTCATCGATGGTTCCCCCAGAACTACTGTTAGATCACAATAACAGTAGAATTAAGTCTAAATTTCCTTTGATATATACTATGTGCATCATATTTGTATCCATATCATGTACAGTGAGTTCAAGCACTTTAAACAGGAGATAGACAAACCCAGACAGTTTAACTGATGGATATTACACTACTGTCTTGATGATTCAGATGTTTTCATTGGGGTATTGTAGACTGATATGTCAATAATTTTTATTTAATTAATTGCTGATAAGTCAAATTTTACATGATGGGGGAGGCTGTGCATAACCTAAAATCAGGCAAACCTTAATCCAGATTCAGTTCAGTTAATGTGTGGATTGACACTGTGAGAGACAGTTTGACCAGACCACACAAATTGCCCAAGCATTTGAATGCTGATATAAACATAGCATAATTATTTTATATAATTTCACACAAGTCAAGATTGTTTAACTCAATACCACTACTATATATCCAAATATGTCCTAGCCTTTTTTATTTGTATTTTCTTCTGCACAATGTTCTCTCAAAATATCGATCTCCATTTTTGAGTTATCCTGTATTATTGTTTAAATGATCATTCTTCTTCTTCTTCTTCTTTTTTTTATGAAAATCCTGTATACAAAAGATATTGGAACCTATAGCACTTAGTACCATGCGTGAGTTGAAGATTGAGAAGATAAAAGAAGATACTTGTTGACATTAGACTTGAATTTCTGTACATTGTAATTTTCAGGAAATATGTATGAAGGGAGGTTGTTCCAGAAAATAGAAATTGAAGGGATAAATGAAGAAGAAGAAAAGTTGGTTCTGTGAGTTTTAAGTAGGACAGTAAATGGATGTTGACTGCTTGCAACATGTGTTTTGACTGGTTTCAAAGAAAGATGGAAAATTATAGAAGCCAATTCAGAGGAACAGTGGCCATAGATGTATCTACTGAAAGGGCATGCAGCAGAAATAGAACTTCTATGAGACAGAAAATGAAGAGACTTTGTAAGAGATGGGTCATTAGTTAAGCTAACTGCCTTCTTTTGTATGGAGTCTAGAAGCTTCATAAAATTTATGAAGACAGTGCCCTAGATGTGAGAACAATATTCAATGGTAGGGAGAAGTTGAAATTTGTACAGAGTGAGTAGCTGTTTAGAAGAAAATTAATGCTGAGAGCAAAAGAGAAAACCCAGTTTTTTAGATGCAGAATAAGTAATATTTGCAATGTGCTTATGCCAAGAGAGATTAGAAGTTAGGGTAATCCCAATAGAGATATGTGATCTTGCCTAGAAATGTGAGTGCCATTGAAGATAAGCATAGGAGTAAAAGAATTTTTTTTGTGAGTTAGGACTGAGTTTCAGAAGGATTGAAATTAACTAAATTATGTTTTCCCCATTGGAAAATTACCTCAAGTGAGTGGTAAGAGAGAAAACCGGAATACCCAATTACAAAAAAAAGTTGGCAATCCATAAGATGGAAGCTTATTTAGAAGAGCTTTATCTAAGATGAAGAACAAAGTTTCAGCCTTGTTCTTTTTCTACTCTTGTAATTCACCACCTAGAAATATAAATAATATAACATTAGAAAGCTTTTCACCAGGAACAGAAATTTGATATTATCCTAATAGAAAAACACATAATAATGGTCACATATAGTGAAAAATAATGTTAAAACAATATATTACTATACAATTTTTTGGCTTCCTTGGGCATAGCAAAAATGTTAAGACTATATTCATGTAGAATGTATGCCTACAAAAAAATTTTTTTTGAAATATAACGAACAGTATTGTCATATTATTCAATTTGTATACCTGTTTTAATAATTTAATTTATTTTATTTTATTTTATTTTATTTGGCAGCCTTCCAGATGAGAAATTAAGGTAAGTCTGTTGTATTTTTATTTAGCAATCTAAATAAGATCTATTATAGATCTTACCCTAAGTAAAATTTACTAAAATATTATTTATAATACTCATGATAAAGTCTATTCTAATTTTGATAATAGATCTAAAACAATTTTTTGTACATGGCATTTTAATTAACTGTAATTTCCTATTCTTGCTCTCTCCAGTCTTATATGCATTACAGTTGAATATCACATTTAGCATTTAAAAGTTGATTTATCATGTCATGTCATGCATTTATCCTCTTAACATGTGATATACAATGCATTCAGCTCCTTGGAAAGAATATATAATAAATTTACCTAATGGCAAAGCCATCCACCATCCCTGATTCCATGAAAAGTGAACTCATATATAAGGTACAGTGTACAGAATATGTTAGCTACGTTGGTGAGATAAAGGAAGGACTGAAAGAGCAAATGGGAAACTACATTACTGCTTTCAAATTGATACATACAACTCATACATTTTGCATCAGATGGATGAGCAATGCTACCATGGCTCAGCGTATAACATACCTTTAATACTAAGTCTGACATTAATAGAAATGGAGATATCGATATCCACCATATATTTGAGGCATTGCTATTGCTGAAGGATGTACAAAATAGGAAAAAAAGGGGTGGAGGAGGTCACAGCCAAATGAGCATCTTTGTGGATTGAGCAAAAGCACTGCCAATGAATTAATATCAATGGTAATGCCTTGTCTACTGAGGATTGTGTTCCCATCATGCTTTAGCCAGTTTGCATGACTGTTATTTAAGAGCTTGCTATACATTAGGAACAGTGTTCATAAAGACAACATTTAGTCATCAAAAGCTTTATGTACAGTGCTTTTACATATTATCATTTTAACACTATCGTTTTTATTGATTTTAGCAATTAAAATTGCTAAATATTAGAAACTGTAATTATCAAAAATGGGATTTTCTGTTTTTCTGCCTTTATGAATAGATTTAAACTTCACTTATGTTTTTCTACTCATTAAATTTGAAATACTGGTTTAATTATTAATGTCACAACATTAATAACAACTGTAAGGATTAGTAGAAACCAGTGAGAAACATGCATCACTTTATGTGATTAACAGGCAGTCAACTAATGAGAGGATATCCCTAACTGGTTTGGAAAAAGTATATTTTGGTGAGAAATGTGATCAGGCTGCTAAGATTTAAAGATTAATTCAAAATTTTTATACCATAGTAAATACTATATGATTTAGTAATATGCTACAGTGCCTTTACAGTGGTTTTATTTGAAACCAATTGATAAATGCTCTGGTAAAGGGTCCTGTAATGTAATACTAAACAATAAAGTATTTATCATGATGTAAATGGCCTTGCACAGAAATAAAGAAAGAAGCATAGAGTCAAATTAGATGGAAAACTGCTGTAGAAGGTCTTATTCTCCAATTGAAGAGGAGAAGATTAAGAAAGTAGGTAATTAAAGAGTCTAAGGAGTTTAATTAATCTTGATGGATAACTCCTCTAAAGCAAATGACTAGTTCAAAGTCACAATTAAAGCATCCAACCTTTTTTTTTTTTCCTTTGACCATATTACATAATATACAAGTATTTCTTGTATTTCTATCTGAGAAAGAAAAAAAAATAGTGAAAATATAAATGAAGCAAATTGAATAAATTTAGGAAAACCAAAATGATTTTAGTATTAGTATTAGTAACGGCCGCATGGTGCAAGAAAGCCTATGGCTTATGCTGCACCAGCCAAAAAAAAAATAAAATAAAATAAAATAAAAATTTAAGTGAACATGGTCTACTAATATGTAAAAGGCTGGAGAAATCTGCAGGTTAACTTGTAGTTAAATTACAAATTAACTCTTGGCTGAATAAAATATAAATATTTATATGATAATTCAAGGTTACTGCATGTGATGAGCCTTTCTGGGTGTCTACTTTGCAGTGTGTGTGTGTGTGCGTGCGTGCTTTGCAAAGTAAATAGACCAGTTAAGAGAGGGATATGAGAACCAATTTTAAAAACTAAAATTAAAATTAAAAATAGTTAAGTTATAGAAAATTTGCGGAGTGGATGAACCTAGAAGAAACTCACAGCTATCTAAATATCTCAATTACCTGAGGTTACTTTAAAAAAAAACCATAATTTTCATCTATCAACTCCCTAAATAGTGAACCCTACCCAGGGATCAGAATAATAGTTATTCTTGGAAAAACCAAATTAAATTGCATGTAATCTGTTAGACACATTGAATATTGTGAGATAGCCTGATAAATGGTGATTTTACCTGTAATATATTCAAGAGGTAAAAAAAAGGGAAAACAAAAGTTACAAATCAGTAAAATATTATTAGGCTGTAATAACAATTTTAAAGGTTCTGAGGAGTTCCAGAATGCTCACCAATAGGCTAGTGCAGATTAAGTGATCACAGATAAAGAAAAACGAAATTAATGAAAACTATGGCCAACAATATCTCATCTTTTCAAGGAAAAAGCCACAAGAACCTAGAAACTACTCAACATGTCCACTGAGTCTATAGCACTTTTATCATTTGAAGCAAACTGAAATGTGCTTCACTGGTTCCAGTACTTGAAGCAGTTCATAATGAAGTGGGTATTTTTTTTTTTCCTATTTGTGCTTTATAAGTTTGCTTCCTTGCATCATGTTGACAATGCTAATTTTACTTCAGACAATTAATGAAATCAATTAATATCAGTTTATTGTCAAGACTTAAAATAAAAGTACACTCTGTTGCTTATGCTTCTGTGTATATCACTGTATTTGTATAGTGATAAGAGCAACAGTCTCAAATATAACTAGATGGGTACTATAACATAAAAAATAGTTATACCCCAAAGCCATTGCGAAGGCAGGTGGGCTTACATCTTTAAAATTAACAATAGAAACAGACAAAAAAAAGAAATAATGAGGATATGTATTAATGAAAATAACATTATCGTAGAACAGTTTTTAACTAATAACACCATCACAGAATCAGATTTAAGATAAATAAGATATGCATTGTAACAAAACAAAAATCTGAAAGCAGAGTGTCAAAAAGCAAATTCAACATCAAATGTCAGAAGGAGAAATAAAATTGACTGAGATCTATTTAAAGGACATCAAAAATGAGAGTGCTTTTGAGAGACAGTATAACTGATCATATAATTATTAAGACTGGATTATAAAGAGTGCATTGCAGCAATTCTTTTACAAATCACGTTAAAATCTGATCTGAGGCAAGGATACAATCGATATTTAAGGAGCTAATGCTTGGAATCAGGCAGAGTTTCCTCTCTGCATATCAATTTGATGAAGTCTGTTGAGTAGAGAAATTCATTTAGGTTCTAATTTACATGATCTATGCATTCGTTACCTGCGTGTAGTACACACAATTGATAAGTTACTCTGGGATTACTACTACTCTTGTGTAGTACCTTGCATTTGTCAATGTTAAATTTCAACTGCCATTTCTCAGCCCACTGATCGAATTTTCCTACATCTTGTTGCAGTAGCTCACCCTGATGACTGTCATTAACCACCCTGCCAACCTTTGTATCATCTACAAACTTAGACATTAAACCTGATATACCTCATCAATATCATTGATAAATATTGAAAACAACAACAGACCCCACACTGAACCCTGGGAAACTCCTCTAATAACATTAGTCCACAAAGAACAGTGCCCATTGATAACCACTTTTAAGGCTTTTTAAGTTTGTCATCTGCTGACTATGGAGTCAGTTATTGTATAGTCATATTTTCTAGATTTCTATCTTCTGGTTTTGTGGTAATTCAATGCTGTACATTTAAATGAGTTGATATTAAGACTGCTGGCAGCTGCCCAGCTTGAAAATTCATTTACATATTGTTGAAGTACCTTCAGTACCTTCTTGACTTGTGATGGGACTGAATCATCATTAGCATAAGGAGGAAGTTTGGTGTCTGTGTGAGCCTAAAACTACTAACTAAAAAAAAACAAAAAAAAAACTTACAAAATCTCGCTTTCTCAATTCAAAATAGGAAGAATAAAGGTTGCCCAAAGGAAGAATAATTAGCATTAGTAGAGGCATATGATGCAAGAAAGCAAGCTTATGCAGCATCAGCCAAAAAAAAAAAAATTCCACTTCACCCCTCAGTTCGTTCGAAATACTTGTCCAGCTGAGCCTTAAATTTATTTAGGCTATCAACTTCCACAGCAAGGGATGGAAGTCTGTTCCATCAACCAACTAACTGCTGGCTAAAGGCAAATTTCCGCACATCTGTCTTTCCTCAATTTGAATTTATGCCCTCTCAGGAGATTATTCTGAGCAAGAGGAAGAATCCCATCAGCATTGAGCATGCTCAAACCATTCAATGCTTTATACACCTCAATCAGATCGCTTCGTAGGTGCCTAGTCTCCAGACACTGTAATTTGAAAAATTGAAGCCTTTCTTTGTAACAGCAACACTTTTGTTCCATTCACTAATCTTGTTGCCCTTCTCTGTACTCGTTACAGCAGCTCTACATCCTTCTTGAAATATGGCCTCCAGACCTGTATACAGTACTCAAGGTGTGGCCTGGCCATTGCCTGATACAAGGGGATAATCACCTCCTTATCCCTGCTAGAAAAATTCCTGTATATCATTGACAAGGCACAATGAGCTACACTTGCAGACCATCTGCACTGCTCATAAAACTTCATATCTGCCTCCATAATTACCCCCAGATCCTTTTCATTCTATACCACTGCCAATGTAGAACCACAGAGTTGATACGTTACTCTGGGGTTACTGCTTCCCATATGTACTACTTAACATTTATCAATATTAAACTTCATTTGCCACCTCTCAGCCCATCTGCTCAACTTTCCTAGATCCTGTTGCAGAAGCATACTGTCATTAGTGTCCTTAACAACCCTGCCAACCTTCATATCTGGGCCAATCTGATTCATCCCTTTTCTTCTACAGTTTACATTGGTAAAGAACTCTTTGCATCCTTTGCCAAAGATTTCTCATAATCTGCCTTTGCATGCCTAATCTCCTTTGTGACTTGGTTACAGACCAACTTATATCTATCATAGGTTTCCATGTCACCCATTAATTTATATGTATCCCATGCACTTTTCTTCTCTGCCACATGTCTCATTAGTTCATCTGACATCCATTTTTGCCAAAATCTTGAACAATATTTCTTAGGTGGTATGTAAAGCCTAGTAGCTTTCAAGATTAATTCTTTGAATGCTTCCCATTTTGAATTTGCTGTTGGTAACATCATCAGTTGGTCCCACCATATAGAATTTAACTACTGTCGCAGACCACCGTAATCGCCTTAACGAAAGCAAAAACCTTTCCCTTTATCCCTGATGGTAGTTACCTCTTTGAGTAAATCCAACTTCAGTCACCGTGATCACTGCCACCTAGTGGTTCCTTTATCTGCAGATTCTTAATGCATGAAGAATCACTACTGATAATCAGATCAAGAGTATTACTTCCTCTAGTTGCCTCCCAAACATGCTGATGTAGAAAACAATCATCCAATAAATCCAAAAAAGCCTTGCTAGTGTGTGAGTGACCAACCCACAAATTCCAGTGAATATCTGGGAAATTAAAATCCCCCATTATAAGACTCTCTGATTTACTGGCCCACTCTATTTCCCTCTACAGTTTCTTATTATACTCATCAGAGTCATTAGGCCTATAACACACTCCTACTCTCAATTTTGATTTCCCAGTGGTTATGTCGCACCAAACTGACTTGACACTGCATTGTCCAGCGATGTCGACTGGCTGTACCTCCTCGGATTTTATGTGTTTCTTAACTAATAGCATAACCCTTCCTATCCTGTCTATCTTTCCTGTACACATTGTACTTCCCAAATTCCAGTTCTGCATTCCTTATATCTGTGTGACACCACATCTCTGATATCCCAACAATATCTGCCTTTGATGTTTTGACCAACACCTCAAATTCATCAAATTTATTTACCAAACTCCTATCGTTGGTGTATACGCAAGTATACATGCACCTATTCCTATTCTTAGCTACCCTAACACAATCCATGTGTTTACTTGTACCGCAATGACTGCCAGCAGTCTCTGAAATACCCTGCATCTTGTTTTCCACGCTGCTGCTCATTCAAATAGAAGCAGTGCGAGAATCACTTTCACCTCTGCCAGTGGCTACTAGGCACCTCCGTAGCCAGGTGGTAAGGAGCAGCAGTGCGTAGCACATGCTTCTTGATTAGACCGGGGTTCGAGCCCGTCACCACCAAATATGGAGGATTCGGAAAGGTCAGGGAATGACCACCGCATATCCTGGAGCAATATGGCCTTAGTTGCTAATGCTCCTAAAAACCAAGTGCAAGTTCAGGCATTGATGTGGGCAGCTGAGAGCTTGATGGGCCCCTCAATTATATCCTTCGAGGGCATCCACCCTGTCCTTCAAGCTCTCATATAGGCCCATAACAACGCTGAGTTGTCGCCTGATTTCCTCACACTTCTTACATCGGACACACACAAAGACACTCCTATTGGCAATATCATGTCCTGTACCTGACTGTTCCACAAACATCAAGCAAGCAGCACATTTTAAAAGGCTGATTCAGAGGGCAACAGCCCCCCTCAGTGACACCTCCGTAGCCAGGTGGGCAGGAGCAGCAGTGCGTAGCATATGCTTCTTGATTAGACTGGGGTTCGAGCCTGTGCCCACCAAATACGGAGGATGCGGAAAGGTCAAGGAATGACCACTGCATATCCCCGGAGCAATATGGTCTTAGTTGCTAATGCTCCTAAAAACCAAATAACAACAACAGCCCCCCCCCTCAGTTATTCCCTGAGCCACAGCACTCACATTAGCTTGAGCCTTTTGCTTTGCTGCTCTGGTCTGAGTCATGATTTCGATTCAGTTTCAATAAAATTTCAATTTCAGTACAGAATTATAACCCTAAACTTATATCCCAATGCAGTTATAACACTATATTCTATAGCCGACCGGGCTAGCCGGGTGGGTAAAGTGCCTGCCTGGGAACCCAAAGGTCGTGGGTTCGAATCCCACCTCGGGCTTGGATCAAAGTACTGCAAAAACCTTGGGAGGTGCATTATGGCCACAGAAGCCAATGTGCCCACAACAACCAAAAAAAAAAAAAAAAAACTATATTCTATATACAGGGTGATTCACTACCAGTGCGACAAACTTGCAGGAGGTGTAGGGGGCACAAAGACGAATCGGAATCACATAGCATTGCAGGGTCCGAAATGCCTTCGTCATGTGGGAGGTCGCGTTAACAAAGAAGCAAATAAAAAGAACAGAAACAGCAACTCGTTAGTGTAACAGAAATCATTTTAATGAAAAGTTTTACATTGGCAACAAGCCATGCTACAGAAGGTGTTCGAAAGTTCGACCAGAAGCAGTCACACAGGCTTCACAGCGTCACCACATGGAATCCCTAACGTTCTGGAAGATTCCTGGCGTGCCTCGAATCTCCCCGGCAGCTACAGAGATGCAAGTGACGAGGTCTTCAACTGAATCAACGGGGGCCTTGTACACCAATGTCTTCATTTGACCCCAGCAGAAAAAGTCCAGGCATGATAGGTCCGGCGATCTAGCAGGCCAATGGACCAGACCACCACGACCTATCCAATTCTGTCCAAATGTAACGTTTAGGTGTTGGTCGACGTCATTGGTGTAATGTGGGGGAGCCCCATCATGCTGGAACCACATTGAGTGCCACAACGACTGAGGAACATGTGCTTCTTCAATAAGTTCGGGCAGGATTTGCTGTAGAAAGATCAAGTATGCCCAACCGTCCAGATGAGGGAGCAGAAGGTACGGTCCAATGAGGTGGTCTCCAACAATGCCGGCCCGAACATTGATAGAGAAATGGTGTTGAGTTGCACGTGTTCGCGTACCATGGGGGTTCTCCAAAGCCCACAAATGGGTGTTATGTTGATTGAAGGTTCCCTCTCTTGTGAAACTTGCCTTATCCGTGAAAAATACGAATGCAGCAAATGCGCTGTCTGTCGCACTCTGTTGAAGAAACCAAGTAGCAAAAGTCCTCCAGAGTGGATAATCCCCAGGCTCCAATGGTTGGACGCGTTGCAGATGGTATGAACTCCTTTGATTTGTTGACAGTATCCTCCATACAGTGGATTGGGAAATACCCAATCGTTGGCCTATTGCTCGAGTACTCGTACTCGGATTGCCTTCTGCAAGAAGTAGGTCATTCTCCTCATTGTCTGGCATCCTCGTCGTTCGCTCTCGATTCATGGTACCTCTCGTGAAACAACCAGTCTCACGTAACTTTCTGTGCACACGTGCGAAAACAGTATGGTGAGAAGCACGCCTGTGCGGGAAACGTTCCTGGTACAAGCGCAGAGCGGCACGCCTGTTACAGTCCGCAGCTCCATATGCGAGGTGCATGTCGGTCAGTTCAACATTTGAATACTCGTCCATCCTACTGCCTCGGGAACCAGTTCGCAAATGCTGACTTCCAGCTGGTTCGCTGTTCACGCGACCTCCCGTTCAATGTCCTCTACCGCATGATGAAGGCGTTTCGGACCCTGCAATGCTATGTGATTCTGATTCGTCTTTCTGCCCCCTACACCTCCTGCAAGTTTGTCGCACTGGTAGTGAATCACCCTGTATGTATTTTTCGGTATCGAGTATTGTCTCCAAGTTCGTTATATAACTTCCATATCATGTTATGTATTAATTAATATTGTTACATTTGTAAAATCTAAGTCGTTATATATATTTAGTTAAAAAGTACAACTTAATTGACAATGAAGTTTAACAATATTAATAAATTTTACTGATTAATTGATAATGTTATATACTATACTATACTAAGCTAACGCTATCTAGTATGGGACATAACGTTGTATCGTTTAACAATGGCGGCAAGTTATGAACGGCAAATCTACGGAAACTTAAGTATTAATTAACTTACAAAAGCTGGCCGGGTGGGTAAAGTGCCTGCCTGGCAACCCAAAGGTCGCGGGTTCAAATCCCTCCTCGGGTTTGGATCAAAGTACTGCAAAAAAAACCTGTGGGAGGTGCATTATGGCCACAGAAGCCGATGCGCCAACTACTAACTAAAAAAAAACAAAAAAAAAACTTACAAAATCTCGCTTTCTCAATTCAAAATAAACCAAGGATCTTGACTAGGTCTGTAAGCTACTTATAGAAAATAATTTAATATAACAATTAGTCAATAAAGTAGCTAAATAAGCTAAAAACGTCCGCTCGCCATAGCTGCAAAACTTGTAAAACACATAACCTTACTGATACTAAGTAATAACGTACAAAATCTCTATCTAAGTTAAAAATTAAACTAAGTATCGTAACTAGGAATATAAAGCTACTCTAGAAAATAAGTTAATATGCCAATTTAAGTTAATAAAACAGAAAAAACTTCTCTATTTTCCGGAGCCATAAAAACTTCGCCTGCACAAGGCTACTCTCGTTCCCAATATAATACATAAATATTACAAAGCAAGAGCACTAAAGCTGTTTCTTGTAGAATTCCTCTCTCTATAGAATGTACACATTGGATAGCACTTTGTTATATGATACTACACTAAGTGATCACTGAATTATGACTACCTACCTAATACTGTGCTGGGCAAGTGTTCACACAGATAATAGCTGATATTCGCCTAGGCATTGACCACATTAGACATCTGAAAGCGTTCGTAGGGATCTGCAGCTATGCTACCTGCAAATCTTTCCACAGTGCTGGAATTGAGGACGGTTGTGTATCCGTACAGCTCACTTCACTTTCCAAAACATTCCCCAGGTGCTCGATTGGACTGAGGTTAGGAAAATTTGAAGGATAATCAAGATGGATAGTGTCTTCATTGTGTTCCTTGAACTAATTGTACAAAGTGCAGGCCCAATGACAGCACATTATCATCTCGGAAGATGCTGTTTCTGTCCATGGTCTCTTAAGAGCTGCTGGTAGACCTTGCAGTGAAACGTTGATCCACATGCACTAGAGGTGCTAGTTCTTGCCAGCAAAACATGCTCCATATTAAGTAACCACTGCCACCTGCCTAGATAGTGGGCACCATGCACGATGTGTCCTTGCTTGCACCTCAAATGAAGGCATCCATTGTTGTGTTGTCGAAAGGTACGTGGACTCATCTGACTAGCACACTCATTTGCAGTTTTCCATTGTTTAACCAGCATGTTGACACTAAAGCATTGAGCCAAAGATGATCAGTGGTGAGAAGAGGGCTCTCTTGGGTCGTCTGCTGTGGAACCCTACATGTTTGAGTGTGTAGTGCATTGTCATTTTGGATATTGTTCTTGCATTGCCCATATTGTATTACAAAGTAATACAATATCGGCAATGCAAGGAATGTAGGAGCAGAAGAATCCTTTTTGCAAGATATAAGACGACTAAGTTTTAGAAGGATTGAAATCAACTAAATTGTCTTTGCCCCACTGGAGGATTACCTGGAGATCAGCATTTAAGGAACTGGTAGCGGATATTCGAGAAGTTGAAGCTGATTGAGCAGGGCAAGGTTTCTCAAAATGGAAAGTGGAATGCAATGTGCTCTCATCGGCAAAACTATGGATAGAATTTCCGGTCAATCAAAGAAGGTCATTAATATACAAGAGGAAAAGAGTGGAAAAAGAACTGAACCTTGGGGGACACCGGCATTAGTGGAGAAGTTAGAAGACAGAGGGCCATCTACCATCACCCTCAGTGAGCGATCAGAGAAAGAACTGGATAACCAATTAAAGATAACAGTTGGCAAACCATAAGATAGAAGCATGTTCAGAAGACCTTTATGCCAAACACGATCGAAAGCCTTTGAGATGTCAAGAGCAACTGCTTGTATTTCACCAAACGTTTCCATTGAATTTGTCCATAAATGGTAACATAAGCCAGAATATCACCAGTGGATCGACTCTGACGGAATCCATACTGGCGATAGTTGATCAGACGGAAGGTTTCTAGGTAGTTTAAGAGTTGGCGTCTAATTGATTTCTCCATTACTTTAGAAAGAGAAGTAATTGCAATGGGACGATAATTGGATGGGAGGGATTTTTCACCCTTTTTTAGGAACTGGCTGGATGTGAGCAAATTTCCAAGCAGAAGGAAAAACACCTTTGGAATTAGAAAGTGAAAAAAGGATTAGGTTCAGGAGCACAGGTTTGGGGAACAAGTGGAGAAACACGATCAGGACCTGGAGCTTTCTTAGCATCAAGATTCATGAAAATCCTTCTGACATCCTTTTGACGGAAGACCACAGGAGGCATTGAATGGAGCATGTTGGGAATGGTGGGAGGTGTTTTACCAAGATCATTAATACATGAGTTGGAAGAAAAATGGGATGGTAGCAGGTCAGCTTTATCCTTGTCTGAAGTGACAACGGAACCATCTGGTTTTGACACAGGTGGGAGCAGAGATGGGCAAAAGTTGCCGTCAATAGCTTAGCATTAGCATTAGTAGAGGCATATGATGCAAGAAAGCAAGCTTATTCAGCATCAGCCAAAAAAAAAAAAAAAAAAAAAAACAACCACTACTCCCATTTCACCCCTCCGTTCGTTCGAAATACCTGTCCAGCTGAGCCTTAAATTTGTTTAGGCTATCAACTTCAACAACAAGTGATGGAAGTCGGTTCCACCAACCAACCACCCGCTGGCCAAAGGCAAATTTCCGCACATCTATCCGACATCCGTCCTTCCTCAATTTGAATTTATGCCCTCTGAGGTGATTATTCTCAGCAAGATGAAGAATCCCATTGGCATTGGGCATGCTCAAACCATTCAAAGCCTTATACACCTCTATCAGATCACCTCGCCGGTGCCTAGTCTCCAGACTGTAAAACTTAAGCCTTTCTTCGTAAGAGCAACCCTTTGTTCCATTCACTAATCTTGTTGCCCTTCTCTGTACCCGTTCCAGCAGCTCTACATCCTTCTTGAAATGAGGCCTCCAGACCTATATACAGTACTCAAGATGTGGCCTAACCATTGCCTTATACAAGGGAATAATCACCTCCTTATCCCTGCTAGAAAAATTCCTGTATATCATTGACAAGACACCATGAGCTACTCTTGCAGCTCGTCTGCACTGCTCAGAGAACTTCATATCTGCCTGCACAATTACCCCAGGTCCTTTTCAGGTCCTTTTCAGCTTTGGCAAGAGACCAGAATTCTCGGCACTACTGAGGAAAGAAGCAAGTTTTCTACTCTTAGCCTGTTCAAAAAACTAGTTTGGACTGGTTATTAGCTGCTTTACAATTGTTGTGAGCTTTCGTGTAGGCAGAAAATGAAACTGAAGAATTGGAAACAAGCCAATTACGACATGCAACATTCTTCTCTTGAACAGCGTAGCACATTTATTTGAAAACCAAGGTTTAGATAAAGGACGAGATTTTAAAGTAGAGTGGAATAAAGGATTCCATTCCTATAAGAATAATTTTACTGAGACGATCTGAGCAAACGTTGGCATCAGAAGTTTTGAAACGGTAATCCAACCAAGGCAAAGAAGAAAAGAAATCTTGCAGGTCATTCCATTTTTCATTCTTGTAATGCCAAACAACACGAGGTTGGGAATAGCCATGAGATAAAGGCTCCATTGGAGAAGAGACAATCACCAAGTTGTGATCTGATGTGCCTAAAGGACCACAAACTTCAGCTGTGTACTTAGAACGGTTGTTTGTGAGAAAAAGATCAAGCAAGTTAGGATTGTCCGGTGTTCTTGTTGGTAAATGGACAATCTGTGCAAGGTCATTAGTAATTGCAAAAGCCTCAGCATCTCGACCAGCTGGGTCGGTGTGGCTAGAAAATGGAAGCCATTTGTAGTTGTAAACATTAAAATCACCAAGGAAAATTATCTCACTGTTAGGAAAGTTGGACTGGAGAAAGTCAAGTTTCAAAGAGAGGAAGTCAAAGAGCTCCAAGTGATTAATGGAGTTGGGAGAATGGTAGAGACAAGAAATGGACATTGAGATTAGAATTGAGACCACGCATATTTGTGAAATGAACTAGGAGGCGTTTTGGAGGTTTAGATCTTTTCGCAGATAAGCTTACTCTATTAGTTTGACAATTCATGGTGTATTCAATAGTAAGAAAAAGTGGGTGGGACATGCTGTATGAAGTAATGAAATTTTTGGATATGGCGTACACATGGTAAGAATATACCCAGATCCTTGACATAACGTGGCCTCGACAATTCCCCCCCCCCCTGCATACACACTACTCGGACCCCCTCCAGTCACTATCTGGCAGAGTAGAGGTAGCAAGATTATACACTAGCTGATCTGGAAGCCTCCTAAAGAGTTACCAATAGGTTCGGTCCGGTGGACTAACTAGCGGCCCTCCTGCGAACACCGTTTTAGAGCTGTACCCTCGAAATGTAAGGAAGATTGGATCTCACCATGATTTTCGTCATTATTTCAAAAGTCATCGGTCATACTGCATGATGGACGAGATGGGCAAGGGTTGACCGGAACTTAGTTCTGGAGAATTAACATGGTTCCCACCACTTCAAGCCTCCAATAAGCAAAGTGTTGGTATTGCACCAGTTTATGGGAGCCGTCTACCACCTAGTATTGCCTGGTAACACAGAGGGGTGACATCCTCCATGTAGTGTGGTCACCACACCTCGACCCCTGCTTATGTTAGTTCACACCTGGGTAGTCACTCATAGTGCTTGTGCACAGAGGTTATATCCAGGATTATTAACAGTCCCACCGTCATGTAGGTGCAAGCAGAGGATCTGGCTGTCACAGACTGTCCGGACTTCGCCGAAATTGGGTCCACTTGACTTGAATGTCACCCGAATATCAGTTCCATCAGCATTTTAGACTTCCAGGTAGCAAGTACAGGTTGTCTGGCATATCTGAGAGAATGTCTGTGACAGCCTCAGTGATGTTACAATACGGTCAAACATGAAGTTCTCTGAGCATTGTAGACAGGTTGCAAGGAAGGCCCATGGTGTCCTATTAATGATTTACTGAAAATTTGCTAGTAGAAATAAAGACTCATAATCCCATTATATAAGGCTATTGTTAGACCACACTTCGAATACTGTGTTCAAGTATGGAGACCATACCTAAAAAAACGACATCAAGCTTCTTGAAAGGGTCCAAAGATGGGTAAATCGCCTGGTGAGATTGGCAAAAGGGCCTCCATATGAAGAAGGACTTTGAATATGTGATTCGCACAGCTTGGAAACTAAGCACCTTAGAGGAGACTTGATTAAGGTGTTTAAGGCTCTGAGAAGCAAAAAGTAAAATGAATGAAGATGAAATTTTCATGGTTATAAATGATTTTAGAACTACGGGCTGTAAATTCAAATTATGGGGGAGAAGTTTAGACTGGATTGCAGGAAGTTTTATTTTAACCGGCAAGTTATAACTTACTGTAATAAGTTACCTACACAGGTAGTTGAGGCTGACACTTTCGGGAAATTCGTGGGTCAGCTGGGTAGTTACTTACGGGAGGAGGGAAATGCATAGGTTGTCTATTGTTTTTTTTCTTTTATTATTTATTAATTATTTATTTTATTTAATTTTATTAGTATTTTACGTTTTTTTTTTTTTTTTTTTTTGTCTGGTGCAGCATAAGCCTTAGGCTTCCTTGCACCATATGACTAATGTTAATATTTTTGATAGGGAATTTAGGATAATTTAGCCCAGGGGATCACATCTGGTGAGTATGGGCTTGGCACACCCAGGGTTCTGAGCTGGATATCATCATTCTTCTCTTTATTGGTGATTGCTGAGTCATAATAAAGATTCTTCTCTTTATTATGACTCAGGGTAACTCGGGAAATTTTTTTTTGGCTGGGGCAGCATAAGCCTCAGACTTCCTTGCACCATATCACTAATAATAATAAAAATACTGGTCAATAATTACTGTGATAATAATTTTTATTTTTAGCCCAGTACTTGAAACACTTTTTTCCAAATAAATAAAATAAATAATAATAATAATAAAAAATAGAGGGACCCGTCAGTACCTGATAAATAATCGTTCTATAGTTTCCTAATTGCATGATGTAGGTCTTGTCTTCTTTTGTGATATGAAGATTAATGATTATATCCTCTTTGTTAACCAGAAATTGTGATGCTACAATTTTAGTGGTGTAATCATTTGCACCTTTTTTTTTTTTTTTTTTTAGCTAAATTGATCAGCAAATAGATTGTCAATATGTATTGAGTCCATAATCGCATTACTTTGATGGGACAGTCGAGAGGTGCTACTTCGCGAGATGAGAGATTCAGTAAAGGCCAGTAAATGATTCTAGTGAGGCCTGGAATCATTTTGCTTGATAAGGCTATATATTGAGGCAATATAACATATTTCATGATATGAAACCGTACTTTATTCAGGGCAGTGGCCAAAATATCGCCGCTATAAGCGCAGCAAATTAAAATTAACAACGTTAATTATAGTTTAAAAAAAATCCGAACTTCTTTTTTTACTGAAACGTACGACAAATTTTTTACACACATTGGGAGGTGGAGGGAATCCAATAAGCATTTAAATTCCCATCATAGAAACGGGCAAATAGAAATTAAAAATAAAACATTAAAAGTATAAAAAAAGAAAGACTATTTTATAATTCTTTCTGAATTATTGGAAGTACGTTTTAAAGCCTAGTGTAAGGGTCACGCATGCTCCGTCAGAGTAACAGGTTGGAATCACTGGTTCAGTCAGCTTCACGCTGTGACTGGCTGACGGTGTAAC
Source organism: Mastigoproctus giganteus (assembly GCF_048544385.1). Taxonomy (NCBI): domain Eukaryota; kingdom Metazoa; phylum Arthropoda; class Arachnida; order Uropygi; family Thelyphonidae; genus Mastigoproctus; species Mastigoproctus giganteus. The sequence continues at coordinate 206,222,494 of NC_143576.1, read as the reverse complement.
GGTATGGATCACCAACCCATGTTTTGTCGGGTAAACTTTCAGTTTTTCAGCGTTGCTTTCGTTTTCGACTGTCAATTTTTAAAATGATCAAAATTGAATTGGAAGTTTTGGTCGTTTTAATTGTTCTATTTCCATTGGTTTATTGTGTTGGATTTAATTTGAAAAAAAAAATAATAATAAATAAATATATATATACAGTATAAGTATTTGGTAAGTATCACTTACTGCTTTTCGACTGGGCACTGGTTTCAGCTTCGATTTCATTTGTGTCGTTCTGCTTAGATTTGGCTAAGGTAGTTGAATTTTTTTTTTTTCGGAAACGAGACTGATATTACTAAAGGCATTATTTGTTCATATCATCCAACGTACTGTCATAATTAGTAATAAAAATTTAAGTGCCAAATTTTAAACTTGCTTGCTTTTTAGTGATTGGAAGATATGGTCCTAGGAAGAAAATCGCTTCCCGAGTTTAAACCAACGGCAAAGGAGGAAAAATCGCTTCCTGGTTTTAAACCAGAGCCAAGGGGTGGGGGGGATAATCGGGAAAATTGTGAAATTCCCGTTTAAATCAGAGATTTTGCACAGGATTAGATAGCAAAGCGGCATTCACTAACCTAAAATCGTTGTGATTAACTGTCAATCGCTCATTGTTGCAAAGAAGCTTGTACTGAAAACTAACCAAAATAGTCCTTGCCAATTAACAAGGGGTTCGTTGGGAAGAGTTTCAACCAAAAGAAATATTGTATATATATTTTTTTTAACAAGGGTCTCAGGTAATCCCAAAAATTTAACAAATTTTAACAAAATAGTCCTTGCCAATTAACAAGGGGTTCGTTGGGAAGAGTTTCAACCAAAAGAAATATTGTATATATATTTTTTTTAACAAGGGTCTCAGGTAATCCCAAAAATTTAACAAGAGGCTCTTGCAAGCCTTCTCTTTAACTACATTTATTTTCAACTTATCTTACTTCAGTATTTATTTTTACTATCTTTCTATTTTCTATTCCTAAGATCTGGCCAACAGTAAATGATAAAACTGGCCCAACGAACTTTCAAATACTTTAAAACATTAATTATACACTAGCCCAAATTTCCTCTGTAATTTTATCAGAGTTTTTTCAAAATACTTCTCTGTTAATGACAGTCCTGAGGACTTATTTTTCCCCCATAGTGTCTTCTTTCTCTCTCGATCCCTTCTTCCATCTAATGCAGTGCAAGGCTTTTTTTTTTTATCTATATGCTCTTGAATGTAGTCTAATTGTAGAAAAAATTCCCTAAAGAATTTTGAGTAGAATTACCATAGCTGTATGGAGATAGCTACTATCTGTCTGCCTTACATCAAAATGTCCAAACCTTCTCTTCAATAAGAATCTTTGGCTAAATACAGCTGGACACCTGAATGTCAGTTCACTTGGTTATGTCCTGGTCCACAATAAGCAACAGACTGCAGTCTGCAAATGGAATTTTACATCACGATTCCTGCTGTTGCTGCCTTTTTTTTCCCTTATTCTCTTCATCTTAATTTTTTTCTTACATCTTTCTCATAGTATCACATCACATCAATTTTACTATTTACTATTAAACACTCTCTTTCACAACAATACTACTTTCCATTTCTTTTCTTAATCTGAAGAAAGAGCAGATGGGCCTGCTTTACACACATATGCATGCATTAAAACTACATCTTCACTTCTCAAAATCAAACTGATAATTGGTTCTATACACTAATTTCCATAAAAAAATTTGCATATTTTCTCTTCTGAATATAACTTCTACTTGTTCATTAAAAATTGCCCAATGAAAACTGTCACCTTTGAGTGGCTGCCATTTCCTATCTGTTGACAACTCAAATTCTAATTTTTCAAATGTTTTTGTTTACTGTGCCCTTTCAAAATACAGGCCATTCCTTCTGTTTACTGTTAAGCTGACCATTTGATTTCTTTGCACTCATTTGGCCTTCCCTTCATCTATGCTGCTGTGCTATTTGTAAGGGATATCTCTTGCTGTGCTATTTCTTGCTGTGTAAGGTGATCATAGAGCATTCTGTTTTGGCCTCTACTTAATTTGAAACTTGCTGCTGTCTGTTCTTTGCTTCTTTTTATTTTTACTTAAATCTAAATCCTCCTGTATAAATATACATAATAATATTTTTCCATTACTCTCCTATTTAAAAAAAAAATCTTTATAAAAAAATTAATAAAACAAGAATACATGGTTGAATGGATTCAGATCTGTTTGAATTCTGGGCTAACTGGTTGAGTTGTTGGACTTCCTTTTCTTTAGATCAGGTTTTTTACATTGCTCTGCTATTAGATAGGGTATTGTCATGCTTGGAAGTGCTCATTTCCATAGAGCTGTCAGACTATGAGTGATATGGAATTTAAACTTTGTTTCTGAGAATCAAGAAAGTAGAATGAAATGACTGACATGATTCTTGTAAAAAAATTTGTCTAAGAGATTCTTGGAATGGATCACACACATGGGCCTGGCAGACTTCTAATGTAGATAATCCACTAGATGTCTTTCTTTGAATTGGGACTCTTCAACATCAGCAGAGATAAAATCAGATATGTTGAACCAAACCAGCCACATTGGAAAAAATTGGTTAAAGCTACTGATGTAAAGATTTTTCTGACACTGAAAACCATATCAAAAACTAAATCAAGCATAATTAGAATAGTTTATTCAAGTTGTATATGGTTAGTAGTTCTTTTATTTAGGTTTAGATGAAATGATGCCAGATTTCTGTCTCTTCACATATCATTTACAGCAGGTCATTGACAGTAAGGAAACTGTGCAAGTGATTATTATCTGCTCCCTTTTCCTTATCTAACAGAATAATGTATTTATTAACTTGTTTGTTTTTTTATTAATGTGCCTGTCAAGAAAAGACAGGGTTAAATTTGTTTGTAAATGATATTGGAAATGCATGATATTGAAATAAATATATATGAAAGTTTTTTTGTATGTTGTAATTATATATTGGTTTCATTTTTTTTTTTGATTTGCTAAATAATCCAGTAATATTTAAAATTTATTTTCCTTATGCAGGAAAGAGATAGATTTAGTTGGGTATGATGGTCGCACCTATAAAGGCTGCATAAAAAATAAGGAGGGTGTAACAAAAGCACAGGCACATTCAGGGTAAGATACTGAAAACATTTTTATTGGAGCAACAAATTGTGTGTTAAGTCTGTAAAAAAAAAAAAAAAATAATATCTGGTATTGTACTAATAGCTCATCAATTTCTGTGTAAGTTTCTTTTTAATTAGTGTTACTAATTAGCATTGCTAATTTTTATAGTGTGAGCAGATATGTGGTTCACTCCAAATTTAGATGCTTATAGCACAAATATTTATAAATAATTTTCATTAGACTTAACCTCTGCTCTGCCCAATAATATTATAAGTACTGAGAAACTATGATGTTATATTTAACACTTTGGTATGGTGCCATTTTGTTGCATCAGCAGTATGGTGCAGTCTCATAGACTGCTGTAGCTTTTAGTGCACCTGATGTTTGCAGGCTTTGATACAATAGGAATATATTTTAAATTATATAAAATACAAGGAATAACTTTTATAGGAAACTGTCTTAACTTTTTATTTTTGTTTTACAGAAGTGTTATACTGTATAAAACATGAAAAAAAAAACATTTTGAAATTTTATTAATATTACAGAAACAAAAGTTTAAATATTACAAGTTTGTAAAATGTGAAAAAAATAGAAATACTTGTAATAAAAAAGAATTTATAATATTACATAATGAATTGCACATTAATTATTATGTACTACAAAATATTATTTTTTAAAAAATTAATTACATGAAAACAGAACATGTCAGTGGGTTGCAAATTTGTAAGAATACTGTTGAACAGACAATTAAAGGTTAATGAAATGTGCATGACCATGGGCAAAGTAAAACCAGCACAAGCTGGAAAAGTTGGCCAAGTGTTTTGGTGACATCACAAACACATCTAATGCACTTGTTGTAACTCTTCCAATTGGTGGGACTTTAGAATATGAAGACACAAATGAGAATTCTTTGCTGAAAGATAAAAACCAGTGCTATAAGGCATAAAAGTATCATCATGACCTTTTACCCTAGCTGTTTGCATTTCTGTCTGTAATATGTAAATAGATTTTATTGCTGCTAACCCAAAAGGTAATCAAGGTTTTGGTTAAAAGGAATCAGTCTATTAATTATTTAGCAGGAAAGGTTTTCTCTTTTTAGCAATAGAGTAACCCAAAGAAATTTGCACAGGCAACTTTGAAAAAAAAAAAAAAAAAAATTGGTGATATAAAATTGATTGTGTCATAATGGGTCAATAACAATCTCAGCACGTTGATTGAATTTGTGGATTGTGAATTTGTGATTGTGATTGTGAATTTGTGTTTGGACTGTTTTGAAAGAGGGAGCGGGAATTATAGAAGCCAATTCAGAAGAACAGTGCCCATGGAAGTATATGTAGGAGGCATGCAGCAGAAACAGTACGTCTATGAGACAGCGAGTGGAGAGACTCTGTTACAGGTGAATCATTAATTAACCTAACTGCCCTCTTCTGAATGGAATCAAGAAGCCTGAGAGAGGTTTTGGGGGCACCACCCCACATGGAACAATATTCCATGGCAGGGCGGATTTGCGATTTGTACATAGTGAGCAGCTGTTTGGAAGAAAAGTAACGCTGAGAGCGAAAGAGAAAACCAAGTTTTTTAGATGCAGAGGAAGCAATTTTTGTAATGTGCTTGTGCCAAGAGAGATTAGAAGTCAGGGTAATCCCCAAAAGAGATATATCATTTTGCCTAGAAATTGGAGTGTCACTAAAGATAAGCATATGAGCAGTAGAATCCTTTTTGCGAGATATAAGACAAGACTGAGTTTTATAACGATTGAAATCAACTAAGTTGTCTTTGCCCCACTGGAGAATTACCTGAAGATCGGCATTTAAGGAATTGGTAGCAGATTTTCGAGAAGTTGAAACTGATTGAGCAGGACAAGGTTTCTCAAAATGGAAAGTGGAATGCAATGTGCTATCATCGGCAAAACTATGGATAGGCTTTCCAGTCAATGGAAGAAGGTTGTTAATATACAAGAGGAAAAGAGTGGGAGAAAGAACTGAACCTTGGGGGACACCAGCATTAGTGGAGAAGTTAGAAGACAGAGAGCCATCTACCATCACCCTCAGTGAGCGATCAGAGAGAAAACTGGATAACCAATTACTAAAAACAGTTGGGAAACCATAAGATGGAAGCTTGTTTAGAAGACCTTTATGCCAAACACGATCGAAAGCCTTTGAGATGACAAGAGCAACTACTTGTGTTTCACCGAACCTTTCCATTGAATTAGTCCATAAATGGGTAACATAAGCCAGAATATCACCAGTGGATCGACACTGATGGAATCCATACTGGCGATTGTTGATCAGACAGAAGGTTTCTAGGTAGTTTAAGAGTTGGCGGTTAATTGATTTCTCCATTACTTTAGAAACAGTAGAAGTAATTGCAATGGGACGATAATTGGATGGGAGGGACTTGTCACCCTTTTTAGGAACTGGCTGGATATGCATTAGCATTAGCATTAGTAGAGGCATATGATGCAAGAAAGCAAGCTTATTCAGCATCAGCCAAAAAAAAAAAAAAAAACCCTCTCCCATTTCACCCCTCCGTTCGTTCGAAATACCTGTCCAGTTGAGCTTTAAATTTGTTTAGGCTATCAACTTCAACAACAAGTGATGGAAGTCGGTTCCACCAACCAACCACCCGCTGGCCAAAGGCAAATTTCCGCACATCTATCCGACATCCGTCCTTCCTCAATTTGAATTTATGCCCTCTGAGGTGATTATTCTGAGAAAGATGAAGAATCCCATTGGCATTGAGCATGCTCAAACCATTCAAAGCCTTATACACCTCTATCAGATCACCTCGCCGGTGCCTAGTCTCCAGACTCTGTAATTTGCAAAACTTAAGCCTTTCTTCGTAAGAGCAACCCTTTGTTCCATTTACTAATCTTGTTGCCCTTCTCTGTACCCGTTCCAGCAGCTCTACATCCTTCTTGAAATGAGGCCTCCAGACCTGTATACAGTACTCAAGATGTGGCCTAACCATTGCCTTATACAAGGGAATAATCACCTCCTTATCCCTGCTAGAAAAATTCCTGTATATCATTGACAAGACACCATGAGCTACTCTTGCAGCTCGTCTGCACTGCTCAGAGAACTTCATATCTGCCTGCACAATTACCCCCAGGTCCTTTTCATTCTCCACCACTGTCAGTGTAGTACCGCAGAGTTGATACATTGCTCTGGGGTTACTGTTACCCATATGTAGTACTTTACATTTGTCAATGTTAAACTTCATTTGCCACCTCTCAGCCCATCTGTTCAACCTTTCCAGATCCTGTTGCAGCAGCATAGCGTCAGTAGTGTCCTTAATGACCCTGCCAACCTTTGTATCATCTGCAAACTTAGACATTAAACTTGATATCCCATCATCAATATCATTCATAAACACCGAAAACAACAATGGACCCAACACTGAACCTTGAGGAACTCCACTAATAACATTAGTCCACGTAGAGCAGTGTCCATTGATTACCACTCTCTGTCTTCTGCCACTCAACCATCCCCTTATCCATAGCAGCAATTTGCCTCCAATGCCACACTGCTCCAATTTGTGCAGCAGTCTTCCATGTGCAACAGTATCAAAAGCCTTTCTAAGATCCAAATATATAATATCAAAGTTATTCCCTGCATCCAGTTCTTTTGTGACTACATCATAGTATCCAATCAAATTGGTCAGGCAAGACCTGCCCTTAACAAAACCATGCTGCGTCTGAGCTATAACTGAATTCTTGTCTAGATGATCCTGCAGTGCTTCTTTAACCAGTGCCTCCATTAATTTACCTGGAACAGAAGTTAAACTAACAGGTCTATAATTACTTGTGTCAGCCTTTGATCCTCCTTTGTGAATTGGGGTTACATTTGCACATCTCCAGTCTATGGGTACCTCCCCTGAGTCCAAAGAAGCTCTCATAATTATGGCTAAGGGTTTGCATACTTCCTTTGCTGCCTCCTTTAATATAACTGGATAGATCCCATCCACCCCAGGTGCCTTTTTTATGTTTATCCTCAACAATCTCTCCTCCACTTTCCTCTCAGTTATTACAAAATCATCCAGCTCACTGCCAATGTTTACTTTACCTACATCATTCTCCTTCCTGAATAACTCCTCATGCGTGAATGTAGATGCAAAATACTCGTTTAGATTGTTAGCCACCTGAGCAGGATCCTCAACTGTTGAACCATCAATATCCAGTGGACCAATCTGATTCATCCCTTTCCTTCTCGAGTTCAAGTATGTAAAGAACTCCTTTCTGTTTTTCTTTGCATCCTTTGCCAAGGATTTTTCGTAGTCTGCCTTTGCCTGCCTAATCTCCTTTGTGACTTGGTTACAGACCAACTTATATCTATCATAGGCTTCCATGTCACCCATTAATTTGTATGTATCCCATGCATTTTTCTTCTCTGCCACATGTCTCATTAGTCCATCTGACAACCATTTAGGCCTAAACCTTGAACAATATTTCTTAGTTGGTATGTAAAGCCTGGTAGCCACCAAGATTAGTTCCTTGAATGCTTCCCATTTTGAGTTTGCTGTTGGTAACATCATCAGTTGGTCCCACTGTATAGAATTTAAATACTGTCTCAGACCATCATAGTCGCCTTTACGAAAACAAAAACCCTTCCCTTTACCTCTGATGGTAGTTACCTCCTTGAGTAAATCCCACTTCAACACACTGTGATCACTGCCACCTAGTGGTTCATTTATCTGCAGGTTCTTAATGCATGAAGAATCACTACTGATAATCAGATCAAGAGTATTGCTCCCTCTTGTTGCCTCACGAACATGCTGATGTAGAAAACAATCATCCAATAAATCCACAAAAGCCTTGCTAGTGTGCGAGTGACCAACCCACAAATTCCAGTCAATATCTGGGAAATTAAAATCCCCCATTATAAGACTCTCTGATTTACTGGCCCACTCTATTTCCCTGTACAATATATTATTATACTCATCAGAGTCATTAGGCCTATAGCACACTCCTACTCTCAATTTTGATTTCCCTATGCTTATGTCACACCAAACTGACTCGACACTGCCCTGTCCATCGATGTCAACTGGCTTCACTTCCTTTGACTTTATGTGTTTCTTAATTAATAGCATAACCCCTCCTCCCCTCCTGTCCTGTCTATCCTTTCTATATACATTGTATTCCCCAAATTCCAGTTCTGCATTACTTATATCTGTGTGACACCACGTCTCTGATATCCCAACAATATCTGCCTTTGATGTTTTGAGCAATACCTCAAATTCATCAAATTTATTTACCAAACTCCTAGCATTGGTGTACACGCAGGTATACATGCACCTGTTTCTATTCTTAGCTACCCTAACACAACCCATGTGTTTACTTGTAACGCAATGACTACCAGCAGTCTCTGAAATATCCTGCATCTTGTTTTTCAGACTTCTGCTCATTTGAATAGAAGCAGTGCAAGAATCACTTCCACCTCTGCCAGTGGCTACTGTTAATCTATTAGTCCTTGTATCCCCCCCAACTAGCAGTTTTCCGACCCACCTAACACTGCCTCGACAGCATCAGCAAAAATTCTTGCACCCTTTCTATTAAAGTGTATCCCATCCCTGTAGAAGCAATCTCTCCTGTTAACAAGTACAGTCCAGGCTGAAAAAAATTCTACCCCTTGAGCCTTGCACAATCCCTCCAGGGCCGAATTGATCGACAAGGCTCTCATCATATACTCCCTCCTATTGTGTGATATGAGCAAATTTCCAAGCAGAAGGAAAAACACCTTTGGAATAAGAAAGTGAAAAAAGGTGGTAAAGAATAGGAGTAAGTTCAGGAACACAGGTTTTGAGAACAAGTGGAGAAATACCATCGGGACCTGGAGCTTTCTTAGCATCAAGATTCATGAAAATCCTTCTGACATCCTTTTGACGGAAGACCACAGGAGGCATTGAATGGAGCATGTTGGGAATGGTGGGAGGTGTTTTACCAAGATCATTAATACATGAGTTTGAAGAAAAATGGGATGCTTGCAGGTCAGCTTTATCCTTGGTTGAAGTGACAACAGAACCATCTGGTTTGGACAGAGATGGGCAAAAGTTGCGGCCAATAGCTTTGGCAAGAGACCAGAATGCTCAGCTACCATTAGGGCAAGAAACAAGTTTTCTACTCTTAGCCTGTTCAAACTCTAGTTTGGACTGATTAGTAACGGCTATACAATTGTTGCGAGGTTTGGTGTAGGCAGAAAATGAAACTGGAGAATTAGAAACAAGCCAATTACGATATGCAACATTCTTCTCTTGAACAGCCTTAGCACATTTATTGGAAAACCAAGGTTTACATGAAGGACGAGATTTTAAGGTGGAGTGTGGGATAAAGGATTCCATTCCTGCAAGATAATTTCACTGACACGATCTGAGCAAACGTTGACATCAGAAGCTTTGAAACAGTAATCCGACCAAGGAAAAGAAGAAAAGAAGTCTCGCAGGTCATCCCATTTTGCATTCTTGTAATGCCAAACAACATGAGGTTGGGAATAGCCATGAGATAAAGGTTCCATTGGAGAAGAGACATCACCAAGTTGTGATCTGAAGTGGCTAAAGGACCTCTCACTTTGACCGTGTACTTAGAGGGGTTGTTTGTGAGAAAAAGATCAAGCGTATTGGCTGTATGATTAGGATTGTCCGGTGTTCTTGTTGGTAAATGGACAATCTGTGCAAGGTCATTAGTAATTGCAAATGCCTCAGCATCTCGACCAGCTGGGTCGGTGTGGCTAGAAAACAGAATCCAGCTGGAGTTGTGAACATTAAAATCACTAAGGAAAATTACCTCACTGTTAGGAAAGTTAGACTGGAGAAAGTCAAGTTTCAAAGAGAGGAAGTCAAAGAGTTCTAAGTGACTAGTGGAATTGGGAGAACGGTAGAGACAACGTATGAATTTGACACAATGAGGTAGAGAGATTTTAAGCCAGAGAAGATCAAAGAGAGGAGATTCCAAATTGCCAAGTCTCTGACAGATAATATTAGAACGGACATATGCACAAGTACCACCTTTGAGGCGAAAGGAATCATACAGCAAATAATTTGGGCATCTGAGATGAGCAGTGGTTGAATCAACCGATAACTGAGATTCTATCAGAAAAAGTACATGGGGTTTGGCAGACTGCAAGTGGAAATGGACATCGTTGAGATTAGAATTGAGACCACGTATATTTGTGAAATGAATTAGGAAGTGCTTGGGAGGTTTAGATCTTTTCGCAGTTTGACATTTCATGGTGTATTCAATAGTAAGAAAAAGTGGGTTGGACATGCTATACGAAGTAATGAAATTTTTGGATATGGCGTACACATGGTATGAATATACCCAGATCCTTGACATAACGTGGGCTCGACAATGCTCCCCACATACACACTACTTGGACTCCCTCCAGTCACTATCTGGCAGAGTAGAGGTAGCAAGATTATACACTAGCTGATCTGGAAGCCTTCTAGAGAGTTACCAATAGGTTCGGTCCGGTGTACTAACTAGCGGCTGGCCTGCGAACACCGTTTTAGAGCTGTACCCTCGAAATGTAAGGAATATTGGATCTCGCCATGATTTTCATCATAACCTCAAAAGTCATTAATCATACTGCATGATGGAAGAGATAAGGAAGGGTTGACCGGAACTTAGCTCTAGAGACTAAACATGGGTTCCACCACTTCAAGCCTCCAATAAACAAAGTGGTGGTATTGCACCGGTTGATGAGAGTCATCTACCACCTAGTACTGCCTGGTAACATAGAGGGGCGGCATTCCTCCATGTGGTGTGGGCGCCACACCTCGACCCTTGCTTACGTTAGTTCACACATGGGTGGTCACCCTCCATATACTTGTGCATGGAGGTTATACCCAGGATTACTAACAGTCCCACCATCGTGAAGGTGCAAGCAGAGGATTTGGCTGTCACAGACCGTCTGGACTTTGCTGAAATTGGGTCCACTGGACTTGAGTGTCACCTGAATATCCGTTCCATCAGCGTTTTAAACTCCCAGGTAGCAAGTACAGCTTGTCTGGCATATCTGAAAGAATGTCTGTGACAACCTCAAGGACCAGAGGACCTTGACAACCTCAAGGACAACCTGAGATGTAAAAGGTGACTGTAAAATAAAAAGGATTGACTCGTACAACAAATATATGATTAATCATGAGTTTTCAAGACAAAAAACAGAGATTGACTAATATGCATGGCTAACTTATACACCAAAATATATGGTAATTCATTCTTTGTAAAGTTTATATCAAATAAAACACAACCGCTTAATGCTCAGAAGTGTTCTTATTTCAGTGGTCTAATATCTGCATTCAAAATTCCTTTTTAAAATTATGTTAGATAAGCAAGCAACTTTTGCCAATTTTTTGGAGAGTCAACAGAAAGGCTTAAGTCATTTCTCAACTGTTTATAAACTCAGTAATAATAATTTCTTGCAATAACTGACAGACTTTATTAAAATATAATAAATACAAAAATAAAATTAAAATATGTTACACAAAAAATATATTTCTAAAAAGACTTTCTGCTTTGAAAGCTTCTTTCCTTGTGTTCTTTATTAATTTTATATTTTCACTTGTATATTTTACTGCTTTTATTATTATTATTATCTATTCTTAATCTATTTTTAATTTAAATTTTTGTGAAATCTTAATGTATTCCAAAATGGAAGATGAAGTTCCTGAAATATTTTTCATTCCGTCTTAAATGTATAGTTAGTTGACAAGTGGTGCCTCCGTAGCCAGGTGGGCAGGAGCAGCAGTGCGTAGCACGCGCTTCTTGATTAGACCGGGGTTCGAGCCCGTGACCACCAAATACGGAGGTTGCGGAAAGGTCAGGGAATGACCACCGCATATCCCTGGAGCAATATGGCCTTAGTTGCTAATGCTCCTAAAAACCAAACAAACAAACAAACAAACATAGTGGACAAGTGAACTATAGAAGTAGTTTTGATTTTCAATTCTAGTTCTTCCCTATTTTTAATTTTTAAAGATTCAAGAATATTAGTATATTTAATTAGTTTGCATTTTTAAATTGAGAATAAGCTGAAATTTTGTTTTTCTATATTTCTTTTATATCTATAGGCCTAGTGGAACCACTGCTGAACCAAAACCTCGTAGATCAAAAGGAACAATTGTTTTGCCCAAGCTAGGGAAGCATGACAAGTATGTAAAATAGTAATTTGTGAAATGTAACTTTTTTATTGTGAAATTTAATATTTTAAAAATGTAAGCCATTTTCCATTAACTTTACTAGTTAAGCATAATTAGGGTTTCCGGGTGTCTAATTTTGACCTGGACAATCCAGTAATTGAAATTACTGTCCATTAAATAAAATAAATAAATACTGGACATGTAAATGTCCAGTATTTGTTCATCTAAATTTTTTAACATGCAAATTTTGCAACTATTGTTGTTATTTAGGTAGAACTGTATTTTATTTTCACATAGCCAGCTGTTTCGATGAAATTTCAGTTTCTATAGACAGATGAATCTAATAAAGTAAGTTTTTTTTTTTTTTTTTGGTTATCATTTTCTATCAGGTACAGGGCAGAGTTTATTTTCTAGCTGAGTCACGATGACTAACACAGCTTAATGACATTGCACATCTTTTGATCACTTAAAGCCAGAATTTTCCATACTTTACATAGTGGGAACCCACTTTTTTTTAGTATTTTTTTTTTTTTTTTTTTTCTGAAGCTCAACAAAATGCATATAAAAAAATGATAAACACAACTAAGATTTCTCTTTATTTATCTTTCTCTTTGTTAATCTTATAATAATAAATCATATTATCATGTGTGTGTACCTTATAGCTTTTAAATAACTGAGAAGAGAATTAATGTGAATAAATTTTTATTTCTATAATTGTGATAATAGGGTCATGTGATTATTTGTATATTTTCTGAAGGTTTTTTTTAAGGGCTGGTACTGGGCTGTGGACAGCACTTTGGAAAATGCTGGCTTAAGCTGTATTCCAAAGTTATCAAGTCTAGTTGTAACTTTTTTTTTTGTTATTTATTACTGCTGGTTAGTACATCCTTGAAAACACTTTTCTGAAACAAGTATTGTAATGCAATTAGAGGGTTGTGCATTTATGAACGTACCAGATCCCATTGCCTTTTGGTGTCACTACGTGGATGATGTGTTTGTAGTTATCCCAGAGATTCGGGCAATCGGCTCTTAGACCACCTCAACTCTGTCGCCTTTTATAAGATTCACCATCGAACTAGAGTTGGATAATACCCTACCATACTTAGACACCCTTGTCTGATGCGAGGGCATGGGCTTGAAGACAACTGTCTACTGCAAACCAATGTGTGCTGGCCAATTTACCAACTATTGGTCAGCACACGTGTGCAGCCATCTTCTTGGCACTGCACAGACCTCGTTAACCCTTGCCTGGACCCACTCTAGTTCTGCGGATAAGAGGCACACCAAGCTCGCTAAAGTCAAGCAGATCTTGCAAGGTGTGGCTATCCCTTGACAGGTGTGACCTGCAGACACATGACCACGTAGCGACCAACAGGAACATTCAAGGTAATGACTACACCATGAGCACCTTTATCCCATACTACCCAAACCTATCACAGCAGGTTTATAGGGTCCTGAAATCACATGGGATAAAGTGCATACAGCTCCTGGGCAGGAAATTGTGATCCCTAGAGTGAAAACACCGGTTCCCACCTTACTACATAGTGGACTAGTCTACCACATTTATTGCCGTGACTGCACTAGCTGCTACATCGAAAAACTGGGAGATGGCTTGGCAAACGTCTTTCAGAACACGAAAGAGCCATCTGCTTAGCGGACATAGAACACTCGGCCATTGCTGAGCACTTCTAGTCAACCCGACATGACATTGACCCACACCGCGATGTCGTGGTTGTCAATCGGTCCTGCCATTACCGGCACCACACCTGGATGGAGTCGTTGCAGTTTAATTTATTTTGAGATATTTAAGAATAAACATTTACTAATTAAATGCATTTTCTTATTAAGCTTTATTTAATTTTAAAAATTTATTTACTAATTTAATTTCAATAGTTTAAAACATTTAATTTACTAATTAAAAATAATGCTGACTGGGCTAGTCAGGTGGGTAAAGTGCCTGCCTGGCAACCCAAAGGTCGTGGGTTTGAATCCCGCCTCGGGCTTGGATCAGAGTAGTGCAAAAACCTTGAGAGGTGCATTGTAGAAATATTAGTGCATTTTTAGAAATATTAAAGAGCATTAATTTTTTTCACTTTTTATTAATTTATAGCACATTAACTTATTTGACAAAATTTTTTTCTCCACTAGGCAGGTTGGCATGGCACAAAAAGTAACAGGAGCTTCTACCATTTCACTCCCATCCATTGGAAGAACAGAGTATGTATTTTGTTTAGAACTTCAATCTCATTTAATTAAGTGAAAATTCAGTAGTAAGTAATTAAAAATCTTACCAACTTAGAGCCATAAGAGAACTAAAACACACCTAATAAGACACACCCAATATAACATTTATTTATTCTGTGTTTAAACTTTGAATATTCATGAATATTCTGTTCATGTAGATTGCTAGTTGCAAATTATTCTTTTACTGAGTTCTCCTATTAAATTATAGGCAACTTTAAAAACATTTTTTTCCAAATGTGATTTTGTAGGCATAGAATTTAATTTTTTCTTAATATGCATTTGTATTGTGATGAAACACCTGTATGTGGAATATCCAGCTTGTAGAAGGCTATTAGGATTTTTGAGAATAACTACTAGGCAGAGATGAGAGATAAAGAATATAGATATAAGACTATCATAATTTTACAACATTAGTAGTAGGAAAATTGCGGGTGTGCCAAAATAATATAAAACTGTCTATAGTTAAAAAACAATGGGAATGAGAAAAGAAAGGGTTTAGATGAAAGAGTAAAAAATATTCATTTTAGAAACTCTGGGATTTGGAAGCATATGCATAAAGGAGAATGCAGTTCCTTAAATGGAGCTAATATGAAATCCTCTCTAAACACATTTGAGCTGAGTTGCATATTATTACATAATTCAATGGGTATTATATTTTTAAGATATTTATGATTTTAATTTATGATTTTAATTCATGATTTTAATTTTAATTTTAATTTTTTTATAGTAATAGTAATAGCTATTTTAAATTAAATTTTTTTTAAATAGTAATAGTAATAGCTATATAGTGCAAGGAAGCAACAGGCTTTTGCTGCCCTGGCCAGTTAAAAAAAAACAAGTAGATAAGAAAATTCAAGTTCTTCCTTGCATTGGTCACTATCCAGTTGACCTTTGAATTTATTCAAACTGTCAGCCTCAACTACCTGCAAATGCAACCAGTTCCAGCAATCAACAACTTACTGGCTAAAAGAAAATTTCCTAAAATTTAGTCTAAACCTCTTCCCCTGTAATTTGAATTTATGGGCCGTCATTCTGGAATTATTTATAACAGCAAAAATTCATCCTTCATTCATTTTACTAACTCCTCTCAGAGCCTTATAAACCTCAATCAGGTCCCCCTCTGAGATGCCTGGTTACCAAGCTCTAGGGCCCACATAATCTGAGTCTTTCCTCTTATGGTCACCCTTTTGCCAATCTCACATGCAAGTTACCCCTCTTTGGACCCTTTCAAGAAGCTCTATGTCTTTTTCAGATGAGATCTCCATACTTGAACACAGTATTTCAAATGTGTTCTCACAGTTGTTTTATATACAGTGGGTCTATGACCTACCTTTCTCTACAGGATAATGTTCAATAAATCATCAATAGTACACCATGGGATTTCCTGGCTGCCTGTTTACACTACTCAGAAAACTTCATATTTGTCTATATCATAACTCCCAGATCCTTTTCTTTCTATACTGTTTTTAATTTCACCCTACCAAGTACATAATTCATTTTGGAGTTGCTTGTCCCCAAGTGTAAGACTTTGCATTTTGCTGCATTAAAACATAGTTGCCACTTCTCTGGCCATCTCTGAATTCTGTTCAAGTCATCCTGAAGGAGCACTGCCTGGTACTGATAATTAACAACTCTACCAATTTTTATGTTGTCTGCAGTATTTGCATGGAAAATAAGTGTTGTTATGCAGTGTTTAATTGGTACCAGTTCCTGTCTATAATATACTTGAATTGATTATGGTAGAGGAAAATATTGCCAATGTTTGCTTCTCTTTATTGCATTTTTGAACTTCTTTATAGCAGAATCAAGCTGGCTTAATTTCTTTTGATTGTTTAAGAAAGCATAATAATGTATCGGTAAGGGTATCAAATCCACATGTGGACAGGTTTTGCAGCTTCCGCGAATGAAAAGTTTTTAGTTATACTTAGCCGCTTTATTGACTTAGTTGTTAGATTAAATTGTTTTCTATAAGTAGCTTATAGACCTAGTCAAGCTCCGTGGTTTATTTTGAGTTTAGATAGTGCGATATGGAAAGTAAATAATACCTCGTGTCCGTAGATTGACAGTTCGTAACTTGCCGCCATTTTTATAGGATACAACATGTGCTAGCGTAAGGTTTAACGGAAAACTAGATAGCATAAAGTTTAATGGAAACCTAGATAGTGACTATAGTAGTATCAATTAATCAGTAAAATTTATTTATCTTAAATTTCATTGTCAATTGAATTGTACTTTTTTAATTAAATAAATAAAGTGACCTAGTTATTACAAATGTAACATCATAAATTAATACTTATAAGTTAACAGGAGATAAGAAAGTCATATAATGTAACTCGGAGATAATATTCGATACCGAAATACGTATATATAGTTTATAACTGCATTGGGATATAAGTTTAGGGTTATATTTTGTATTGGAATTTTATTGAACTTGAATAGAAATTATGACTCAGACCAGAACAGCAAAGCAAAAGGCTCAGGGGAGAACTGAGGGGGGGGCGGTTGTCCTCTGAATCACAGTCTATTGAAATGCACTGCTTGTTTGATGTTTGTGGAGCAATCAGGAACGGGACATGATATTGCCAAGGGGAATGTCTTTGTGTGTGTGTGTGTGCAGTGTAAGGAGTGCGAGGAAATCAGGCACCAACTTGGCATTGTTATGGGCTTATATGAGAGCTTGAAAGACAGGGTGGATGCCCTTGAAGGATTTAAATTGAGGGGCCCATCAAGCTCTCAGCTGTCCACATCAATGCCAGAGCTTGCACTTGAACATCACGCAACACAGCAGCAACCCCCAAGGCAGAATGCGCTGGTCCCAAAGAAACTAGTTGTTGTAGGTGACTCTGTTGTCAGGGAAATGGGGAACATATTGTGCAAAAAAGATAGATGGAACAGGACCAGGGTATGTCTGCCAGGAGCAAAGGTTGATGACGTTTATGATAGATATAAGCTGGTCTGTAACCAAGTTACAAAGGAGGTTAGGCAGGCAAAGGCAGATTATGAGAAATCTTTGGCAAAGGATGCAAAGAAAAACAGCAAAGAGTTCTTTACTTATGTAAAATCTAGAAGGAAGGGGATGAATCAGATTGGTCCACTTGATATCAATGGTTCAACTGTTGATGATCCTGCTCAGGTAGCTAACAAACTAAATGAATATTTTGCATCGACAGTCACACATGAGGAGTTATTCAGGGAGGGGAATGCCAGAGGTATATTCAACTGTGGCAGTAAGCTAGATAATCTTGTAATAACTGAGAGTAAAGTGGAGGAGAAATTGTTGAAGATAAACAAAAAAGGCACCTGGGGTGGATGGAATCTATCCAGTTATATTAAAGGAGGCGGCAAAGGAAGTAAGCAAACCCTTAGCCATAATTATGAGAGCTTCCCTGGCCTCAGGGGAGGCACCCATGGACTGGAGATGTGCAAATGTAACCCCAATCCACAAAGGGAGACACAGGTAATTACAGACCTGTTAGTTTAACTTCTGTTGCTGACCGAGTTAAAGAAGCATTGCAGGATCATCTAGACAAGACTTCAGTTATAGCTCGGACATAGCATGGGTTTGTTAAGGGGAAGTCTTGTCTGACTAATTTGATTGGATACTATGATGTAGTCACAAAGATACTGGATGCAAAACTTTGATATCATATACTTCACAACAACAGATGGAACTTTGTTCCAACAACCAATTACCTGCTGGCTGAAGCAAATTTCTGTATTTCTATCCTGCAACAAGCCTTCAAGTTAAATTTATGTCCTCCTCATATGCAAGGGTGTGAATATATTAGAAAGCTAAAGAAAGTTGCCGACTACTTCCTTAGATAGTAAAATTATAATTGTTTGAAAAGGTCAATGAAAAATTTGTGGACTAATACAACCTCTACAGTACTATAGAATTGCAGGGGGATACCTCAGTGCAGTTTTTTAAATTAAATAAAATTTGTATGCTTTTGCTGCATTATAATTTTGACTGAGCCTGAGTACTTTGTGCTGAGTTTGGGCTTATGTTCAACTTAGAGAGAAATACATTATCTGTGGTTATGCTGAAGTTGCTAATCTCTGTTTAAAGTATATAGCATCACCTGAAAATCTTAAAAATTAATTATAAAAGGTATTAGCAACTTAAGCAGAACTGTAGCTAATGGTATTGTCTTTCAATCAAATATAAGCCTTAGTGCTATGTACTTGGCCTCAGTCTTTAGTAGCCTTTTTCATTAGTTGAAAGAATTTTTATATTATACCATTGTGCTAAACAATGAAACTATTTTTATGTAAAAAAATTTATTCTTATTTTTATTCTTCGTTTTTTATTTTTCAGGGATTCATCTTTTCTAGAACCTCCTCCCACAAGGTATTGTGGTGGCAGACATACAGTAACAAGTCCACAACAAAGAGGATTGAAATTTACTCAGTTCAGGTTAGTTAGCAGTGAAACTTTCTGGAATTCTGAATAATTTTTAGTTCTAACCTGCATTAAAAACATAATTCAAAATGTAAAGAAATAATGAATATTACTTTTGCTTTTAGAATCAAAAGAACAAACACCTAAATGTAATATATCTAAAACCATAAAAGCTTTGGAAAAAATTTTATATACATTTTGGAGGTCACTTACATTTGAAGTCTCGTACTGTGCTACTATTCTACTTTTAGTATTTGTATTTGTATTAAAACGGTAGAACAATTGATGGAAGCAAAATCTGTTCCATAACACAGTAAAGTGCATAACAAAGTGAATTTATACATTTTGTACACCTCGCTTTTAATTCTATGGTTGTCAGTACATTTTATTTTTATTTTTACATCAAAATTTTATCCTGTGTTATTTTTATTTTATTTTTAATTTTAATAAAGTTTTGGTCATATATGGTTGGTGTATTCAATTGCAGTCAGTAGGAGTCACAACTTTCCCAATCCCTGAGTCCTATTTGGAGAATTCATTATTGTTTATAGCCATTCTGTGTTATGGATGATGCAGATGTTTGTGCTGACTTAAAAGGAAGATAGAATTACAGATGCTAATCAGAACAGCTGTGTCAGAATATCTATAGAAAAGGAATTCTGCAAAAACTGAATGGCAGTGCTATTAATAGAGCAGAATGAATTTGTAAGTGAGGGATTATGAATTAACTTGTTTGGGACAGTGCCTTAGAGATTTGTTGATGCACTTCAGCTGTGGTGAAGATATTCCATGGTAGGGTGGATTTGTGATTTATACAGAATCAATAGCTGTGTAAAAGAAAATTAATGATTGTGAGTGAACAAAAAAGCCTAATTTTATTAATGCAAGGGCAACAATTTTGACATGTTTATGCCAAGAAAGGTTAGAAGGTAGATAACACTGCCTTCCAACCTTTCCCCAGTAAAGGTATTTGACCCGGTCTAGAAATCTGAGTGCTGTGCAAATGAGCATGGAAGCAGTGGTCTCTCTCTTTTTTTTTTTTTTTTTTTTTGTAAGAAAGAAGACAGAACTGGGTTTTAGAAGGATTGGACTTAAATAACTTTTTTGCCTCCACTGGAGAATTGCTTAGGGACCACCATTAGGGAACTAGTTGTGAATTCCAAAAGTTGTGGCTGTTTGAGCAGAGCAAAGTTTGTTTGACTATAAAATGAAATGTAAGGCACTATCAGCAGCAGGGCAGGATTTCCAATTAATGGAAAAAGAGCATTAATATACTTGAGGGAAAAATGGGTGGGTGAAAAAATAGAACCTGGAGAATGCCAGCATTAGTGGTGAAGTTAGCAGACAGAGAGCTATTGCACATATTGAGCAGTTTGGTTTCTCCAAACTTCTCCATGGAATATGCCGACCGGGCTAGCCGAGTGGGTAAAGTACCTGCCCGGCAACCCAAAGGTCGCGGGTTCGATTCCCGCCTCGGGCTTGGATCAAAGTACTGCAAAAACCTTGGGAGGTGCAATATGGCCACAGAAGCCGATGCGCCAACAACTACCAAATCAAAAAAAAAAAAAAAAAAAAAATCCATGGAATATATCAAAGAAGCATAAGATAAGGCAATATAACATCAGTGAATTGAAACTGACAGAATCCATATTGATGATCTTTAATCAGATGGAAGGTTTCACGATAGTGTTAGAGTGGATATTTGATGGATTTCTCCATAATTTTTGGGGCGCCTCCATAGCCAGGTGGGCAGGAGCAGCAGTGCGTAGCACACGCTTCTTGATCAGACCGGGGTTCGAGCCCCTGACCACCAAATACGGAGGATGTGGAAAGGTCAGGAAATGACTACCGCATATCCCCGGAGCAATATGGCCTTAGTTGCTAATGCTCCTAAAAACCAAATAACAACAACATCCATCATTTTTGAAACAACTGAGGTAAGTATAATAAGATGGTAATTGAAAGAGAGGAATTTGACACCCTTTTTAGGAATTGGCTGGATATGAGCAAATTTCTAAGCAGAAGTGAAAAACACCAGTGGAATAAGAGAATGTAAAAAGAAATGGCATTTCTCTACTTGTTCCTAAGAAGTGGAGATTTTTTGGCATCAATATTATTCAGGATTCTTCTAATGCATTTCTGACAGAAAACCAAGAGAAGCATTGAATGGAATGTTTTTGGTGATTGACCAAGATGAACAATGAAAGAGTTTGGGGAAAATTAAAAAGCTAATAAGCTAGCTATCTTTAGATGAGGATTCACCGGAATAATCAGAGTGTTACAGGGATGGAAGTGCAGATTAACAGAAGTTGTATCCAGTAGCCTTGTAAGAGACAAGAAGGCTTGGCTGCTACTTGGACAAGAAACAAGTTTCTTGCCCTTAGATTTTTCAAAATTGAGATTTATTAATAACTTGTTTATCAATGTTGTAGGTTTTGTTGTAGGCTGAATATGAAACCAAACATTGGTATACAAGGCAATGTACTATATTGTTATCCCAAACAGCCTTAGGATGACAGTTTAGGGTGGAATGAGATATTAAAGATTTTCTCCCATAAGAATAGTTTTAATATGATCTGAGCAAATAATGAGTTTGGAAGATTTAAAACAGTAGTGCAACCAAGGAAAAGATGAATAGAAATCATGTGGATCATCTCATGTTTCAGTCTTGTAATACCAAATGACATGACACTCAGAATGGTCATGGTGGGGGGGGAGAGACAGAAAGACTATTGGAGAAGTGATTACTGCCAAGTATTGTGATCTGAGGTACCTCAAGGACAACTAACATTAACTCTGTAATTTGAAATATTGTTGGTGGAGAAAAGATCAAGAGTGTTAGGTGCATGTCTAGGATTGTATGGCATTCTAGCAGCTAAATGAACATGTTGTGTAGGGTCATTAGCAATAACAAAAGTCTCAGCATCTCTACCAAATGAGTCTGTAAAACAAGAAAATCAAAGCCACTAGAGTTGTAAAGATTAAATTCACCGAGGAAGTTACTTCACTGTTAGGAATTTAGGTTGGAACAATTAGTTTCAAAGCAAAAAGTTAAAAATTCTGGGTGATTTGTTGAGGTTGTAAAGAGACAAGCAATAAATGAATTTGACAGTATATGGTAAACACATGCACAAGTATCACATTTAAAGTGGAAAGAATCATAATAGTGAACATGAGATGAATGATGTCTGAGGTTACCTATAATTGAAATTCTGTCACAAAAAGTGAGTAGATTGTAGGCATAAATGCACATACCAATATTAGAAATGAGGCCATATTAGGATCTGAGCAAATTTGCAAAATGAATTAAGAAGTTTATAGGAGGTTTAATTCTTTATGCAGATTAATTTGTTCCATTAATTCAGCTACTCATGATGCATTTATATAATTAGATAAATGTTGGGATGGAATATGTTTTGTGAATCTAGAAAATTTTTAAATATGACATACATATGTATGACAAGAAATATCCAGTCTTTAAAATAGTGTGGCCTCAGCAGTGGTGGCAACAAGATTATACATTTTCTGATCCATATTCCTCCTAGAAAAATTGTAATAGGTTTGGTCCAGACCATTGGACTATCTAGCAGCTGGCCTGTGAAAATAATTTGACAGCAGCTGTATCTCAAAATGTAAGGAATATTGGATGCCTTCACAATGCCCATGATAACCTCAAAATATGTGACTCATACTGTATGATAGAAGAGATGGGGAAATGCATAGCTTTGTTGTGGAGACCACACATGGTTTTCACCATTTCAAGCCTCCATTAAGCAAAGCACTGAATGATGAGTCATCTGCTACCTAATGTCTAGTGTCATAGAGGGTTGGCTGTTCCTTATTATGATGTGGATGCCCACCCACTTCTGTCACTTCACACCTAGGTGGTCACTTCCAGCATTTACTAACAGTCTACCAGTATGATGGTGGAAGCAGGGTATTTGGTTTTTGTAGAATAACTGTACTTTGCCAAAATTTGATGCACTTGATTTACAAATAAGAATTTAATGTCAGCTCAATCAGCATTTTAGATTGGAGAAAGTAGGATTTCAAAGAAAAAAAAATTAAATTCCCGGGTGAGTTGTTGAGTTGGGAAAGAGATAGAAGCAACAAATGAATTTGACAGAATGTGTTAAAGAGATTTTGAGCCAAAGAAGATAAAAAAAAAAAAAAAAAATCCAAATTAGGAAATCTCTGACAGGAAGGTTCTTTTTACCAAATTGAGACACTATCAGAGGCCTTAGCTGCCATCACTGGAAGAATGTCCACAACAAACATCAGGGATTCTCTCCCCCTCTCTTCAAATTTAACTGTTTTCTCTGAAAACATTACAATATCAAATTGTATTCTATGTTTAATTTGCTACCCAATGTAATTTGATAAAAATAAGTGTAAACAAAATTATTGTTTTAACTTAAAAGGTATAATATGAACTTTTAAATGTATATTTATTTGATTTTGGATTGAAAACTGTTTTAGCTATAGATTTTATTATGCCAAAATCAGTTAGACTTTTAATTTATTCATTTAATTTCAATAATTAATTAGTATTTTTTGTTCTGTAGCATTCCAGAACAAGAAAGAAGGTAAGTGCATTTTAAATATTTTAATCAAAAATTAATTAAAAATTTAATTAATATTAATTAAAATTTTAGTTAATATTTAAATTATTATTAATATATTTAAATTAAATTATATTTAATTTTAATTTAAAATTTTAATTAATATTTTAATTTTAAAAATTCATTTTAACCCATAAGCAGTTGCATCCACTTTTATAAGTGATCATTATTGAGAACACCCCATCAGTTTATAATGTTGTCATATGTGCTTATTTCTCATTAATATTTTTATTTCTAATTATAATATCATTCTGTGCACTATAACAGTATGCTATATTTATTCATTATAACAGTATTTATTAAAAAGACATATATTTTGGAACAGTAGCATAAAACATTTTTTCAGAATGTCTGTAAATTCCCTTTTAAGTTTATGTCAAATTGCAGTGCATTCAATGTCATAAAAATTACCTCACCGTAAAACAGTTAATGGAATTGTCTGAAAATTGTATGTCAGTACATCATGTTGACACCTGCATGTGTATTAACATTTAAAATGTTTTGTATGGAGCATCATGATTTATGGGATTGAGATGTGGGCACTAAGGAAGGAGGATTCTAGAATTAAGCTTATCAGTGGTGGTGGATGTGGAGAGGCTTGAAAGGGTGAAATGAACAGATGATCAACTTCCCTACTGGTGAAGCTAAGGCTGTGCAGCTCTTCTGATTGTTGATATTGTTGTGTGTGTGTGTGTGTGTGTGTGTGTGTGTGTGTGTGTGTGTGTGTGTGTGTGTGTGTGTGTGTGTGTGTGTGTGTGTGTTAGTACAGTTTATGGTGCTTCAATCAAAGTTTTGTAATCACTATTCCCTTGACTGACTGTTTCTTCCATTTCTGGAATTCAAGTTATGAATGAACCAAAACTTAAGTCTTGCAATTTTAGATAATTTTGCTCTATATTCTATCAGTGATGATTTTCCAGATTATATATATTTTTTAATTATTTCTAAACTTTCTTTAAGTACCAGGTGGTTATAAAATAAGTTTCCCTATTCAGAAGACCCTAGTGTCAAAACAGTTAGAGTTAGCACTGTGAAAATCAGTGGGTATGTCGTTTAGGGTATGGGGAAGCGATTTGTAGAAGAAAAAAAATTAGTTCAAATTTCTGCCACCAGGGGGAAACGGTGCTGCACATATGTAAAAGTTGTCATTTACTTACTTCAAGACATGCTGCTTAAGCAAATGACATCCTATTAGATAAAAGCAGAAAGGCAAAGGCCAATGCCACCATCAGTAACCATTATTGCTCTTACAAAAAAGAAATGTGCTCTTTTAGTAAAACCGTGCTACCAGAATAATAGTAACACTAATGCAGCACTATGTGAATATCGGAAACTTAAAGGTTTGTGAAAAGGGGCTTTGAAAACTAATGAAGAAATTTGAAGCGACTGGGGAGTTAGGTGTAATACCAGTCAGGGGATGACCACATATTGGAACGGAGGTAGTGAATGAAGTGACAGTTTCAATGGTCAGAATGCGAAACACTACCAGTCGGTAGTGCCGCCAGAGGTGTGTCAAGAGACTTGAACCTTCCTTGGTCTACTGTACGTAAAGTGCTTTGAATAATTTTATGCTGGTTCCTGTACAAGATTCACGTAGTGCAAGAACTAAAGTCTTGTGATCAGCAACAATGAATAAACTTTGCTTTATGATTTCTGGCTCGTATGGAACTTGATGATACATGAGCTGGAATGACCTTTTGGTCTGATGAGGAACATTTCATTCTTCATGGGGCTGTAAATGCACAAAACTGCCAAATATTCTTGTCCATCTGCTGTGCATGAAAGACCACTACAAAGTCCATACTTTATAGTATGGTGTAGATTCACAGCTGAGTTTATAATCGCACCATTTTTCTCTGAAGGGTCTACACCTCATCGCACCGTAAGGTGTACAGTAACTAGTGCACGGTTCTGTGATCTTCTGAGAGATCACATTATTCTCGCTCTGCAAGAAAGGCAATGCTTGGAGACCATAGTGTTCATGCAAATGGTGCCCCTCCCCATGTTGGTCAACAAGTGAAGGAACTACTCTGTTCAACATTCAGAAATGATCGCATCATTTCTAGAGACTTTCCGCAGTTCTGGCCAGCCTGATCACAGATCTCAATCCCTATGATTTCTGGCTATGGGGATACCTAAAAGACAGAGTTTACAGTGGCGGCATACAGATGCTTGTCGATTTGAAAGCAAGCATTAAACAGCATGTAGCCAACATCCCCAATGAGATGCTACGCGAAACTGTTTCGCACGCAGTCCTCCGTTTTCAGAATGTCATCTCAAGTGAAAGAAAGCACATAGAACAATATCTGTGGATTTCTAAGTTCTGATATTAAAATCTAAAATCTAATCCTAAGTTAAGTATTCCATCTCATATTTACAGTGGCAATTTCTCCCCTGGTGGCAAAATTTTTAACTAATTTTTTTTCTTCTACAGATCGCTTCCCCATACCCTAAATGACATACCCACCAATTTTCACAGCGCTATCTCTAATAATTTTAACACTAGGGTCTCCTGAAAAGGGAAACTTATTTTATAACCACCTGGTACCTCATTTCTCTGTCTTACTTTCACATAAATGACCCTGCTAATCAGTTAACTGAATTATTTAATTTATATTAATTAATTTTAATCACATAAGTTATAGTAAATGCTAATACATTTATGGTTCACTTATAATTATAATTATATAAAAAATGTTATGCAGTGTTTTGTCATTGTTTTTTTATAAAATATTGTTATTCTATATTTAATTATTTTCTGTAACTATTTTGTTAGCATTTTAAATCTTATTGGAATCATGTACTAGGGTAAAGCATTTAATGCTGTTATTAATAAAGGAATTTAACTCATATATAATAATATGCATGTTTCATTTTCAAAAAAAATCTTTTCATAGTGTATTAACTAGATTTATTGACAAATTTTTATATCTTTTTCTATGATCATAATTCTTTAAAAATAGATTTAGTACTATGTATAAATATAGTGCAAACGCATCAGAAATACATAGCTATATCTGAATAAATCAGAATATTAGTAAAACAGCATCGTTTTAAGTTATATTTCATATTGTGAATACCTTCACAACGAGTTGCCATGATATTGCACTACTTCGAATAAGTAACGCTTCATCTAAGGAGAAGACTAATGTTACTTATTCTCAGATAGGTACCACCACCCAGACGGCACCATTTCAGGGCTATTTGACCCTTCTTCGGTGGGTGGGTAGGTACCTGAGTGATGCAATGATGGCAAAACGGTTATGAAGTATAACTCCACAATATGAGAGATGCCCTGAAATGGTGCCGTCTGGGTGGTGGTACCTATCTGAGAATAAGTAACATTAGTCTTCTCCTTAGGTGAAGCGTTAATTATTCGAAGTAGTGCAATATCATGGCAACTTGTGAAGGTATTCACAATATGAGATATAACTTAAAACGATGCCGTTTTACTAATATTCTGATTTATTTAGATATAGCTATGTATTTCTGATGCGCTTGCACTATATTTATACATAGTCCTGACTCTCCCATAGCTTGAGGCTTATGTCCTAAATGCTTAGAGAATAGATTTAGTTTGATTTATTATATTTTTAGAATA
Organism: Mastigoproctus giganteus; assembly: GCF_048544385.1. Classification (NCBI taxonomy): domain Eukaryota; kingdom Metazoa; phylum Arthropoda; class Arachnida; order Uropygi; family Thelyphonidae; genus Mastigoproctus; species Mastigoproctus giganteus. Next base: position 206,195,358 of record NC_143576.1, on the reverse strand, counting down.
TTTTCAGAATTACGTTCCTACCCTTTTTAGTTCCTGTGAAAATATGGAAACTTATATTTTAACTTTTTAGTTTAATTTTATTTTTGATATTTTTGAAATAGGTCTGAGGTTCCACTTATTGGCTATGATGGAGAGCCATACAAAGGTATGAAGGTAGAAACGAATATAGATGAGATATCTGAGGCCGATATACATGTCAATGTAGATGAAATGTTGAAGCCAAACTATATTAACTTTCCTCCCAATCCTGGCGAGTAAGTAAGAGTAGATCAAAGCAATTAATATAATGCTTTCGTTGATATATGAAATGCCTTGGAGATGAAAAATGTAATAAATGATTCAGTAATTTCACAAGTGAAATTCTGCTACCTGAAAAAAAAGTAGACAAACTGCTTTGAAATTAAAAAACAAAATATATTTTGTAATTTACTTGTTTTTTTGGATTAACAGTGATGGAATAAGAACTAATGCAGATATAAGTTATCATCCTGTTTCTTTTTCTTCATCTGCTGATTTGAATAGAACAGATTTCTTATGAACCTTTTTTTTTTTTGCATAATATCCTATCTTGAAGCATCACTAGAGCTGAACTTATGTTAGTATCTTCTGCTATATGAATCAAGTACAGGTAACCCTCGTATAACACAGTAGTTAGGTTCCTATAAAATCTCATGTAGTGCAAAACCGTGTTTTATGGGACTAAGAACCAATACTTAAAGGGGGGGGTTATGTTCCAAAAGCTATCAAAAATACACTATTTTTTTATAACTATCAGAAACTTGAATTACGTCGCATTTTTGGGCAAAAGCCTCGAGTTGCATAGTCAGTTAACATACTTACAAGTTATTGCAAATGCATCAGATCTGCTCGCAGCTGGCTACTAAATAGTTATAAGATTGGCATCATTATGTATATCTCATATTGTGAATATCTTCACAATGAGTTGCCATGATATTGTACTACCTAGAATAAGTAACTCTTCACCATAGGAGAAGACTGTTGTTACTTATTCTCAGCAGATTCCACCACCCAGATGGCACCGTTTCGGAGCTGATTGTCTCCTCTTCAGTGGGTGGGCAGGTACCCTGGTGTTGCAATGATTGCAAGGCAGTTGTGAAGTATAACTCCACATTATTAGAGATGCCAGATGGTGTGTATTAATTTGAATTACATCGCATTTGAAGGCAAAAGCTTCTAGTTGTTGCGTAGCGAGATATACATAATGATGCCAATCTTATAACTATTTAGTAGTTATCTGTGAGCAGATCTGATGCATTTACACTAACTTGTGAGCATGTTAACTTTATGGTGCAGTTCCAGTATAGTTTGTGAGTAGGAGTCTCTAATAGGGCATGGGGATCATATGTAATACAGTACACTTTCTTTGTCAACTGGTATTTTTGTGCTAGCTTCTGCTGTATTATCCTGTTGACCTGGTTGTGTCTATGAGTGTACTCCATACTCCATCTGGGTGACCACTCTGCATCCCTCATTCTGGAGCCAGGTGGCATCATCAACATGTGGCATCTGTCACTTCAAGGTTCTTGGCGACGTACTTCCTGTAGTTCCTGGTGTTCATTACCTGGTCTTGGATGGCAAGCATGAATCCTTTGTTCTCAGGGAAGAGCCTTCTGCTTGTGAGCCATGCATTAAAAAGGATCTTATCTATGTAGTCTGGGTGGAGGTCCCTGTAGTGTCTGCCAATTTTTCTGTCTTTGTTTCTTCTGACAGTGTAAGTGGAGTATTTTTATTGAGGTTGAGCAGTGTGTAACAATTTGCCTAGCTTCTGTATGGCTTGATGGAGTGGCACAGTGTTGTCCTGGAAGTAATCCCTCACATTCTTAATCACCTTCTTCTGTTGTTCAGTGAGGTCTATCATACTCCTACCGCCTCCTTTCCAGGCTGTGGAGGCGCCTCCGTAGCCAGGTGGGAAGGAGCAGCAGCAACAGTGCGTAGCACACGCTTCTTGATTAGACCGGGGTTCGAGCCCGTCACCACCAAATACGGAGGATGCGGAAAGGTCAGGGAATGACCACCGCATATCCCGGAGCAATATGGCCTTAGTTGCAAATGCTCCTAAAAAAAACCAAAAAAAAAAAAAAACATCCAGGCTGTGGTCAGTCTCTCGATGGCTGACCTCAGGTGGTGTTGGTGGTTCTTGATCATCATTATTTTGGTAGATCTTATAATCCTGAAGGAATATATTAGTACTAGGGCTGCATAGGCATTTATGGCTCTGGACTTGTTCCTGCCATTCACCTTTGATTTTAACAGGCTTCTCAGTTTCTAATGGTGTTTCTCAGTAAGCTGGGCCTTGATCTTCTTGTGTTCTAACTGGTGAGCCTGCATCATCCCCAGATATTTGTAGGTTTCTCCCTCTGTCATGGCGTCAATCTCTTCACCAGCCTTCAGCTGGTAGTTTCAGCCAACTGGGTTTCTTTGATACGATCCACAGATCTTACATTTGTCTAGGCCAAATTGCATTCTGATGTAGTGCTAAACTCTTCAGTGATCCAGAGTAGCAGTTGGTGTTTGTTCTCAGTTGCCACAATGTCATCCATGTACATCAAGTGAGAGAGGGTGTACAGGTTCTTCCTCCCTTCTTTTAGGCTATATCCATACTTGCTGTTTTTGAGCATGGTGGACAGTGGGTTGAGTGCTAAGCAGAACCACAGTGGTTCAGGAGGCGCCTCCGTAGCCAGGTGGGAAGGAGCAGCAGTGCGTAGCACACGCTTCTTGATTAGACCGGGGTTCGAGCCCGTCACCACCAAATACGGAGGATGCGGAAAGGTCAAGGAATGACCACCGCATATCCCGGAGCAATATGGCCTTAGTTGCTAATGCTCCTAAAAAAACCAAATCACAAACAGTGGTTCAGGGGCATCACCCTGGAAGGTTCCTCTTCTGATGACAATTGTTCTGGATGTGATGTTCTCCATTCTGCCATGGCTGCTTCTAGGAAGTGTGCCAGTGTTGGGTGGACTTTGTAGATCTTCCATGTATCTATCAGTTAGTTATGGGGAACAGAGTTGAAAGTTATGCTGTAGTCAGTGTAGGCCATGTACAGTTTGTGGTGCTTCTTGTAGGCTTGCTCCATAACTGCCACATCATTGGTCAATTGCACCTTGTATTCTTTGCTCATCAGCTTACATCCCTTCTGTCGTGGGTTCGATTCCCACCTCGGGCTTGGATCACAGTAAAATGCAAAAACTTTGGGAGGTGCAATATGGCCATAGAAGCTGATGCACCAACAACTAACAAAAAAAAAAAAAAAAAAAAAATTACATCCCTTCTGCTGCTTGGCCATGATGTTCTGGTTCTCTAAGTGGTTTGATATCTTGGTTATAGTAGTAGTAGTAGTAGTAGTAGTAGTAGTGGCACATGATGCAAGAAAGCAAGTGTAGGAGCTTATGCAGCATCAGCCAAAAAAAAAAAAAAAAAAAAAAAAAATCACACCATTCCCTCCAAATGCCTGTCCAGTTCCTCCTTAAATTTATTTAACCTATCAACTTCTACAACGACAGATGGAAGTTTGTTCCAGCAATTAACCACCCGCTGGCTAAAGGCAAATTTCCGCACATCTATTCTACATCTGTCCTTTCTTAATTTGAACTTATGTCCCCGTAGGTTGGTAATCTGAACAAGTGGAAGGATCCCATCATAATTCAGCGTGCTCAACCCATTCAAGGCCTTATAGACCTCAATCAGATCACCGCGCAGGTGCCTAGTCTCCAGCCACTGCAATTTGCAGAACTTAAGCCTCTCTTGGTAAGAGAATCCCTTCATTCCCCTCACCAATCGTGTTGCTCTTCTCTGTACACGCTCAAGCAAATCTACATCCTTCCTAAAATGAGGCCTCCAGACCTGTATGCAGTACTCAAGGCGTGGCCTGACCATTGCCTTATACAGAGGGACAATCACCTCCTTTTCCCTGCTAGCAAAATTCCTATATATCATTGACAAAACCCCATGACCCGCCCTAGCAGCCTGTCTGCACTGCTCAGAAAACTTCATATCTGACTGCACAATTACTCCCAGGTCTTTTTCATTTTCTACCACCTTAAGTGTAGTACCACACAGTTGGTACGTTTCTCTGGGGTTACTTCTACCCATATGCAGTACTTTGCATTTGTCAAGGTTGAACTTCAGTTGCCACTTCTTAGCCCATCTGCCCAAATTATCTAGATCCTGTTGCAGTAGCACACTGCCATTACTGTCATTAACAACCCTGCCAACCTTTGTGTCATCTGCAAACTTCGACATTAAGCCTGATATACCTTCATCAATATCATTGATAAATACACAAAACAACAGTGGACCCAACACCGAACCCTGTGGGACTCCACTAATAACATTAGTCCACGAAGAGCAGCACCCATTGATTACCACCCTCTGTCTTCTCCCACTTAACCATCCTTTTATCCATTGTAGCAACTTACCCTTAATACCATTCTGCTCCAATTTGTACAGCAGTCTTCCATGCGCAACAGTGTCAAAAGCTTTCCTGAAATCCAAGTATATGATATCAAAATTATTTTTTGCATCCAGTTCCTTTGTGACCACATCATAATAACCAATCAAATTTGTCAGACAAGACTTTCCCTTAACAAACCCATGCTGTGTTTGAATTATTGCTGCAGTCTTGTCTAGATGATCCTGCAATGCATCTTTAACCAGCGACTCCATTATTTTACCCGGAACAGAAGTTAAACTAACTGGTCTGTAATTACTCGTGTCACCCTTCGATCCACCTTTGTGAATTGGGGACACATTTGCACATCTCCAGTCCGTGGGAACCTCCCCTGAGTCCAAGGATGCTCTCATAATTATGGCTAAGGGTTTGCTTAGTTGCTTTGCCGCCTCCTTTAATATAACTGGATAGATCCCATCCACCCCAGGTGCCTTTCTTATGTTTAACTTCAACAATTTCTCCACCACTTTGCTCTCAGTTATTACAAAATCATTAAGCACACTGCTACAATTTGATAACCTTCTTCCATTTTCAAACTGTAATAATTCCTCACGTGTGAATGTAGATGCAAAATACTCATTCAGTTTGTTTGCTATCTGAGCAGGATCATCAACAGTCGAACCATCGATGTCAAGTGGACCAATCATATTCATCCCCTTCCTTTTAGAGTTTATATAAGTAAAGAAATCCTTGCTGTTTTTCTTAGCATCTTTTGCCAAAGATTTCTCGTAATCCGCCTTCGCCTGCCGAACCTCCTTTGTGACCTGATTACAGACTAGCTTATATCTGCCACAGGCTTCTGCGTCACCTGATAATTTATATGCATCCCATGCATTTTTCTTCTCTGTCACGAGTCTCATTAGTTCATTTGATAACCATTTAGGCCTAAACCTTGAACGATATTTCTTAATCGGTATATAAAGTCTAGTAGCTTCCACGATTAATTCCTTGAATATTTCCCACTTAGAATTTACTGTTTGTAACATCGTCAGTTGATCCCACTGTACAGAATTTAAAAACTGTCTGAGACCACTGTACTCCCCTTTACGGAAGCAAAAACCCTTTCCTTTACCCCTGACGGTAGTTACCTCTTTGAGTAAATCCCACTTCAGCACACTGTGATCACTGCCACCTAGTGGTTCCTTTATCTGCAAATTCTTAATACACGAATGATCACTGCTGATAACCAGATCAAGAGTGTTACTTTCTCTGGTTGCCTCTCGAACATGCTGCTGCAGAAAACAATCATCCAATAACTCCACAAAAGTCTGACTAGTGTGTGAGTGACCAACCCACAAGTTCCAGTCAATATCTGGGAAGTTAAAATCCCCCATTATAAGACATTCTGATTTACTGTCCCACTCTATTTCTCTGTACAATTGTTCATTGTACTCATTCAAGTCATTAGGCCTATAACACACTCCTACTCTTATTTTTCCTTTCGCAGTGCTTATCTCACACCAAACTGACTCAACAGAGCACTGTTCATCTATATTAACTGGGTGCACTTCCTTTGATTTTATGTTTTTCTTAATTAACAGCATAACACCCCCTCCCTTTCTGTCTTGTCTATCCTTTCTGTACACATTGTACTCCCCAAATTCCAGTTCTGCATTCCTTATATCTTTGTGACACCACGTCTCTGCTATCCCCCTGTGACACCACGTCTCTGCTATTAATGGAGGCACTGGTGAAAGAAGCACTGCAGGATCATCTAGACAAGACTTCAGTTATAGCTAGGACACAGCATGGTTTTGTTAAGGGGAAGTCTTGCCTGACCAATTTGATTGGATACTATGATGCAGTCACAAAAGAACTGGATGCAGGGAATAACTTTGATATTATATACTTGGATCTTAGAAAGGCTTTTGATACTGTTGCACATGGAAGACTGCTGCACAAATTGGAGCAGTGTGGCATTGGAGGCAAGTTGCTGCTATGGATAAAGGGGTGGTTGAGGGGGAGAAGACAGAGAGTGGTAATCAATGGACACTGCTCATCGTAGACTAATGTTATTAGTGGAGTCCCTCAGGGTTCAGTATTGGGGCCTTTATTGTTTTCTGTATTTATAAATGATATTGATGAAGGTATATCAGGCTTAATGTCCAAGTTTGCAGACGATACGAAGGTTGGCAGGGTTGTCAAGGACACTACTGACACTATGCTGCTGCAACAGGATTTGGAAAGGTTGAGCAGATGGGCTTCGAGGTGGCAAATGAAGTTTAACATTGACAAATGTAAAGTACTACATATGGGAAACAGCAACCCCAGAGCAACGTATCAACTCTGTGGTACTACACTGACAGTGGTAGAGAATGAAAGGGACCTGGGGGTGGTGGTGCAGGCAGATATGAAGTTCTCTGAGCAGTGCAGACGAGCTGCAAGAGTAGCTCATGGTGTATTGTCAATGATATATAGGAATTTTTCTAGCAGGGATAAGGAGGTGATTATTCCCTTGTATAAGGCAATGGTCAGGCCACACCTAGAGTACTGTATACAGGCCTGGAGGCCTCATTTCAGGATGTAGAGCTGCTGGAACGAGTACAGAGAAGGGCAACTAGATTGGTGAATGGGACAAAGGGGTTCTCTTACGAAGAAAGGCTTAAGTTTTGCAAATTATAGTGTCTGGAAACTAGGCACCAGCGGGGTGATCTGATAGAGGTGTACAAAGCCTTGAATGGTTTGAGCATGCTCAATGCTGATGGGATTCTTCCTCTAGCTCAGAAAAATCACCTGAGAGGGCATAAATTCAAATTGAGGAAAGACAGATGTAGGATAGATGTGCGGAAATTTGCCTTTAGCCAGCGGGTGGTTGGTGGGTGGAACAGACTTCCATCCCTTGTCGTGGAAGTTGATAGCCTAAATAAGTTTAAGGCTCAGCTGGACAGGTATTTCGAACGAACAGACGGGTGAAGTGGAAGTGGTTATTTTTATTTATTTATGTTACTTTTTTTTTTTTTTTTTTTTTTTTGGCTGATGCTGCATAAGCTTGCTTTCTTGCATCAAATGCCTCTACTAATGCTAATGCTAATGCTAATCCCAACAATATCCGCCTTTGATGTCTTGACCAACACTTCAAATTCATCAAATTTATTTACTATACTTCTAGCATTGGTATACATGCAAGCATACATGCTCCTATGCCTATTCCCTGTTACCCTAACACATCCCATATACCCAACTATACCATGATGACTGCCATCCGTCCCTGAAACCCCCAACACCCCTCGCTCCAGGTCGCTTCTTATTCTAATAGAAGTTGTGCAAGAATCACCTTCACCTCTGCCTGCGGTTACTGTTAAACTATTAGTCTTTGTATCTCCCCAAACTAGCAGTTTTCCGACCCACCTAACACTGCCTCGATAGCATCAGCAAATATTCTTGCACCCTTTCTATTTAAGTGTATCCCATCCCTGTAGAAGCAATCTCTGCTGTTAACAAGTACAGTCCAGGCTGAAAAAAATTCTACCCCTTGAGCCTTGCACAATCTTTCCAGGGCCGAATTGATCGACAAGGCTCTCATCATGTACTCCCTCCTATCGTGTCTGGGAAGAATTGCAGACACTTTCAAATTCAACCCTATTTCACGGCTTTTTTTCAACAGTGACCTGTACTTGTTGAGTAATTCCGCCGGTCTCCTACTCTTAATATCATTAGTACCAACGTGTACAACTATATCACCTTTTGGGCCCTTGAAAGATGATATCCGCTCTACAACGTCATCAACCTTTGCCCCTGGCAGACATACCCTGGTCCTGTTCCACCTATCCTTTTTACAAAATATAATCCCCGTCTCCCTGACAGTAGAGTCACCAACAATAACTAGTTCCTTTGGGACCAGCGCATTCTGCTTTGGAGATTGCCGCTGTGTTGCCTGATGCCCAGGAGTGAGCTCTGGCGTTGAGTTGGGCAGCTGAGAGCCTGATGGGCCCCTCAATTTAGATCTTTCGAGGGCATCCACCCTGTCCTTCAAACTCTCATATAGGCCCATAACAACGCTGAGTTGTCTCCTGATTTCCTTACACTCCTTACATCGCGCACTCACAAAGACATCCCCCATGGCAATATCATGTTCCGTTCCAGAGAGTTCGGCAAACATTTCACAAGTTGCACATTTTTTTAGGCTGTGATGCGTTGGAGAATTGCCCCCCTCAGTTCTCCCCCGATTCACAGCACTCCTGCCACTTTGTGCCCGTTGCTTTGCTGCTCTAGTCTGGGGCATGGTAGTTTAAATTAATAAAATCAATAAATTAAATATCAATAGTATTTATGCAGATGGTTAGGATCTTACATTGTTGGCAAACAGGTGATTGGTCTGTACTTTGCCAGGTTTGTGGTATCTTTGTCCTCAGCCTTCAGATGAGTGATTCCTTGAGTCAGAAACTTTGGGATTATGTCAGGGTGTCTTATCATCTGGGTGAACTGCTTCACTAAGTATTTGCCTATGTGTGCAGTGAACTTCTTGTACCAGTATTATTATTATTATGTTACTATTACATTTATATAGCAGTATTCAATATGTGTGTAGTTTAATAAAATCTTTTTAAAAGTGTTTATTCTTTTTAATGGCATGCACAGAAATATGAAAGTGCAAAAAAAAGCAAGCACAATATATTAAGTATGCTGGTTTTCAACTTACATATAAGCCACTTCGTCATAAACACTGGGAAAAAAAAGCTAAAAAAAATCAATGTCATCTGCCAGCATATTGATGGAAAATAGCCTCTGAAAAAAGTGGGAGGTCCCACTTATAGTGCTCTTTTGAGCCACTCTCTTTGAAAGTACTATAATAGGAGTTTACTGTATATTCCTGTATGTAACATTCTCTCACAGTGCCCCATGAGCTGTCCTAGCAGCCCATCTGCATTACTCAGAGAACTTCATGTTGGACTGTGCAATTACTCCAAGATCTTTTTCATTCTCTGCTGCTTTAAGTTTGGTATTACTCAATTGGTATGCTATTCTGAGATTACTATTACCCAAATGCAGTACTTTTCAGTTATCAACATTAAACTTCAATTGCCACTTTATACGAGGTTATAAGGATATAAAAACATTCCTAAGGAGGATATATCCTTATAACCTCGTACAAAGAACTATACATGAAGTAGACTTGAAATTCAGCTGACAACAAATAAACAGCTAACCGCAAACATCGCCATAATTCTTCTATATCATAGCCAATTTGCCAGACAACTTAGGAACGTTGGTACCTAAGAAAATTCTTAGGTACCAACACATTCTTAATTTTCTCATTGTACAATAAAGTCAGTACTTCTTTCAGTAGTTACAAAAATACCCAAAAATACGACATCAAAGATATCAATAATATAGTGTATTTAATCTCTTCTCAACAAGACTGCAATGCATGTTACTTTGGAAGTACCACATTAAGATATGGCATGTCAAATACATTGAACACCAGAACTTATTACCATAACGCAAGCTTAAAAACATCATGTCATACCACCAAGTGCTCACTTCCCATTGTTCACTCTTTGAACCACCAACTGAAAATTGATTCGCCAATAGTTTAAAAAAAAACTCCCCCTCCAGCTACAAATTGACTACTATAGAATCACGCGATAGAATAGTTTAAACATAACACACAGTATTTAATTCTTAATGCCCAACTACCCTCAGCTTTCTCACCAATTTAGAATTTAAGTAACATTAAATTTCTGTGTCTGGACAAACTGCATCATGGGAATTGAAACATATAATCATCCCTCTTCATTCCACCCTCACTAACCAACTGATGATCATTATGAAAGCCTCCATCAGGCTCTTGGTTTTAGTGCTTCAAATCATTATAGACATATGTTGAGAAGGTACACCTTTCTCTATGTGTTTATTTTAAACACTTTATTCCATTTTAATTTTTTCCTAATAAGCAGTTGAGAGGTAAGTTCCTGTAAATTTTAGGTTTCCATTTTTTTTAACTGTTTGACATAAGGGCTAAGAAATAGATAAGATAACATAAGAGCTAAGAAGTAGAATTACTTATCGTACTCACTTAATGAATAAAACTTGCACTGATGATAATAAATATGATTAAATATAATTAATCTGCTTTAAGACAATGCAAACACAAAATAAAACAAGAGATAAGGAAACCATTACTAGGAAAGTCAGCCCTAACTTCTTGCACCACCTCATTCATATCACTGATGCTGAGAGGCCAACACTCAAAAAATAATATTTCTACAAATCACATTAAGTGGGAAAATTAACTATGACTTCAGAATAAGAGAAATAGGCATAGGAAATTAATGAGGGAGATTTAGAAAATTTGTTTTGAAAACTTATATATTGTATTAGATATATCTAGATATATAGCACTAGATTTATCTATCTAGTGCTACAAGGATTAATATTCACTTGCTGATATTTTGTTTATATATTATTTAATTGTGATTTATTCTGTATTTGCTATCTTTTAGAATAAAACCTCTTCGCTCTTGTGGTGGAGTTCATACAGGAACTGACCCACTTCAGAAAGGGTTGAAATGTACACCTTTGGCGTAAGTAGAATATGCACATTTCTTATTTTCAAAATATTATATTCACCTATGTTTCTTTAGAAAGTAATTATTAAAATAAATAATTTCAATGATTTAATTTCTCTAAGGATTTACATCATTAAGAGTTTCAGGTATTTGATTATACAATAGATTGCACTTGTCTGAGTGGACTATTCGCATCATAAAAAGATTAAATAAATGAATTTTTTGTTCATACTGTGAATAGCTGTAAATGTTTATACTCTGGTGTAGCTACAGAATATTACTGTATTTTGTGGATTCTAACATGCTACCATGTTCTACTCTGTGAAAATTATCTTTCCCTGCCAAAATTAAATAAAATAATTTATTATTTTGCAGCCAATTGAGAAAATAATTTGCATTTTTATAATCTCCCTAAAAATTATTTATGCTAGTATTTTAAAATATATTTTTATATTGTATCATTATCCCTACATCTGTAAATACAGTAGAACCACATAAATTTTGCAACTCTGGGACTTGACCCTTGGCTGATTTTTGAAATCTAATATTGTATAGCTCCAGTGGTAGTAGGGTGCACAGATTATTAATTACTATTGAAAGATTATGCAGTGAGAAGATGAAGTGGAAAAGCAACAATGCCAGTACAGAAATTATTGCAAGATCTCTCATTTTGGGAAACTTTTCTGAAATGACATTTAGTTTTAACTTGAGAAATAATTTAAAAAAATCACTGCCATAATAACAATTGTAATAATTGCAGTGGGTAATGGATTGTATTAATTTTATATTAACTTAAATTAATTATACTGTAGTTATGTATTACTTTATGTTAATTAATATTAATTATAATTAAGGAACATTTTTAAAACATAAAACATGCATAGTGTCTTATGAAAATTGAAAGTGGATTTAGATAAAGTGCTGAATCTATCTAGTGCTACAATCATTTTATTTTGAAATACAGATAGCATCACAATAACAGGGTGTCCCTCAGGGATCTATCTTCAGTCCTATGCTATTTTTAATAAGAATAAACAATATCATCCATGATATTCCAAGCACAGTAGAATTATATCATTATGCAGATGACCTCATGATTTTGTGCCAAGGAAAAACTATGAATTCTATTGAGAGACAGCTTCAGATCTCAATTAACAAAATTGAGCTGTGGAATGGCTACCGCTTATTAGCACAAAAATCTGACTGTATTCATTTCTGTAAAAAAACGTAAGGTCCTGAACTACATCTTAAAAATTTCACCATACCTTTTTCCAATAGTATCAGATTTCTTGGCTTAATCCTGAACAATAAATTAAATTTCTTACAACACATCACATACCTGAGAACCATTTGCTTGAAAAAATTAAATATCCTCAGAGTACTAGCTTCATTGACATGGGGTGCTGACCGATACACTCTGCTTCGGGCATTAATCCAATCTCACTTGAATTACGGAGCTCCAATCTATGACTCTGCCAGGAAAAGTGCACTAACTCAGCTAGACACTATCCTTCACAGTGTCCTAAGAACTGCTTTAGGAGCATTCGGAACATCCCCTGTACAGAGTCTATATATAGATGCACACGAACCTCCACACCATCTTCAGAGGAAAATGTTGCTCCTAAACTATGCAGCAAAAATACAGAGTCTTCCCTTTCATCCTATCTCACCATACTTATTTGAGCCCCAATGAACCATATTTTATCAAAACAAACCTAACGAGAACAAACCTATTGGGATAAGGTTGCTACAGTTAACACAATGTTGAAATCTAGACATGGGTAATGTCTTTCAGGAAATGAGTACTCATGACCCTCCATGGTCTGATTATACACTGGTCTGTGATTTCTCATTCCAACAATGGGGGAAAACCCAAGCAGCAGACCCTACCATCAGGAAACTCCATGTTGCACATGTAGCAGAAAATTCTCAGTGATTTCAAATATATACTGATGGCTCAAAAACAAGTATGACAGTGGGTGCAGTGGCAGTTTTTTCTATTTTTTCTACTTCTTTGTCCCTTCCAAAGGAATGCAGCATCTATTCTGCTGAACTGTGGGCGATTAAAAATAGCTCTGGATCACATGATTAATCTATCCATGAAGCAAATTATGATCTACTCTGATTCTCTGAGTGCAATAAAATCATTGAAAAATCCATCTAAACCAATCTTGAAGCAAATAAGATCACAGATTATTGCATTACAAGCTGTAAACCAATCAGTAACTTTCTGTTGGATACCAGGTCATGTAGGCATCAAAGGAAATAAATATGTAGATTAAGCCGCTAAACATCCGATCACTGCAAGATCTCCTAACTACCAAGTGCCATATACAGACTACAAATCAGTCATAAAAAACATGTGTGAAGAGAAATGGTTGCAAATCTGGCAGGCTCAGTGCGGCAATAAACTGCTTCAATTTAAACAGGAACCTAAGTTGTGGCCATCAAGCATGCAATCAAATAGGCAAGAGGAGGTGATCCTGGCTAGGATGCATATTGGGCATATGTATCTAACCCATATTTATCTACTCAAGGGGGAAGATCCGCCTATTTGTACTTGTCAGACTACACTTACAGTGAGGCATATTCTAATAAATTGCAATCATTATAATAATTATCGAAACACAATTTTCAAATCGCTTTCACATCTGCAAGAACCTTTGACATTACCCCATCTGATTGGAGATGATGCAAATCTAGCTGAGTTCTTTGATTTCTTAAAGCAGACAGGATTATTTTACAGATTTTAACTGGTAATTGCACTATGGAATAGAATCGGGCACAATATGGCCCTAACAGCCCTTGTGCCACTAAACAACATCCGCAGTAGTGCTGCCAGCCATTCGTAATAGCAGCTCAACACTCAATTTTGCATTATGAAGCTGTTATTATTATTAGCCATATGGTGCAAGGAAGCCCGAGGCTTATGCTGCACCAGCCAAAAAAAAATTCTGATTTACCCTAAGACAGAGAGAGAATGAGAGAGAGAGAGAGAGAGAGAGGTAGAAATGAATCACCAAGAAAGAGAAGAATGATGATATCCAGATCAGGACCCTGGGTGTGCCAAGCCCATACTCACCAGATGTAAGCCCCTGGGGTTGTTTCTAAGTAACCCAAATTTTTGGCATGCATTTCTGCATACTGTTTATTTTATATTTCGTCTAGCTATTGTTTCATATAATAAAATAATAAAAATATATAAAACTGTAAGGTATATGGCCACTTTATTTTTTAAATTAATTTTACAAAGCCAGAGCTTCAGAATTATAATATAGCTAATCGTATTTTTGTCCTTATTGAAATTATATGAAGTTGGGAGAATTGTCTTTTGCTTTCATATGTTTTTTCAGAACACATGAAAGCACAAGAACGAGGAATTACCATATTATGCCAGGAATTCTGGTATTGGACAACTTTCAAAGAAATGGCATCATCAGGGTTAATCTGGTGAGTATAGGCTTAAAAGATGAGACACTGTTATGACAGCCTGTTTCAGGACCTACATTTTAAATAAATGGCAGATTAGCATTAACATTAGTAGAGGCATATGATGCAAGAAAGCAAGCTTATGCAGCATCATCCAAAAACCCATTTCACTCCTCCATTTGTTCCAAATACCTGTCCAGCTCAGCCTTAAATTTATTTAGGCTATCAACTTCCGCAACAAAGGATGGAAGTCTGTTCCACCAACAAACTACCCACTGGCTAAAGACAAACTTCCGCACATCTATCCTACATCTGTCTTTTCTCAATTTGAATTTATGCGCTCTCAGGTGATTATTCTGAGCAAGAGGAAGAATCCCATCAGCATTGAGCATGCTCAAACCATTCAAGGCTTTATACACCTCAATCAGATCACCTCGCAGGTGCCTAGTCTCCAGACACTGTAATTTGCAAAATTTAAGCCTTTCTTCGTAAGAGTTAATCTTGTTGCTTCACTAATCTTGTTTGCCTTCTCTGTACTTGTTTCAACAGCTCTACATCCTTCTTAAAATGAGGCCTCCAGACCTGTATACAGTACTCAAGGTGTGGCCTGACCATTGCCTTATACAAGGGGATAATCACCTCCTTATCCCTGCTAGAAAAACTCCTGTATATCATTGACAAGAAACTATGAGATACTCTTGCAGACCATCTGCACTGCTCATAAAACTTCATATCTGCCTGCATAATTACCCCCAGGTCCTTTTCGTTCTCTACCACTGTCAGTGTAGTACCACAGAGTTGATATGTCACTCTGGGGTTACTGCTTCCCATATGTAGTACTTTACATTTATCAATGTTAAACTTCATTTGCCACCTCTCAGCCCATCTGCTCAACTTTTCTAGATCCTGTTGCAGCAGCGTACTGTCATTAGTATCCTTAACAATCCTGCAAACCTTCATATCGTCTGCAAACTTGGACATTAAGCCTGATATACATCATCAGTATCATTTATAAATACAAAACACAACAATGGACCCAACACTGAACCCTGAGGGACTCCACTAATAACATTAGTCCACGATGAGCAGTGTCCATTGATTACCACTCTCTGTCTTCTCCCACTCAACCATCCCTTTATCCATAGCAGCAATTTTCCGCCAATACCACACTACTCCAATTTGTTCAGCAGTCTTCCATGTGCAACAGTATCAAAAGCCTTTCTAAGATCCAAATATATGATATCAAAGTTATTCCCTGCATCCAGTTCCTTTGTGACCACATCATAGTATCCAATCAAATTGGTCAGGGAAGACTTTCCCTTAACAAAACCATGCTGTGTCCGAGCTATAACTGAAGTCTTGTCTAGATAATCCTGCAGTGCTTCTTTAACCAGTGCCTCCATTAATTTTCCTGGAACAGAAGTTAAACTAATAGGTCTATAATTACTTGTTGCTTTTTGATCCTCCTTTGTGAATTGGGGTCACATTTACACATCTCCAGTCCATGGGTACCTCCCCTGAGTCCAAAGAAGCTCTCATAATTATGGCTATGGGTTTGCTTACTTTTTTTGCTGTCTCCTTTAATATAACTGGATAGATCCCGTTCACCCTGGTTGCCTTTTTTATGTTTATCTTCAACAATTTCTCCTCCACTTTCCTCTCAGTTATTACAAGATCATCTAGCTGCCAGAGTTTAACTCACCTCTGGAATTTCCCTCCCTGAGTAACTCCTCATGGGTGAATGTAGATGCAAAATACTCATTTAGTTTGTTAGCCACCTGAGCAGGATCATCAACAGTTTGAAACATCAATATCCAGTGGACCAATCTGATTCATCCCTTTCCTTCTAGAGTTTACATAAGTAAAGAACTCTTTGCCAAGGATTTCTCATAATCTGCCTTTGCCTGCCTAATCTCCTT
Source organism: Mastigoproctus giganteus (assembly GCF_048544385.1). Lineage (NCBI taxonomy): Eukaryota > Metazoa > Arthropoda > Arachnida > Uropygi > Thelyphonidae > Mastigoproctus > Mastigoproctus giganteus. The sequence continues at coordinate 206,179,030 of NC_143576.1, read as the reverse complement.
GTGACTTGGTTACAGACTAGCTTATATCTATCATAGGCTTCCATGTCACCTATCAATTTATATGTATCCCATGCATTTTGTTCTCTGCCATATGTCTCATTAGTTCCTCTGACATCCATTTAGGCCTAAACCTTGAACAATATTTCTTAGTTGGTATGTAAAGCCTAGTAGCTTCCAAGATAAATTCTTTGAATGCTTCCCATTTTGAATTTGCTGTTGGTAACATCATCAGTTGGTCCCACCGTATAGAATTTAAATACTGTCTCAGACCACCGTAGTTTCCTTTATGAACGAAAAAACCTTTCCCTTTACCCCTGATGGTAGTTACCTCTTTGAGTAAATCCCACTTCAGCACACTGTGATCACTGCTACCTAGTGGTTCCTTTATCTGCAGATTCTTAATGCATGAAGAATCACTACTGATAATCAGATCAAGAGTATTACTCCCTCTAGTTGCCTCCCAAACATGCTGCTGTAGAAAACAATCATCCAATAAATTCATAAAAGCTTTGCTAGTGTGTGAGTGACCAAACCACAAATTTCAGTCAGTATCTGGGAAATTAAAATCCCCATTATAAGACTCTCTGATTTACTGGCCCGCTCTATTTCCGTGTACAGTTTCTTATTATGCTCATCAGAGTCATTAGGCCTATAGCACACTCCTACTCTCAATTTTGATCTCCCAATGCTTATGTCACACCAAACTGACTCTGCACTGCAATGTCCAGCGATGTCGGCTGGCTTCACTTTCCTTGGATTTTATGTGTTTCTTAACTAATAGCATAATCCCTCCTCCCTTCTTATCCGTCTATCTTTCCTGTACACATTGTACTCCCCAAATTCTAGTTCTTCATTCCTTATATCTGTGCGACACCACGTCCCTGATATCCCAACAATATCTGCCTTTGATGTTTTGAGCAATACCTCAAATTCATGAATTTTATTTACTATACTTCTAGCCCTAGTGTACATGCAAGTATACATGCACCTGTTCTTATTCTTAGCTACTCTAACACAACCCATGTGTTTACTTGTACCGCAATGACTCCCATCAGTCTCTGAAATACCCTGTATCTTGTTTTCCAGGTTGCTGTTCATTCCAATAGAAGCAGTGCAAGAATCACTTTCACCTCTGCCAGTGGCTACTGTTAATCTATTAGTCCTTGTATCCCCCCCAAGTAGCAGTTTTCCGACCCACCTAACACTGCCTCGATAGCATCAGCAAATTTGGTGATGCCTCGATCACCAAAGATTAAACATTTGGTGATGCCATATGTTTGAAAGTTCTGCAATATACTTGAGAAACTTGTTGTAAGCCAAAGTTTGCTCTGCTGTGAATGATAAGATATATTGTATTAACCTAGACAATTTGAATGCCATTGACTGCAAAAACATAGGAAAGGACAAGATAATCCTCCCAAATTCATGTAATTGGATGAATGTTCCTACATCAATATCACTGTAAAAGTTATTTGGTGTTGAAGGGATTGTATTATGTCAGCTTGCTGACATAATTCATTCCCTTGCTATCTGACACTTTTTGCAATTTAGATTGGATCTCCGGGATGTCTTCAAATCTTCATATTTTTAATTGGATTTTCATTTTGGGAACAGAAAGAAGTCACAAGGGGGCCAGGTTGTGAAAATAAAGAGGATGTGAGACCATCCATTTTGTTCTTGGCTAAAAACTGCTGAACTGACAAAGCCATGTGAGTGGCCCCAGCATTTCTTTACTTTAAATATTTTATTTAAAGGTTGCTGGGCAATTTATTGAAAAGTTGAAGTTGGTCTTCAGTGGAAAATCTGAGATATTAACTTTTTTTTTTTTTTTTTTTTTTTAAGGATAGAATAGAAATAAGGAAACAGGAATGTTTCTTCTGTTTTGCATATTTCCATCCCATAATAACAATTATTATTATTATTTATTTTTTTTTTTTTCTTTGCTAGCAGTTGTGCCGATAACTGTAACACAACTGGGTGTGTGGGGATTTAAGAGCGGGCATTTATGAAAATGTGTCCTTGATTTTTTTTTTTTCTGATCAGTATGGTTCTAAGCATTATAAAAATAAAATGTCATATTTGTAGTAGTAATTACAGTACATATTTAAAAAAAAAATGATAGCTTAATTTGTTTTGTGGAATGCATTTTACACAGCTAGAAAGCCTATAATATGGTCACAAATGAATATTTCTCATTATTCATTAGTTTCATTGGATGCATTTTACATAGCCGGAAAGTATATAATATGGTCACAAACAAATATGTCTCGTTATTATTTATTTATTTTTTTTTATCATTAATACATATAAGCATGGCAAGAATGAAAATATCATATGCACATTGAGAGTAATCATTAAAAAAATTTACAGCTTAATTTGTTGCACAGGTGATTTAAATACACCAATCTTTAAAAAAACTCATTGCATGTGAACACAGTTGCATATGGACTTTTCTTTAATCTGGTCAAATGAAACTTGAAGAAAGATGGTGTTACATGATGTTCTTTTCAATAAAATAAATCCTTTTTAATCAATATGTAAGATCATCAAAGAGCTACTTACTGATTTCCTAGAAAACATGAAACATATACAATAACAAACACATTCCATAAATTAGAACATGAGCTTGGAAAATCAAAGCAGTTGGGCTTATCAAGGTGTTTAGATCTGATGATACCATGCACTTTGTTGCTTGTTCTTGTCCCCCCCTTCACAATTACACTACATAGAAAGGTGACTTTGAAATGCTCAAGAAATGATTTTTTTTTTTTACTGAAAGTTATAGAATGATATGATCACTTGTTTTTTGGTGAAACTGATTTTGGAGCAAGCTCTTCATATGTCAAGAATTTTCTTCATGTATGATCTTAATAACCAGTTCCAAAAATGGGAGCAGGTAAACAATAATCACAGTATCCCCATGATTCTACTGACTAGTTAAGAAAATACTTTAATTTTATTAGCTTTTAAATATGTATTCTAAATTACAGTCAGTATTGATTAATACTTTTCTTGTTTTTAAATTTCAGATTGGTTGATGATCCGGACAGGTAGGATATTCTTTATGTATAATTAAAAATAAAATTAGATTAAATTAGTAAATTGAGAATAATCTTGTTTCGCTGTGTATTTGATCGTTGGTCAACAAATTTCAACGGGCATAAGTAATGCTATGGTCTTAATATTCAAGATGGAAAACATCATTCACTTACAAACTTCCTTGATCTTAACTTATAACCTTCCTCAATCTATGGCAATTGAAATTTTGCTCACTACCAAATATATTGGGCAAGACTGTCTTCAGTTTACTAATTTATTTCATAGGCCATGTATCTTTTGCTATATTAAATATTTGAAGTTTTAAAATAAGATTATTAAAACTCCAACCTTATTCAGTACTGCATATCATGGTTGTGCTTGCTCTAAAACTATTTGTGTATGCCAAGAGAGAATTAATTATCACACAGTTATTACACTGTGGTCATAAACAAATTTATTGTCATGCACAGATAATTAATTCTCTCTCCATTTAAAAGCATGATTGAGATAATTATATATAAAAAAATCAGCAAAATTATGGACAGGAATTCCAGTCAGTGGAGGGGCATTAATATACAGGGGGAAAAGAGAAAGTGAGAGAACAGAACCTTGGGAAACTTCAGCATTACTTGAGAAGTTAGAAGTTAGGGAGAGCCATCTTCCATCACACCAACATAGTGAGTCGCCAGTAAAAAAACTATCTGTTAGATCTGGCTGTGGTTCTGGGGTAGCATGCATGGATGCAAATTCACACATTGTGAGATTGAGCCCCATACCTGATCACCAGAAGTGCATAGTCTGTTGTTAGCTGCTGTGCTTTTATGTCGGCTGCAACAAAAACAGTTATTACAATGAAGTTGTGAACTCTTCTGACCTCAGCCATCCACAGTATAAATGGACACATAATCTTCTCCAAAAATTGGAAAGAAGACCACAAAGTGAAATATTGTTGGGAAGACCTTTATTCCAAATGTGATTTTTAGAAATTTTGAGAGAAAATGCTGGAATTTATTCAGTCTTTTTCTTACTCAAAAATGAGTGACATAAGCCAAGATATTACCAGTGTATTGACGCTGATGGAATCTATATTGGCAACCAATAACTTTTGAAAGAATAAGGTTGGTGGAAAGGAATTAATTGGCTGGATATCAGCAAATTTCAAATGTAAAAAATGGATTTCTTTTTACATTTTCTTATTGCACTGGTGCTGTCAGGACTTGGAGACTTCCTGTCATCAAGGATGTTCAGGATTCTTCTGTTGTCTTTCTGTCAGAAAACTAAAGGGGTGTTGAATGGAATTAGTTCAGCAGTTTAATAATAAGGGATGATTCACTATGATCATCAATGCAAGAGCTAGAGGATAAGAAACTAATAGGTCAGCTTTAACTTTAGACAAAGATGTAATATAACCATCGGGATGTAACAAAGGTGGAAATATGGATGGGCAGATGTTGCAGCCAATACCTTTGACAAAAGACCAGAAGGTCAAACTATTAGTTAAAATTTATATGCATTAACTGATATTCACTAATAGAGACCACATGTCAGCTGATGAGAAGCCAGTAAGTTTCAAAACAGCTGTACTGAAAGAGGCTCAGATTTTTAAATGTATAGTGGATTCACCTATTCTGGTGATGCTATACAATTTAAAAAGCTATTAGCAACTTAAGTGGCACCAAGTATAAAGGTATTTGTCCTTAAGTGAACTTAAGTCGAAGTCTTAGTGCTAAGTACTTGATACTCTCATCAATGAGAGCAAAAAGTCTCTCCACGATTGAAGTTGAACACAGTTGATGTTTAGAAATTCTGACCTTATTTCAACTTACTGCATTGAAATACCCATGCAGTCTATAGGTTGAACTATTATTTGGAAAGAAGTAAGTTTCCTCTTCATAGATTTTTCAAACTCAAGTTTGAATTTATTAATAACTTGTTTGCAACTGTTATGAGCTATATTTTAGGCGAATTATCTACTTTGTAGCATTTTTGATTAAGAAAACAAATAGTATTAGATGTGTGGTTAGGACTGTCTGGTATTTTAGTAAGTAAATCAACACTTTGTGTAAAATCAGTGGCAATAGTGAAAGCTTCAGCATCTCTACCAGCTTTAATCCATGCAACTAGGAAATTGAAAGTATTGTTTGCAATATTTTCAGTTTCTTAGTTGTTTGCAAGTCTTCACAGGTCAAGTAGGAAATTTTCATAAAATATTAGAAACAAGTAAATTAGAGAAATGAATTCAATAAAATGAACGGAACGATTAAACACCACTTTGGAAAACAAATGACAACTGAAACAAAATTACGACTGCACAACATCACTTCAAAATCAGCCCTCTTCTACAGCTGTGAGACTTGGGTCATAAATAAGAAAGATGCACACAAACTAGAAGTAGCACAAATGAGATTTTTTAGACCATTATTAGGCTTTACAAGATTAGACCACCAAAGAAATTTAGATATTTGTGAGAAATTAAAAGTAGATAACATAGTAAATGACATAAAATGGTATCAGAAAAAATGGGTCATCCACATAGAAAGAATGAACCCAGACTGGATCCCAAAATTAGCCTTAAACTACAAACCTACAGGCAAGAGAGATGTGGGTCGACCAAGACAGTGATGGCAAGGTCAAGACCACATCCAAGAGCTACAACGGAACAGGTCTTAAAAGACCTGTTCTGTTGTAGCTCTTAGAGGTGGTCTAAGCCGGACCAAGTTCATGATGATGATGAATTCAGATATACAACATACATAAAAAATGAGAAAACTCATTTTTCATTTATTAAAATTACCCAAATTTTACTCTTAGCAGTAATTTTCAGATTTCCTCTATCATTAAGTATTGTATTCTTACCTTACTTTCTGATTCAACAGTATTGCTTTTGACCAATCATATTTGATAAATTCTGCTCATCGTTTCCAAAATAATTAATAATTATTTATTTATTCCAAAATTTCAGAAAAGAAGTTACTTTGACAGGGTATGATGGTGAAGTCTACCGGGGCTGTACAGTGGTGAAACCTGAAGATATTGGATATACTGGTGAACAAGAGATTATGCTTTATTCTGGAGAAAAGAAAGAAACTGGGTGTGTAATATCATTTCTCTAGCTACTAGTATTTTTGTTATAAATTACACACAAACCTCATATCATCATTTTATAAAGCTTGAAAGAAGGAAGGAGTACTGGTTCTTTATGGTACTAGTAGGTGTATTCATAACTCATTTTGTAGGGGCTGGCAGCATTTCCTCCATATAATAATAATAAAATTCTTTATTCATAGAAATGTAGGACATGATTCCCGCTACAGGCAACCAGAGGAATCTTACAATTAACTGGACACATTACATTCGGTACATAAAAAAATACGTGGGTACACAGCAAATACATAGAATACATAGACAGTTCAATATACACAGCTAATATTGCAATAAATAGATTTTATAGTTATTATAATAGATTGATTATACAGAGCTTATATTGCATTACAGTATATAGGTTTTATACTTATTATATACAAGCTGCAACACATTGAGACAGTCTGAAAACTTTCACTGGGAGTTATGACTAGTTCCGCTGACAATTGCAGGAATGCTGAATGCACTTCACTATGGATTTTCACTTTTCTTCTCTGTAGGCAGAATCTCTGGACCACACATCCAAATCAATGTTTGTGGAGTTCAGAGTGCCAATGATGCTGTTCGGAAAGTGCTGCTTTAAGGTCGAGAGCTTCTGCTGGTTAGAACATGGTTAGAACAAAGCACTGGATGGTTTCTGAGGGCTCTACCAGGGATTTTCCAGCCTACGATTTCCCAGATATTAACGAAGTCGAGAGCAGCGGAGCACAGATTAAGTGCCATTGTGAGCTTCCTTGCATATGCCAGGTGCTGGGCTTGGGTGTACTGAGATTTATGCATAGCTGTGATTTTGATGTTGTATAGGGTAGGTGAGCCCAATTGTTGGCCCACTTTAGGACCCAGAATTCCAAACCCAGAGGGGTTTGGAATTCTGGACATAGGAGCAGCCGACCAAACTTTAATACCATAACTGATGACAGAACTAAAATAGTAGATGAGAAATTTTCTGACTGTTTCCTTGTTGTGCGCTCGACAGTGATCAAGTTTCATACCCCAGAAAGCCTGTAATGCCCTTGAATGCAGTTGCTGGATTTGTTCCTTATATGTTAGGTTTTCGTCCATTACCACTCCTAATAATTTTACGGAATGAGTGGCGATGAGAACATGCCCTGCAATGGAGGGCTGCAGAGAGGCTGCTAGATTGAGGTCTGCTTGTGCTCTAGGTGAGAAAATGATATATTTGGATTTTTCAGGGTTTATTTTAAGCCCAAAATAGGTAGCGTATTCACAGAAAGAGGAAAGATATTTGTTCAGGATGACAGAATTCGATAATTCCTCTGCCTGGTCTGGTGAGGTGTTAGCCAGGCTTGAGAGGTAACATACAATATTGTCGGTGTAGGCCATAAACGCAGGTATTTCATTCATTAGTGGAATAAATATCGCTGAATAAAGCAGTGCCGACAACGATCCACCTTGGGGTATACCGACTTCCACCTGTTTTGTGATGCAGTTATTCCCTTGCTGGAAAGTAAGGCACCTCTTGGTCAGCAAATTTCTGAGGAGCTTCGAGACATTACCTGTGAAACCGTAGTAGTTCTCCAGGAGGCACATAAGTGACTTAACTTGCACTGAGTCAAAGGCCGTTTTCAGATCCAGAAAAACAGCATGCATAACATACATAGCCTTGCTCCCAGGCTTGAAGGGTTTTCAAATTCAGAACCTGTATGCATGTTATTGGCGATCTTTATGAGAGTGTGTAATGTGTATGCTGAGGTCTCTGGGAAAGGATCTGATTGGCAACCACTTTAAACAAGCACTTCTCCAGGCATTTGAGAAAAGGGGAGGAGATTGAAATAGGCCTATAGTCAGCAGTTGAGGTCGGATTCTGCACCTTTGGAACTAGGATGACTCTATAATTTAGCCAAGCATTTGGGGAACTCCCTGTTGTAAAATTCTGTTAAACAACTTCGTCAGCTCATCGCTGATGAAGTAGGAGGCAACTTTAAGGCAAAAGGTGGGAATAGAGTCACTTCCCATTGTTTTCTTATTGGAAAGGGCATTGATTAGCTCCTCTTTGCCAATCGTCATGTTAGTGAGATTAGTTATGTCGTAGTGGGCACTGTTCCAGGGGGAGTCCGCATCTGCACTGTCTGTTTTGACGAACCCAGTTACATGATTGCACCATTCGGCCAAGTCTAACGATTCTGCTGACCATATGTGATTGGCCGACCAGGATTGCTGGCCACACGCTATCCTCTTCTCCATGAATGAGTTGATAGCCTGCTTCTTGGATTTCTGGAAACTGTATCTGGCTATTGAGTACGCTGGGTATGATCTTTCTGTGGGTGATCTCTTGAATTGGGCATGTAGTCATTGTTTTTCTTTAAACTGATGCATAAGGATGCTGGACCACCATGGCTTCGAGCGTGGGCAGATGACGCAAACTCATGACATGGCCACTCTAGCAATGAAAGACAACCATTTCTGAAGCCAAAACGCAGCTTCCTCTATATCGATTTCACTGAGAGTTCGCCAGGGGTAGAGCCTAAAGAGATCCATTGTTGTTTCAATTTTTAGGTATTTTGGATCATATACAGCTTTCCTGATCTTTTCAGTTGAGTTCGATTGGTTTGGTTGGTTATAGCATTTTTTCGACAGGATGAGAGAAGCTTCAATTGGCCTGTGGTTGGAGGGAAATGCTGAATTAGAACTGATTACAACTTCAATACTCCCATGGCTGGAAAAGATTCTCTGTAATGTGGCTTCTCCACGAGAGGGGGGGGACACAGATGCAATGGATGTTGAGACTCGACAAATCCGAAATTAACTGATCGAGGAGCTTTGATGCAGCCAGCAGGGTCAGGTTGAAGTCTCCGAGAATTATTACTTTCTGGTTGCACTTGATAGAGGTCAGAAGCCAAACAGAAAAATTAGTAATGCATTGGTCTGCAATGGGTGGGGGTAAGTATACTGCACATACTAGCAACTGTTGTCCGTCGACTAGATAGCAGCCCAGTGCAGCCTCAAAATCGTTACCGGGGTATGCACAAGACTTGATCAGAGCCTTTGGCAGATTAAGACTCCCTCTCCTTTCCTGTCTTTCCTGTTCACCAGAATAGACTGATAACTGATGTTGGTGGTTAAAGGTGATATGTCCATGTCATCATGAAGCCAGGTTTCAATAAGGATAACAAAGTCGTAATCCGCACTTAGAAGTATGTCAATCAGGGCACTGAGCTTGTTCTTCAGGCTCCTGATGTTCTGTATGAAGCATTTCACATGTTTATTGTTGACAGGCTTGATCTGGATTAAGTTTCTAGGGTTCCTTTCCCTGAGGATGGTGGCTGATTGGCGGTGGATTCCTCTTGAGCAGGGTGTGGCACTAGGACCTGTCCTACTAGTAATGTGCACTTGTATCTGTTGTTGTTGTTATTTTGGTTTTTTTTTAGGAGCATTAGCAACTAACGCCATATTGCTTCAGGGGATATGCGGTGGTCATTCCCTGACCTTTCTGCATCCTCCATATTTGGTGGTCATGGGCTCGAATCCCGGTCTAATCAAGATGTATGTGCTATGCACTGCTGCTCCTGCCCACCTGGCTACGGAGGTGCCACACTTGTATCTGGTTATCAGACTTGACAAGATGATTGCAGGATTTAGTCAGCAAGGTGGCTGCTCTTCTTTCATCAGGTTGAAAAGTACAGTCTGGTTTGCTGCCTAGCTATGCAGAGAGATGCACCCTGCCCACCTCTGGTCTCCAGATTGCATGTACTCCTGGTTGTGCATTATGGTTGCCGAAAGATGGCATCACTAGGAGACCTGCAGGCCAGATATCTGTGTTTAAATACCTTTCTATATTAGGATCTTTGATCTTGATCTGGAAAGAGGCATAGCTTGGATGCCTGGTGGGAACCCTGATTGGGGTACCGGGTATGTCTAACTGCTTCAGAAGGGTTTCAATTTGTTCCACCATTGTTTCCGGGGCTAGTCGACTTATAAATATGCTGGATGGTTTAGACCTCCTTCCTCTACATTGCACGATTTTAATACCTAGTAGCTTAGCGTTAGAGCCAATAACTGCATCACGATTCTGATCTGCTCGGCTGACAAAGGTTTCTTTACTAAGATTGGCCTTGCTTGGGAGGCACATTACTTCTGCTTATTGCTGATTTCTTCCCCCATTCTTTCACGACTTCCGGGGCAGTGGATGAAGGTGAAAGGATTGTAGGTAACGACTCTGTCGGGGGTCGCACGATGTGGGAGTCAGAAACCATTTGTTTCGAATGTTGAACAATTTGCATAGGTAAGGAGTCTGTATCCTGGATGGGCTTACTGATGGATTCCAGCAGCAATGACACAGAATGATGCGTAGAATGTTGTAGGTCTTCCAGCCTATGTATTGACTCTCTTAGGGTTGTAGTCTCTGTTTAGAGCTTTTTCAGAATATTTTCAAATAAGGTAAACTTCTCATCCATTTTACTACAATTCTGACACATGAGTTCCTCATGCTGCTCTAGGACCTGATCAGTTTGCGCCTGAGTGTCTCGCTGTAGGAGAACTGTGGCGGAGTCGGACATGCTTGCATTAGGTGATCTGCAGTTAACTTTGCCAGAGTAGCCCGCTGGTGACGGAGGTGGGAAGGGGGAGACGCTGTCCCTTGCCTTTGATTCTGTGGTGTTCACAGAATTTGTGCCCGCAGCATGCAGCATGTTGCCATCGTGATCACCTCTGGGCTGAGGCATGAACTAAGTTGTTTAAAAGACAACAGGTCTCACAAAAAACAAGCCTACTGGGGCCACTGCACTTGATCCAGCAATTTGTGGATTGTGAACATTTTCTGCACGTTTCAGATTGCTTCTGCACCACGTCGCCACGGGTACAGCAAGGCTTAACTTTGTGGGAAGAATAAAGGTTTAGAATAAAGTACTTACTTTATGACGTATGCTGAGAGACACTTCACCCTACGGGGAGATTATCACCTCTTCCTGACCTTGACAGTGGTTGCAGATGGTAAAGACGGCAATGAGGTAAGCAAGTTCTTCCAAGCTGTAGGAATGGTGAGCTTCCGCAGCAGAAAAGTTCCTGATTCAATTTGACTAGCAGGATAGTTGGAAGCGTTAGAAGGTACAGAACTTGAAGAACCTCGGAAGACATAAAAACACTTGGCCGTTGCCCTAGTACATGTATAAAACTCTACTCATTAACTTATATTTAAAAACACAACCGATTATTAGGAGCACTTGAAATAACGACTATGCCGAGTTCGCGCACGCACAGACTCTCGAGCTGCTTTAAAAATAGTCTCAAGGTCAAACTATCAGAATTTTTTGTACAATTGTATTTCTGTCTTAAAATATGTTGGTTGCAGAATTATCATAATTTTTTATTAAAAAATTAGATAAGTACAAAAAATTTGAAAAAAAACTTAAAACTAAATCAGGTAATTAATTAAAAGATTTCTGGCATTTATATTCTCCACAGAATTGTATTATATTTTTATTTCTATGCACTGAGATTACCAATGTGTTTTTTGATCAATTATTTGTCAGCCTCTGCTCAGGAGAATTCAAGAATATACCTCTTATCTTAAATCATACCAGCCTTGGTCTTAATTGTGGCTATAGTAATGTCAGGATTATTGTCAGTAAAATGAGTGAATTTGAACTCTTGATTAGGACAGCTAACATAATAGGAGATAACAGGACTAACAAAAATGTGGTGTCATCCAGAAATAGAGGATGATTAGTTTCACTATAGAATGTACAATTTCTTTAGGAAGGATAGGGAAGAGAGGATCATGCTTCTTATCAAAAGCAGCTGAGCACAAAAAGAACTTTTGAAAATTCAAAAGTTATGCCTGCCAACATAGAATCTGTGTGGTGTCATTAGTTGGAAGAAGAGGTATAATGAGAGTTTGAAACCCAAAGGTTGTAAAGATTGTGCTACAGTCCAAAAGATTGCAAAGAGTGTGATGAGAGAGTCTCTGCACATAGATGGAATAGGTGAACAAGTTGTGAGTGTCTTATTATGAGTGATTTCAATTTGCACCTAACTGATTGGAGTAAGTGGGAAGGAAACTATGAAAAACAAAATTTTTATATAAACTAGATGATTATTATATGTACCAGCTGTTAGAGAAAATACTAGGGATAAGAATATTCTAGACCTGATCATTACTGATGAACCAGATAACATTATAGGGATCAAAGCAGGAACCATTGGTAGGAGTAATCAGGCAGTTATTAGTTGGAAGATGAAGGAAGATGTTGCAATTGTTAATGATAAAGGCACAGGTTTTAATTTCAGAAAAGAGAATCATGACAGTTTAAGATGTTATATGGCATCTTATCAACTGGGCAGATTTCAGAGGGAGGATAAATGCTTTTAAAATAATTCAGAATCCGTGAATGCATATATACCATTAATAGCATGAGGAGGATGCCAAGATGGATGAAAAGAGAGCTGACGAGTCAAATAGAGCAGAAACTTTCTTGTTTAGGGATTTCATTAAAAAAAGAAAAAAGACAGGATACCATGTGTCTTCCTAGCTGCCTGTTTACACCATAGAAAATTTCTTGTCAGATTGAATCATAACTCCTAAGTCTTTTTTTGTCTTGAACCACTTTTAGTTCTCTCCCTAGCTTATATATGACTCCAGGGTTTTTGGTATGCGGTGTTAATATAACGTGCAGTTTAATATGCAGTTGGCATAAATGCAAATTTTACATGTTTTATGGAAAATAAGTTTTTAGAAGTGCTTAAAATATTGGAAATTTTGTTACTTGATTTTCTTTCAAATATGGAATATTTGTACATATAACTTTATAATTACTTTACATACTAAGTTTCTTAATGTTATTAGTTAACTTAATTAATTATTAATAAAAATTCATTATCATCATCAAACAGAATTGTGTACAAAATGCAAGAGCTGAGGATATTCCTCCCATTGCGTCATACAGGCAGCTATGTTACTTATGTCACTTAGAAGCATTAATAAACAGCTTTGATTAAGGAGTTGGGGTGGGGGAGATTTAATGAAAAATAATCCCTTTCCAAATCTTATGGAAAAAACACTTCCCACATAATAAACAACTTACTGCAAAGGAAAGCAGGGAAATATTTGTATTTTTTCCAAAACCATGAATTTCATGCTTTTAGTGATATGTAAAATTGATCATGAGAAAAACAATGTGCATATACACCAATGAGCCAAAACATTATGACCAACGAGTCATTATGCAAATCGAAGCAACTGCAGGTGAACTACGGTGCATGTGCGGGTCGGGACACGGTTTAAAAAAACCTGATACTGAGCTCCATTAATCAGTGTTACTCTTGTTCTTCTGATGGGAAAGGCAGTGGACTTGAGCGAGTTTGACAAAGGGCAATTGTAATGGCCAGATGACTGGGTCAGAGCATATCTGAAACGGCACGGCTGGTGGGATGCTCACGGTCAGCCATGGTTAATACCTACCAAAAGTGATCCAAGGAGGGGAAACCTATGAACCGCCGGCGAGTCGTTGGATGACCACGGCTCATTGATGCTCGAGGTGTGCGAAGGCTCTCCCGGATGGTACGTGGCAACAGAAGGGCGACTGTGGCACAACTCACCGGTAATTGGAATGCTGGTGATGGGAGTAATGTGTCACAACACACAGTACATCGAACCCTGCTGAAAATGGGGCTGCATAGATGCAGGCCACTCTAAGTGCCCATGCTAACCATAGTTCACCAGCAGCAGCACCTACAATGGGCACGCGAGTATCGAAACTGGACCCTGAGTGATTGGAAGAAGGTCGTCTGGTCCAATGAATCACGTTTCCTGTTGCACCATGTGGATGGCCGGGTACTGTGCGTCATTTACCTGGGGAAGTGATGGCACCTGGATGCACCGTGGGACAAAACAAGCTGTTGGCAGCGGTGTCATGCTTTGGGCAATGTTCTGCTGGGATACCCTGGGTCCAGTCATCCATGTGCCGGGCACTCTGACATTTACCACCTACCTAAACATCATTGCTGACCAGGTACACCCTTTCATGGCAATGGTCTTCCCCTCTGGCAGTGCTGTCTTTCAGCAGGATAATGTCCCATGCCACACCACCCGGATTGTTTGAGACTAGTTTGCAGAACAGAACATGAGGAAGACTTCCAGGTATTTCCCTGGCCTCCAAATTCCCCAGACATCAATCCCATTGAGCAGCTGTGGTTTGTGTTGGAACAGCAACTCTGATCTGTGGCATCTCAACCACGGACTTTACAGGAGTTAAAGGATCTGCTGGTTACGTGTTGGTACCAGATACCACAAGATACATTTAGAAATCTTGTAGTGTCCATGCCTCACCGGGTACGAGCTGTTTTGGTTGCACATGGAGAACCAACATCATATTAGGTAGGTAGTCATAATGTTTTGGCTCATCGGTGTAAATCAACATTTTCAACTTTTAGCAGTAGTCCTTAGGCCTTACTAATGACTATTGTAAAACAAAAATTATGGGAAATTAAGGATGCTTGAAATCAAAAGGGTGGTCACTGGGAATAATAGGAATACATGGTATATAATACTCTGCCTCTTTGTATATTCCATCAAAATCACTGCTTCCACCTTATGGCCATAAAATTAATAAGTGCTTTTGGCTACATAAATTTGGAGTGTTTAGAATTTTGCCTGCAACAGATATTGGCAAGATAATATGCATAATTTTAAGCTTCTAGGCAAAGAGAAAGTATCCTGCAATTTAATCAGGGATACAAACTTTGCTTTATTAATATTGTTCTGCATGTCCAAAGTCATAGGACTCTTGCTAATAAGTAATAACATTCACTTGTTTTTCAGTCATCTTCTTCGCCACACTGGAAGACTGCACATGTAAAATTCTTAAAAACAAAATAAATTTTTCTGTCTATGAGATTATGAATTTTATTTGGCTTGATGGTCTGTTGTGTGTGTGTGAGAGAGAGAGAGAGAGGTGGTTTGATTATTAATTCAGATTATATTATGTTTAATGAAATAAGAATTCTTTCTGTATAGCTATTTTGTATTAACTTTATATTACTCATATGAAATGCAAGCTTCCTTAGATGTTTTTATTTTAATATGTTAATGTTTGTATAAGGCATTTATTTCATTTTTTAGCATAATTTTCTAGTAAAGATGATTCTACTTAAAAACTTACAAATACACAGAGACATATATTATTTATTATTATTATTATTTTGTTAGAAAAAGAAGTAGATCTGTTTCACCTGAAAGGGAGGTTTTTAAACCATCAGTAATAAAGTGAGTATAAATAACTCTTTTTCTTTAAGTTTTATAAATATAAATCCCATTTTATAATAATATAGGTAATATATTACAGCAATATATAAAATATATAGGTAATATATTTTAGGCAAGCTCATTTATGTTTCAGTTTTATAAATAACCAAGTTTTATTTTGAACTTCATATAAATTAGTATCCGTATGAGCTAAATTGATCAGACGGATTTAAAAGGCCAACTTTTTAAGGAAATGATGCAGGAAATAATATGACTGAAAAAAAAAAAAAAAAAAACTTTAATTACACTTGTACTGTGATGACCAGTGTTTAATTTTAACACTTTAAGAAGAAGCAGCACTATATGTTATCAGCAAATTCCATTGTATGTGTTTCAGGTTGAATATCCAATAACTCACCTTGAGCACAAAAATATCAGTGAAAACACAAGAATTGGCAATTTTCATAGAAGTAAGAATCAGGGAATGTGCTGCTTGAAGCACGTAGTTTTGTATTGTCCTGCATCGAGCTTATGGCAGTGTTATTATCTCTGTTGGTTTCTGCATATCCAATGGAACTGCTTGAAGGGCATATCTAATCTTTGGGCAAAGGTAACAGCACAAGAAATAATAATTGTGCCAATAATAATTGGCAGGGTTGTTACGGACACTAATGACAGTAAATTGCTGCAACAGGAGCTAGAAAGGTTGAGCAGATGGGCTGAGAGGTGGCAAATGAAGTTTAACATTAACAAATTTTATTTTTAACAAATTTAACATTAACAAATGAAGTTTAACATTAACAAGAGTAGGAGACAGGCAGAATTACTTAACAAGTACAGGTCACTGTTGAAAAAAAGCCGTGAATTAGGGTTGAATTTGAAAGTGTCTGCAATTCTACCCAGGCACAATAGGACAGAGTATATGATGAGAGCCTTGTTGATCAATTCGGCCCTGGAAAGATTGTGCAAGGCTCAAGGGGTAGAATTTTTTTCAGCCTCGACTGTACTTGTTAACAGGAAAGACTGCTTCTACAGGGATGGGATACACTTAAATAGAAAGGGTGCAAGAATATTTGCTGATGCTATCGAGGCAGTGTTAGGTGGGTCGGAAAACTGCTAGCTTGGGGGGATACAAAGACTAATAGATTAACAGTAGCCACTGGCAGAGGTGAAAGTGATTCTTGCACTGCTTCTATTGGAATGAGCAGAAGCCTGAAAAACAAGATGCATGATATTTCAGAGACTGCTGGGAGTCATTGCGGTACAAGTAAACACATGGGTTGTGTTAGGGTAGCTAAGAATAGAAACAGGTGCATGTATACTTGCGCCGACCGGGCTAGCCGAGTGGGTAAAGTACCTGCCCGGCAACCCAAAGGTCGCGGGTTCGATTCCCGCCTCGGGCTTGGATCAAAGTACTGCAAAAACCTTGGAGGTGCAATATGGCCACAGAAGCCGATGCGCCAACAACTACCAAATCAAAAAAAAAAAAAAAAAAAAATGTATACTTGCGTGTACACCAATGCTAGGAGTTTAGTAAATAAATTTGATGAATTTGAGGTATTGCCCAAAGCATCAAAGGCGGATATTGTTGGGATTTCAGAGACGTGGTGTCACACAGATATAAGGAATGCAGAACTGGAATTTGGGGAGTACAACGTCTACAGAAAGGATAGGAAGGGAGGAGGGGATATGCTATTAGTTAAGAAACACATAAAATCCAAGGAAGTGAAGCCAGTCGACATCGCTGGACAGTGCAGTGTCGAGTCAGTTTGGTGTGATATAAGCATTTGGAGATCAAAATTGAGAGTAGGAGTGTGCTATAGGCCTAATGACTCTGATGAGTATAATAAGAAACTGTACAGGGAAATAGAGTGGGCCAGTACATCAGAGAGTCTTATAATGGGGGATTTTAATTTCCCAGATATTGACTGGAATTTGTGGGTTGGTCACTCACACACTAGCAAGGCTTTTGTGGATTTATTGGATGATTGTTTTCTACATCAGCATGTTTGGGAGGCAACTAGAGGGAGTAATACTCTTCATTTGATTATCAGTAGTGATTCTTCATGCATTAAGAATCTGCAGATAAAGGAACCACTAGGTGGCAGTGATCACAGTGTGCTGAAGTGGGATTTACTCAGAGAGGTAACTACCATCAGGGGTAAAGGGAAGGGTATTGCTTTCGTAAAGGTGACTACGATGGTCTGAGACAGTATTTAAATTCTATACAGTGGGACCAACTGAAGATGTTACCAACAGCAAATTCAAAATGGGAAGCATTCAAAGAACTTATCTTGGACGCTACTAGGCTTTACATACCAAATAAGAAATATTGTTCAAGGTGTAGGCCTAAATGGATGTCAGATGAACTAAAGAGACATATGACAGAGAAGAAAAATGCATGGGATACATATAAATTAACACATCACACAGAAGCCTATGATGGATACAAGTTGATCTGTAACCAAGTTACAAAGGAGGTTAGGCAGGTAAAGGCAGATTACGAGAAATCTTTGGCAAGGGATGCAAAGAAAAACAACAAAGAATTCTTTACTTATGTAAATTCTAGAAGGAAGGGGATAAATCAGATTGGTCCACTTGATATCAATGGATCAACTGTTGATGATCCTGCTCAGGTAGCTAACAAACTAAATGAATATTTTGCATCGACATTCATACATGAGGAGTTATTCAGCGAGGAGAATGCCAGAGGTGTATTCAACTCTGGCAGCAAGCTAGAGAATCTTGTAATAACTGAGAGTAAAGTGGAGGAGAAATTGTTGAAGATAAACACAAGAAAGGCACCTGGGGTGGATGGGATCTATCTTGTTATATTAAAGGAGACAGCAAAAAAAGTAAGCAAACCCTTAGCCATAATTATGAGAGTTTCCTTGGACTCAGGGGAGGTACCCACAGACTGGAGATGTGCAAATGTGATCCCAATTCACAAAGGAGGATCAAAGGCCGACCCAAGTAATTATAGACCTGTGAGTTTAACTTCTGTTCCAGGAAAATTAATGGAGGCACTGGTTAAAGAAGCACTGCAGGATCATCTAGACAAGACTTCAGTTATAGCTCGGACACAGCATGGTTTTGTTAAGGGGAAGTCTTGCCTGACCAATTTGATTGGATACTATGATGCAGTCACAAAAGAACTGGATGCAGGGAATAACTTTGATATTATATACTTGGATCTTAGAAAGGCTTTTGATACTGTTGCACATGGAAGACTGCTGCACAAATTGGAGCAGTGTGGCATTCGAGGCAAATTGCTGCTATGGATAAAGAGGTGGTTGAGGGGGAGAAGACAGAGAGTGGTAATCAGTGGACACTGCTCATCATGGACTAATGTTATTAGTGGAGTCCCTCAGGGTTCAGTGTTGGGTCCATTATTGTTTTCGGTATTTATAAATGATATTGATGATGGTATATCAAGCTTAATGTCCAAGTTTGCAGATGATACAAAGGTTGGCAGAGTTGTTAAGGACACTACTGACACTATGCTTTTGCAACAGGATCTGGAAAGGTTGAGCAGATGGGTTGAGAGGTGGCAAATGAAGTTTAACATTGATAAATGTAAAGTACTACATATTGGAAACAGTAATCCCAGAGCAACATATCAACTCTGTGGTACTACACTGACAGTGGTAGAGAATGAAAAGGACCTGGGGGTAATTGTGCAGGCAGATATGAAGTTCTCTGAGCAGTGCAGACGGGCTGCAAGAGTAGCTCATGGTGTCTTGTCAATGATATACAGGAATTTTTCTAGCAGGGATAAGAAGGTGATTATTCCCTTGTATAAGGCAATGGTCAGGCCACACCTTGAGTACTGTATACAGGTCTGGAGGCCTCATTTCAAGAAGGATGTAGAGCTGCTGGAACAAGTACAGAGAAGGGCAACAAGATTAGTGAATGGAACAAAGAGGTACTCTTACGAAGAAAGGCTTAAGTTTTGCAAATTACAGTGTCTAGAGACTAGGCACCAGTGAGGTGATCTGATAGAGGTGTATAAAGCCTTGAATGGTTTGAGCATGCTCAGTGCTAATGGGAGTCTTCCTCTTGCTCAGAATAATCATCTGAGAGGGCATAAATTCAAATTGAGGAAAGACAGTTGTAGGATAGATGTGCAGAAGTATGCCTTTAGCCAGTGGGTAGTTGGTTGGTGGAACAGACTTCTATCTTTTGTTGTGGAAGTTGATAGCCTAAATAAATTTAAGGCTGAGCTGGACAGGTATTTGGAACGAATGGAGGGGTGAAATGGGAGTGTTTTTTTTTTTTTTTTTTTTTGGCTGATGCTGCATAAGCTTGCTTTCTTGCATCATATGCCTCTACTAATGCTAATACACAGAAGGATAAAATTTAATTTAAAGAGATTGTTACTTACATTTGTTATTTGTTAGGCCCATGTATTGTCAAAAATATGAAAGGTTTATACATAGTTCCCTGTATATCTCTTTTTTTTAAAGAAGAGACCACTAAAAACACTTCCTTCACAATAGCCTGAGTTATTCCATAAACACCTTTTCTATCTCAATAAGTGGCTTCTTATCTACCACAGTGACTTAGTTGCTCAACTCCCAAGGAGATTGGCTAGATTGTTGGCTTATAATTAGGTAATCTCAATGCAGAACAACATGTAACTACATGCTTCCATTTGTTTGCTTGTTTATAATTTAGTTCTATGAAGACCACCCTTCTTTGCATTTTTACAGGTCTTTGTGTTGTTTTTTGTCGTGATGAATTGTAGGCCATTCCAAGTTGAAGCAAACAATATGTGAGATTTGTTGAATTGTATATACTATTCTGACTATATATAGTGTTAAAATTAAATCTCAGTTACTGCAGTAAAACTGTCATTAATTTTTTAATCCATATATTTAAAATTAAAATAGAAGTAGTTGTAATGTATGTGAATTTCTTATATTTTCTCAATCTGAAATATTTTTTCTTTTTTGATTATTTATAGACTCACCTTACAGCCTGGAAAGTAAGTATCACTTCTAATTCCACTTGGCTGTAATTAGATTTTTAGATAGTATTTGATGATAAATGTTTCATTTTGTTAATTGCTTGTATTGTAAGTTGATTTTAGGAGAAAAACTGAAACATCCAGATATATATATTTATCTCTGGATGTTCATATCATATTGTGTGAAAGAGATTATCAGGTAACAAAGGTGTGTACAACTCCATTTTGAGAACTGACTTTTCTTGCTCAATGAAATGCTACTGCTTTGAAAATTACCGTAGTTTATAGCCTATCAGCACATAAGAAAGCAATAATGAGCATGCCATACCATGTCTATCTGTTGAAACTAGAGGATAATTGAGCTAATATGACCAGTTATTTGAGATTTTTGTTGCCTACATGTTGTTTTTTAACTGTTCTATTTAATATATTCTTTTTTAACTTTTTTAGCTGTTCAGTTTAATATCACTAAGCATAATAACTCCAGGCATTGCTGATGCCTGGAATTATTGTGCTTTGTGATTTTTCTATCACTGTAGGTATCAGGAAAAGAATTGCCTGGTTGTGAATAATATTATTGATCAATATAATTGATGAATCTAAATAAATACATTCCATGAGAGGGCAACTTTTTATGATTTTATTTTTCTTTGAGGTTTTGATCATTATACTGAGTGAGTAAAGTCACATAACCCAATTATACAAAACTTTTTAAATTATAAAGAAAGTAATAAGTTTCCATTTACACTTGATATGGCTCTGGTCAAAGATATTTACACTTTCATTGTAAATGTTTTATTGCTGCCAATATGCCACCACAACAGAAAACAATGGGCCTTGCATTTTTTGTAGTATCATACAGGCTCAGCTTTGCAGTATGTATACTTATGTTCACATATGTTACTTATTGGAACTCGTATTATGTAATATTAAGAATTATTATTATTATTTGTCAAAAGTACTTGCCTTCCATGTGCTGGTAACATTAATAACAGTCTGTATGTCACAGCCACAAAATAAATTTATATGAGCCACAGCTGTCAAAAACTGTAACTGCAGTGGTTTCCAGCAACTTATCGTATAGATTATTTCATTGATTGATGGGACTGAATGAGGCTGCTGGTTCTGAAGAGGGATCAAAAGGTGACATGAGTAATTACAGACCTGGTAGCTTAATTTCTGTTCCAAAGAAATAATGAATTCACTTCTTAAAGAAGTAATGCAGGACTATCTAGACAGGAATGCAATTATACTGCAGACACAGCATGAATTTGTTAAATGATGGTCTTATCTAACCAGTTTGAGTGGATACTGTGATACAGTGAACAAGGAACTAGATGCAAAAAATAATTTTGACATCATATACTTGGATTTCAGGAAGGCTTTTGATGTTGTACATAAAATACTGCTGTAGAAACTGGAGCAGTGTGGCATTAAGGGCAAATTACTGCTATGGATAAAGGAATGGTTGAGTGAAAGAATACAGAGAATATTTATGGACTTTTCTTCATGGACTAATGTTATTAGTTGAGTCCACCAGGGTTCAGTGCTAGGTCCATTGTTGTTTTCAATATTTATTAATGATATTGATGAAGGTATATCAGGATTAATGTCTAAGTTGATACAAAGGTTGGCAGAGTGGCTAATGACAGTAATCAGGATGAGCTTCTGCAAAAAGACTTAGGAAAATGAGGTGAATGGGCTGAGAAATGGCAGTTGAAGTTTAACATTGGCAAATGCAAGGTATTGCCATTTCTCAGCCCTTTGACCTCATTAGGGTGCTCTTATCAAGAAAGGTTTCAATTCTACAAATTGCAACATCTGGAGACTAGGCACGTATGAGGAGATTTGATTGAGGTGTGTAAGCTAAACATTAATGGCATTCTTCCTCTTGCTCAGACTACACATGAGGGGACATAAATTCAAGTTGAGAAGGATGGTTGCTAGATAGGTGTGCAAAAGTTTGCTTTCAGCCAGCGGGTGGTTGATTGTTGGAACAAACTTCCATCTGTTGTTGTGGAAGTAGGTGGTTTGAATAAATTCAAGGAAGAACTAGAGGGTGTGGATGAGTGAAATGTGTAGGGTTTTTTTTTTTTTTGGATGATGCTTTATAAGCTTGCTTTCTTGCATCATTTGTTGCTACTAATACTAACAAAGTGGCATGGCAGTGCAATAGTGACAATTTTATGTACACTTACTCCGTAGATGTGAGGGATATGAAGATAATGCCTTAATAGTGCCACTTCTCATGCCATATGATTAGTTAGATGACTGTTGAAGACGTTTCCCAGTGCTCGGGGGGTTTCTGTAAACTACTGTGTGGGGAATATTGTGTTGCTTATGTATAAGGACATCTAGAAATGGGACAGAGTTATTCTTTTTTTAATTTCAGTTTAAACTTTATTTTGATGGTAGTGGTGCAGTCAGTCTAAGCCCTCTCTTTTCAGCTTTGGTCTTGAGTTCAAAAGCTTAGCAAAAGGAAGAAAGAGAATTTCTCCACAGAAAGAAAGAGATTTATGAGATTATGGTGTCCAGTTTTGTTAGGAGCCTAGGATGGCATGCACATGGCATATGTCAGGTATTCTGGGCCGGTTAGTTTTAATGTGTTTGAAATCAAATACTGTATACTGAATTGGTGTAAAGCCAAGTGTCCTCATGTTGCAGTTACATACAGCATATCATTGCTGATGATAGCACATTGCATTCCACTTTCCAGTTTGAGAAACCTCGCCCTGCTCAATCAGTTTCAATCTCTCGAATATCTGCTACCAATTCCTTAAATTCTGATCTCCAGGTAATTCTCCAGTGCGGCAAAGACAACTTAGTTGATTTCAATTCTTCTAAAACTCAGTCCTGTCTTATATCTCACAAAAAGGATTCTTCTGCTCCTATGCTTATCTCTGGTGAAACTGATTTCTAGGCATGATGATATATCTCTTTTGGGGATTACCCTGACTTCTAATCTGTCTTGGCACAAGCACATTACAAATATTGCCTCCTCTGCATCTATAAAACTTGGTTTTCTCTTTTGCTCTCAGCATTACTTTTCTTCCAAACAGCTGTTCACTCTGTACAAATCGCAAATTCGCCCTACCATAGAATACTGTTCCCACATCTGGGGCAGTGCCTGCAAACCTCTCTCGGGCTTCTAGATTCCATTCAGAAGAGGACAGTTGGGTTAATTAATGACTCATCTCTAACAGAGTCTCTCTCCACTCTCTGTCTCATAGATGTACTGTTTCTGCTGCATGCCTTTTTTACAGATACTTCCATAGACACTGTTCTTCTGAATTGGCTTCTATAATTCCCCCTCTCTCTTTTAAAACAGTCTGAACATGTGCCGCCAACATCCACTTACTGTCCAACTTCAAACTCACAGAACCAACTTTTCATCTTCATCGTTTATTCATTCAACTGCTGTTTTCTGGAACAACCTTCCTTAATACATATTTCTTGAAAATTACAGTCTACAGTTCAAGTCTAATATCAACAAATATCTTCTTTCGTCTTCTCAACCTCCAATCCATGCACAGTACTGAGTACTATAGGTTCTATACCTCTCATGCTTGGGAGTTTTATAAAAAAAAAATAATAAAATAACTTTTGTAAAAAAAAATTAGTTTTTTTGTGTGTGTTAAAGTCAGTATTTTG